>NC_133236.1:26237091-26543437 GCF_040436345.1 Pagrus major | reverse complement strand
TGGATCCTGTGGTAAGTGCCAGAGGGACACATTTTGTTGGAACACAGGGTGTGCTGAGTGATGGGAGAACGGCTACAGCAGTGTTTAGAAACACCAGTCGGCCAGTCTATTGCCTAGGAGCCTGGGTGTCTGCGCTGAGCTCTCCCCCCCACCGCTCTAAGTAGGATGGTACATGCAGCCTCACTGCATACCGCTCTGCGCGCCGCTAAAATTAGCCCCCCTGGAACCAGATGGAATTCTAAACAGAATAAACTTTTCTTGACTTGATTATATTGAGCCTTTCCAAGCTCCGACATTAAAAAGAAAGAGAGAAGGCAAAGATCGAGGGGGAACCTTAGAAGCTAATTGCCGTGGGTCTGGCGTGCACATTGGGCATTGTGTTGAGTCGAGACGCTGCAGTAATGCCGGAGCCTTTCCCCGGGCCGTGTCTCCCAAAGGGGGAACTGTCACATCTTCCATGCGTTTGTGGTGGGCTTGCAGCTCCACACGGACTGCATGTGAAGCCGCTAATTAAAAGCAAGCGATCCGTAACTGTCTGGCTCACCAGGCCGTGCTCATCCATGTGGCCCCCATTGGCTCTCGTCTACCCCCTGGCCCCTGACTTAGGCCTCTGCATGGGAGTGATTTTACGAAAAAATTACATGAGTAACCTTATAAAGCAACGCCAGCAGTGTTACAGTGTGTTTATGAGAGTCAATTAAAAGGATATTTTTAGTCACTGACTTTACCTGAGGTGGACCACACAAAACATTTTAAAAGACATGATAGAAATTAGGAACTTTAAATCTGGTACCCAACACATTCACATGGTTTCACTTTTGTTAATCATGTCATTATGGAAAAATATTTTTTAGAACAAAATAAAATGTTCTTTTGGAGGATTAATCCATAATATATCAGTCGTGATTGATCCGGTGACACCATGTGGAACCGCGGTAACAGCGCAGCGGTTTAATACTACAACAAACACTCATTGAGCAGCTGCCGAATGAAACAAAAGAGAAACTGGTTTATTTGTTTATAGTGCAGCGAACAAAATCATGTTGATTTAATAAAAATGTCTGTCAATGACAATAATTACAACAGCGATCTGATTTAATGCTGTACGCAGCGTGAGTAGTTTTACACGCAACAGCAGCACACAGTTCAGCTGGGTACCCTACTGAGAAGTTGGAGTTGTGCATCCTGTTGCCTGCAGCTCTTTATCTAACCCTGTTGTTCCATTACTCTCCTGCAAATATAAAAATGATCTCCAAATGAAAAATGCCGAACATTATCATCATCAGCCGGCATCTCATGCTACTGCTTCACAATAAAAGCTTTCCTAGGTTTCAATAGTTGAATGCATGACAAGAAGTGAAGTGATGTGAAAAAGACATGGTATTAGCAGAGTGAATAGCAAATACTGTGGTGGTTATCAACAGAGGGATTGCCATGCATGTGTTTTTATGCTCATTTGCAAAAAATAACTTGAGTAGAAACATAGAAAACATCACAATAAAGTTGCTGAGGTCGAAAAAGTAAAATCAAAAAGTGGTTTTACGCTTGTCTAAGGTCGAAAAGTTGGTTTATCGAGAAAAGCAAAGTGCGACCGAGTGCAATGGAATCATACTTGGAGCGAGCGACTGAAACACCCGCTTATGATTCTGCTTCACCGAAGAGACGAAAAACAGCGACAGATGAAAACATGATTTCTGTTTAATACATGAAACAAACATAACTGCTATAAATGTTTGAGGTTTGACTGGCGCTACATCATTTTGTTGCACAATCTTCTCCTGCAGTGATTGTAATGGCACCCGACAGGAGGATTAGCGTCACCAGCTGTTTGACGCTTAACGAACCAAGTTTTAGTAATTGCACGAAGATAGAAGACGGAAATACACTTTCATTTCTTTATTTTTGTTCGCCACATTTGGATGGAAGCCTGACTAATTAGATCAAATTGAAAATGCTGCATTATATGTACGAATCGTTCCCTGTCCAACCCTCAATTCTCTAAAAGCGATTTAAACCGAGTGTGAAAATGGTGGACAACGCCACAAACAATGAAAACCACAATACGGTAAGGAAATTACAGAATGTAAATGGATATTGCTGAAAATATAATAAATAGCATGAAAAACAGTGTTTGATTTTATGCAAATCTTGATGTTGATGATTTCTGTCCAGCTTTCTGTCAAATAATGTCAGCTACAAACTCTTTAAAAAAAAAATAAAAGAGAATGTAAGGCAGACAATAGCTGCATTATTACATAAACAGACGAACCTAAAGAGCACTTCGAATACAAAACAAATTCCTTTAATGAAACAACCCATGGTTGGTAGAGGAGATGGAATGGGACTTTGACTCGCTCTAAACAGTGACTTTGATTTCCGAGATTTGTTTGTTTCCACAAAATGACAGCTAAAACCCCAAGTCTTTCTCTAAACCAAAGTCTCACTACACTCCAAACTCAGCCCAGTGGTTGGCCACCTACAGAACAGCAAAGATGAAGATGAGGGAAAAACCCCCTTTGTATCAAAGACTATCTTCTGGTGACTCCCTGGCTGGTGTTTATCGAACGCTGATTTTAATGCTCCATTTTTATCATGGCGATTAGCATTGTTTAGTAATCAGTCAAACCGAGACTTCCCCCTTGTCCGTGCGAGTGTAAACACTTGTCTTCTCAAAACAGCTTCATTTGGATAAAGAAAGGACAGAAACGTCTCAGTGAGCGCGATGGTATATTTTTTGTATTGTTCGCTAAAGCAGAAGCACATGATGCAATGTTAGTGTTTATGGGGGGAAAAAGCAGAGAAAGCAGTAATTGCAGTATCAGTCATATGTTAGCCATGACACATATGACCACCATGAATCGGCCTTTTTCTCTCAGAAATCCATTCTATCCCATCATAGTTTTTCCACCACTCGCGAGCTTAACTTTCAGCCACAATTTTATATAATCCCCTTTTTTCAATAACCTCAGTTTGCTTTGATTACCTTAATCACCTTTGAATCTAACCAATTTTCAGAGTTTGCGGTATCTCAGCCTGGGCCTGCTCGGTAGTGTGTGCGTGATTGAGGTGAGGCGCTCGGCACCGCTGCATGCAGTAGCTCCTTTGAGTCGGTTTCCTCGACAGTAGGAAGGAAAACCTTTGGGAGAGGGGGGGTGGATGGAGGTAACGTGAAGAGAAGAGTGAGGGAGCGACCCAGACGGTGACTTGGCTGGGGTCAGGTGTAAACATATGCACAGCTGGCGGGCAGATGTGCTCAGACGTGAGCCAGTGACCATGTCTTTGGTTCCTTCCTCTCCGCTCACCTGATGTTCATCTAATTCAGCAAGCAGAAACTAAGAGTAGGCAGCAAAGAAAAAAATGTAAAATTGTGTGCAGACATTCTTTAAATACACATAAGGGGTCTTGCAATGCAGACAGTGAGAAAAAATCAGAAAGGGGAGGGGGGCACAAAGAAATCAAAAGCTCTGGTTACTCCAGAAGTGGCCTCTGCTCCTCTGTTACTTAGCGAGTCAAGCGAGTGTGTGGTCGATGAGAGAGAAAGTATAACATTTCCCATTTTCTACTTTACTGGAGTGGTCTGGGAGACTCATCGGATGGGATTTTAAAAAGATCTTTCAGTGCACTGACATCCTTGAATGCACCATGATTACATTCCTTGCACCCATTGCTTTCTGTTCCCGCTCTTATTCAGTATGTGCCAGGCCATAGAGGACACACAATTTGGTGCATTTTTGTGGATTTTCTGAGACCCCTAATCAAACTTTCAAACAAATGATCTCATGATGTAACGGACTGGAGAGATGCAAGCAATAAGAAAACAAACTCTCCACTACTGCGAGAGCAATAACCAAAAGTTTACACCCCGGCAAACAGTTTAAATATTTACCAACCTTAGTAAAACAGTCGGGGATTATCCTGTATTGTTATAACACTGAGAAAAGACTCTCATACTTTCCATATTTTCTGCTGATTCCATGAGGCTGAAAACAAGGAGGGGGATCAGATTAAAATCTCTTTGTACATAAACTACCCATTGACTCACAGTCTTCCTGTCGGAAGGAGCAATTAGCTCTCCGAGACAAAGATCTCAGACATGTTAAATGGCTGAAAATAAATAAATGTGGGTATTGCCGTTAGACTTTAGGCCCTGTTTCAATTAGAGCAGAGGCCGTGGTCTGTGTCTCTCACTGAGCTGCTGGCTCCTTCGAGCTCTGCTTCTATGGGGACTTTTTAATTGCTATGTTTGAGCTGAGAGGGAAACAGAGAGGGGAAATGTACTGTATTCATCTTGGCCTCCCACTATGCTTCACTCATGAAGGCCTGGGGTGATTTGTCTCTTTAACGCGGAACGCCGTACAGCGAAGTACAGTGCTGCTCAGACAATGCGTTCATTCTTCCCATCATGAATGGAGATTTTCTTCCACAGGTCCCTTTTTTTCATTTCTTTGCAGCGGATTGATTTATGTGACATAATTTATTATGACCAGCCACCCGAGCTCCTTCAATTTCAGGAGGTAAAATGATCTAGAGATTTGCTAAAATCACAACACCTTCAATATAAAAGCTTTTGACAAAGTCTGCACTTGATATTCATCATTAGATTAGTGGCTGGCATCTGTTAAGCCTTATATAACTGATAAAAGTAGTCTGTGGCTCTTATTTTAAGGATTGCATTCCTTTTCAAACATTCCACACAATCTGCTGAAGTTGGTTATACTTTCGACGGAGCGTAAGATTTCAAACTCCTCGCTCTCTTTTGCTTTTTCCATATCCAGCTGATGGCAGCCATGTCAACTATCAAAAAGCAGAGTCTGCTTACAGAGATGACTGATGAACGATGGTAGCCAGATTTTCATGTGTGTGTGTATGTGCTCGCTTTCCCAGCATCCAGACATGTGGGTCATAGAGAGAGACCAGATACACACCTCCTGATCTCTCTGCTGTCAGATCAACACTTTCTGTCAGCATATCTCTGTCGCTCTCTCTGTGCCGCTCTCACACTCTATCTATCCAGTCTATTCACTGTCCTCAGGCATCCCATCAATCATTCTTCACGACCCCCAGATCTCTCTTCACGTCTGCGCTGGGACGAGAATGTTTAAAGGTCCCTTTGTCCCATTGAGAGCGGCAGCGACATGAATTTCCTCTCAGATGCGATAATATGATGACGGTTACGCTATTTTCGGGGATGCCGCAGTCTCTTTCTTGTGTCTCTCAACACCCGTAATAAGCAGCGTGTGCCTTCCGCGACGACGCTTATACCTTTCACCCTTCCCTCTCTCCCTCCGTGAGTTGCGTGATTACACGCAGACAGATGGTTTGAGTTTGAGCCCTGCCGCCGCACGCTAATATCAAGACATGCTTTGAATTTATCTCACATCTTAATGGACGATGGGGTAGACAGGCGGTTTGCAAACTGCCGAAACGTTCCTCTCGCCCTCTGTTTATTACCGTATTTATTTGACTGGATTCGAGGAATGAGGCGAATTGGCCCCTGTGAGAACGAAACACAGAAAGTGAGAGGGGTACGAGCGTTTGACTGTTAAGACTGCGGTCATGAGAGCTGTCAAATGCTTGTCTGTCTGATAATAAACCCCATTGCATCAATCAAACCATCCTCTTTCCTCATGGACATTTGAGGCCTCTCCCTCAGATACTGACATCTTTTGCTGCCTCTGGATTAAAGCACTTTTTTCTCAAGCATCCAGGCTAAAAAACGACTTATTATTTACATCACCCCAAGGCTTCTACTTGAGGAGCATCTTCACACATCGTCTTGACCCCACAGGCCACGGGAATACATTGGGATACTTGCGGTCATTTTTATTTTTATGTTAAGCCTCTGCAGTGGTTGTATAGTATCACATTTCACTACAGTGGCCCACTCACTTACTGAAAGATAAACTCCTTTTGTTGATCTAAAGTGGTTTGCTTACGCTTCATCAATTGGTCGGCCGGTCAAGCAGCAGTTTTGGGAGGAGAGACGAGGGCGAACGGCTCAGCAGAAGTGGCAGGAGGAACAAAGGCTGGTTTATGGCGTGTGGCCATCAGACAGGCTGCATCAACACTGTTCGTCAGGACCCAAGAATAGTGCGGAGGGCTGAGTCAGCCTAGCAGCAGCTACCCACAGCAAGGGGAAGAGAAGGGAGAAATGTGTGTGTGCTTGTGCGCCGGCCAGATGCAAAAGGAACGGAGAGGAAAAAGGGGGAGAGAGAAAACAACCCAAGGTTCTTGTTAAAATGATATTGTTAAGGATCCCTGCTGTGGGATTTACTTTTTTGCTATTCACCGTTTGACTCCATGACTCCACTCTTGACCCCGTAGCACACAAACACAAATGGGGAACGTGGCCTCCATAACGGCCCTGTTTACTGGAAATGCTGCTCACCAGGGACAATAAAGACTTATGATGCATACAAGACTCCTGCCAACCTTTGCTGCTGCGGCCTAATGTAACTCCCTTACCCACACATGCACGTGTATACTGTACACACGAAAGGAGACAAGAAAAGATGGTAAACAACAAACATATGTCCCTTATAACAAGATAGGCTCATAGACTCAAGTGACTCATTTTAAGGTAAGCCATGGATAAGGATGCAAAAGTTTTCTGTCCTTTAATGAAAGCAGGAATAAAAATGTGTCTTTGTCTCGGTTCAAGGGTTCAATAAAAACCCACATTAAACATTCAGGGGAATAAGATGAGGTGTGCGCATATGGAAAGAGGTACACCTATTAAAAGACCAACATGCAAACACATAATTTATGGAGCTACTGTTTATAGCAACAGGACCCGGTGTTGTCATCGGCCTAACACTTAGGCTGTTGTGTGGTGTGGGGACGAGCTGTTTATTTTGTCTATCACTTCCCTCTATCGACTGCATGTGGAGTGTGTGTGCGCGCGTGCACGTGCATTTTCATTTGGAAGTGATCTCCTGTGTTTTTCCTGTTGCAGAGCACAGAAGCGTGTGGTGTGGAAGCTCAAAGCTCTCGCCCACATCAAGAGAAACCATCCGGCCTTACAGCCACAAGCCCTCCCTCTCCTCCCCCCACTCAGGCGTAATAACAGAGCCATCAAATAGCCATATTTATAATCTCTGAACGGGCCAATTTTAAAGTGGTCAACTCCAGAGGTATAGGAATTGTTGAGAGCAATTTGCGGTTTTCATTCTTAAAGAGGCACCATCCCAGTGGCAAATGAAATAAAGTCAGCATCCTTTTTTTTCCATTTGTCAATATGAAGGCTGGGTTCAATTACGTCTTTGGCTTTATTCTGATATCACTTCAGAATGATTTATTTATACTGGGATGGGCATAAATTATTTTATTATACTTCCCCTCCATGTTTGTGTAACACAGAAATTAGAGCGTTTATCAGTTTTTCAAAGTGCGATGATGAGATTTCACCAGCCGGCAACAGCACACTTTGCATGTCATTACTGTGAGAGCAGTTACTGCACTGTATATCTTCAGGAGCAAGTACTGTGTGCAGTAATTGTTATCATTTTCCTTGAGTTGGTGGGCCGATAGACGATGCCATCGTCCATCTCCGACGGCTGACGGTCATTGGCTACTGAGCCCTGTATAAACGTAACATTGTGATTTATAAGGCGCCCACCAGAGGGCACAAGGAAGTAATGTTGCTTTTCAATGCCCTAACTTTACATCTCCATGTACAATTTATTATTTTCTGCCATCATCGTTTGTATTTTATTAGCTTAGCCTCCTCAGTACAGTCACGCCGGACGGCATCTCCCAGTCAGCACTGATGAAGTTAAAGGTAGTAATGAAGTTAACTTTTGTTTGAGAGAGCTGTTCAGGAGTTGCTTGTCGAAGCTAACATACATAAGCCTGTCTGCCTTGGTTATTTTGACTTTTAGCTCATCATTCTCATCAATGTCATAACAGCCTCTGGCTTAGAGTAACATTACCAAACTAACTCCTGCAGCGATGTGATTTTTGGCTGTGAGCCATCCACGCCTCCAACAGCTGTGTGTTTTTTTCTTCCTGTGGTACTGCATAGTTATAGTACTACTACTAAACTAAAGAGTAGAATCAGCCATGTTCACTAACATTTGACTTTGTGGCATTTCTGGAGGAAATGTTCCCGGACTGAGCTTCTTCCAGCGGGGTTCACTTCAGACACCTCAGACAGCGAAGCCGTTAGCAGACAGTGATTTTGTATGCAAATTAAACTATGGCCCAATGCGCGTAACCAGTTATAAATATTCTCAGCAGTTAACTGGTTAACAGTTAATTGCTGACATCCCCAACCTAAATTATGTTAAGCTAATCAATGTATAAAATATTTCTCAACATACCGAGGTATTTATGTTCATCAGCGCTGAAACACCAGATTTTCAGAGGTGGAAAAGGGAAGTTGAACTCAAGCAAATAGCATCTGGTTTAGCAACACACTGTGAGCAGAACCAGCAGCAGATCAGCATACATGAATACATTTCATCTGGTCATTACTGTGCTGTTATGGAGCCAAGTGCTCCCGCCAGTTTCCAGCCTCCTGTCACTCGCTGGTATCTGACACTGATGAAAAATGCAGCATGTTTTCGATCACCACAACATTACCATTCTGTTTTCTCTATATGTTGAGATCAGATGACTCCCAAGTGTTGACCTTGTATGATAGATGTAGTGCTGTGTAACACGTAATCTGCTCCTACTTTTTCATTTTTCATTATACAGGATGTGTGGCAGAGGTCAATCACTTAAAACTTGGAAGATTCGGACAATTGGATATTAAGCTACTTTTTGTTTGTAGTTCAAAGTTGGAGGCCCCAGGTTTAAAAATGAGCAGTGGGGCCCATATTTGGTTATAGATTGTGATTGGTGTTAAAAATTAGATTTTGAAAGACAGTCCCTCTACAAGACTGGTAAAAATTCAAAAGCTGCTGAAAGGCCTTTACCAGTTCAGTTTATATGCTGTGATACTGGTGCATATTTCAAATGCAAATTTCTCAAATCAAAGTAACTTCTCATTCAGTGAACCAGGGGCCTTCGGGAACCCTGAGGTCTGAGGCAGTTTTCCACTTTGTCTGTTTGGTAATAAGAAGCACTCATGGGTTGGACCAGATCCATCTTCGAACTCAGCCTTCATCTATGGTAATTGATACGTCCAAATAAACAAGTTTGAATTTATACCACTGTACGGCAACAAAACATTTACTAAGGATGAGGGTCTTTTGGCTCCCTGGTCACCAAACGGGGGTCCAGCCAGCCTATTATAAAAACGCAGACATCTGCATTTTCAAACTACACTAAAATCCACATCTAAAGATCAAATCTACATAAGGAAGGAGCAGTTTTGACCCGATGGCTGATTATTCAATGATTTTCCCCTGACCTGAAAAAGTTGGAACGACTGAATATTGTAACCATCTTAATCGCATTGTTTACTGATGCTGAATCCTTTCAGACCCCTAGGTGCTTTGACTGTGTGATATGCAATGTCAGACCCATAGCTATTAACTCCAACCTCCTTTCATCTTTCTGTCCTTTTCTTTTCGCTCTCTGCCCCTGAAGGGTTGTGCTCACGCATGCCACCGTCATAATCAGCCATTCTGATATTCAAATGAGTACAGAAAAGCATTATTCGCACATGTGCAGTTGACGGCCAGAATACATCAACAGACAGCTGGCATGAAAATGGCCTCTCATTTTTTTCACTTTGTAAAAGTGTAGATTAAAATGGATAGGAGTGAGGCATGAGGAAGAAATATCGAGACAAAAGAAGCCAAACAGAGGGAGCTGTGGTGCTGTTAAAACACAGCCAAATTACACCAATGTCTGAGCAGGAAGGAAACCGGGCTTTATACACTCCTCAATAACTTCCTGTTAAACATCCGCAAATCACAAACTCACAAAAGGATTACAAAAAGAGTCTACCAGAGACCTAGTGTCATCTAAACACCGGCTGTGTATTTATGTGACTCCACTTGAAGGAAGCTGACCACCACCAGGTTCCTCTGAGTGTGAGCTTGTGTGTGTGTGCTGGATGGGACGTGTGTATCATATAGAGGAGGATGTTATCAACATGGCAGTGATGAGAGATGAATGGCGTCCCACGGGGGCAGGCTTAAGCCCCTGCACATGTGCACAGCACAACCACCCACTAAAAATATGACTCCTGGATACTTTTCCGACTTCTGGCTCTGTCCATAAATCAACGGCCGGACAGCGGAGCTTGGACTTGGCAAACTATCAGACGTGCCTCCAGTGACTAGGCCTGTCCGTCATCCTGCCACTGCTACCTGGAGCTGCTTAATTAATGTGGCAATTGAAGGCTGCATATCATAATGTACACACAGCCGCCTCTATCTTAGCCTTCCTGGGCTTGTTATTCTTGGTAACCGTTAAGGATACGTCCCTGTGTATGTTCGGATATTTATAGGTAATGGATCTATTAAAATGCATGAGAACGAATTAAAAAACAAATAAATGCGAAGGTGCTCAAACGAGCCTGGAATGTTTTGAAAAGGGATTTTCGGTTTGATGTGTTTTCACAGCGTAGCTGTCGAATTTATCACATTCACTTTTGTTGGTGTTACTCAGTCGTCTCATTTCATCATTAAGAACACACAGGCTGCTTCTGCTCCAGAGATTTTTCATTTTCATTGAGGTCTCCGACTCGCTGCTGTATAATATATGCTAAGGAAGCTTACTTAAAAGAGTTAAGTAGCCCGTCCAACAGCTCTTTTCAAAGAGAAGAAATAAAAGGTTCACCTTAACCAACGAAGAGATGACAGAGAGCTACATGTAGCTCTTTTTCCACCATTGGCCATGCAGAATATTGAACCTTTATGGAGGGTTATAACTCCTGGAGCTCATTGCTCAGCCTTAGCTGGTAGTGTTTCCCTAAGCAAAGGGGGAAACTGCATCAATGTGACAGCCTCAGGTAGAGGTTAAAGCCTCTCCATTTGTAACTCTTTGCTGTGCGTAATGCCACCTCCCTTGGTTATAAAGACTTCATAAATCACGTGCGCCGATCCTCTGCGATTCTCAGACTGGAGACAGGCTGATTTACGGCTACAACTTCTTGCAGACTTCTCATCCTTTATCCTCCTTTATTGCCCCCCCTTTCTCTCCGTGCTGAAGCAACTACTCCCTTAACTCTCTTTTTCGCTCTCTCCTCTCCAGGTGTCTGGACTCTGACTTAGCACCACAGCTAGCCAACCAACACACACACACAGGAAAAAGGATCTACTTCCAGGGAGGGCTAATAGGATGTGACATCATTTATGGCTGATGTGTGACATGTCAACTCTCTACGGTGGGATGTTTTTCAGTGAAATTTTTCATACCTGCCACAGAGCACAGTTTGAAATAAAGCTGAGTTATACAGCAATACAGTTTCAAAAAGCTGCGATACAACAAACTTCAAGGCCAGAAAGTGTGCCTTCTGTATGATGGGGCTCCAGCTTAACGGTGTACCATCATCCTGGGGATAATAGAAAATGTGTTTAAAATGAGCAGAGATCTTTATTTTTCTTATGCTGTTACTACTATCACTATCCAAAACAAAAAATGATGAGTTAAAATCCAAAAGGACGCAATAAGTCACTATCGACTGTGGTCACACCCTGCCGTTACGAAACCAGTTGGAAGCAGAGTCCTTCAGTCTGTTTGGCTAACAGAGTTAACAGCTAACTGAGCTCAACACAAAGGAGGAACATGACTTTTAACAACTATAGATGACATCAACAAAGTCAAAGTGAGTCTGGAGCCCTTCTGTATGGGTCGGTCTGTCTGGTCGCCGACAGAGGAAGATCTCCCTCAGTCACAAATCATGCATTTTGATCAGGTCGACCCCGGCCCGGGCTGGGAAGTGGGCTTGTATATAAATCTGGCCTTTCTTCCCTCTGAATTATGACCCAGGGCTTCTGATGGCGAGGAAGCTGCATGCACATGATGCACTTTCCAGATCAGGAGAGATAAATCAACACACTGTATGTCAACTCCCGCAATTGAGAGGCCTTTAAAAGGCTTTAATCTGTAAATTTGAGTTACCTGCTGAGATTATATACCTCTCCAATACTAATAAACCTCTTGCACTTTCAAAGATTTCTAGTCCAATAACCATATAAAAACTGAAAATTTCTTTTTGTCTCAGACCATATGCTATTTTTTCAAGCTTCGGGGTTTCTTGTTGTACTGGGAAGACCTTCAATGAGTCGACTTTGAACCCCAATCCAATTTCTCCATGCAATTCAAAACCATAAAGAGCGATTTTTAAAGAGTCTTTGTTTCGGTCATTGAAGAAAGGAAACAGTCTTTCGTGGATATGTTTGTACTCAAAATAGTGGATCCTTTGTTTTAAAAGACTTTCATTTGTTATGGCTTCATGTCTCTATTATTGCTGCGGAGTTGGGTAAAAATTTAGTCCTGGTTAGCCTTTGACTGTGCGTGCGAGTGTGTGTCTCTTTATACGTCATTGAGGAAGCTATAAGCTCAGTCTTTTAGTAGTTTTCAGTACTGGAGGAGAGAAGGGGGCAACCCCAATAATCTTGTTTGACAGTTGGGAGCAGGGGCAGCGAGGCGATGGTGTCCCACAATGCAATTGTAAAAACAAACAGCATGTGAGTGTGTGAAGAGGGGTGGGAGGCACTGTTCACCACAGTCTGGGGAAAACGTATGTATACACACTCACATATATACTCTACATACACGTGCAACCTCCTAACAGGCCCTGTGTGTGTCAGACTTTAATCCAGTCCACTTCTCACACACGTGTTATGACAAGCACAACCTCTCTGTGTCCCAATTTCTCTCACTTTCTCTCTGTTGTTCAGGCTGAAGGTTATAATCCTGTTAAGACCTGTCAGGACTAATACAGCGACAGGTCAAACCACCGCTGCTACCCCTCCACCACCACCCCCTGATCAAGGGATGTTGACACAGGAGAAAAGAGCGACTGTGTTTGCCTCTTTAGTGGTTACTGTCCAACCGTCGTGAACCACTCCTGACTACAGAGAGTGAAAGTATAAAGCACCAAGCGTCTAATTGTTCTGTATCAAGATGGGATTTTGTGGAACTGGAGACCGCTGCTAATCCTGTGCTACATCATTTAATTCAGAGCTTTATTCAGATTAATAGATGACCTAGACATAGTTTATCCTAAACTTTCTACTCTATAAAAAAATATATAATATATACAGTGTATACTCCCTACATGTGCAATTGAGGTTGTTACCAGAAAAAGCTGATGAACAACACTCAGGTGATGCAATACGTTTTTTCCCCTGTGATATAATTTCTGCAAACTTCACAGAACAGAGTCGCTCCAGAGCTCCGATGTCGCAGTACACCGAGGCAAATCACTTCCATATCACAAACTCATTATCAAACCTCAAAACATATTTTTTGCATCAAATCAACAGCAACCACACACACTAACACAGACGTTAATGAAACAAACAAAATACTGATTTCTGCAACGTTCGGAGAAGTCTACAGGGAACGTGGTAGAGTTGTTGTGGAGGGTTGTGTGGAAGACCGATGTTTTTTATTATATTTCAGTTATGAAAAATGACAAATGTGGACCAGCAACTTCTGCAAAGTCAGACTACTGTCAAGTCAGTTTATTTATTTTGATATCATTCATTTTATAAGGCTGGTGTTGATTTCAGTGCAACGTGGCTTGAAAGGTATTACCTCCAAAAGATAAGCCATGACCATCCAGTACACACGAGGACAGAACTCCTCACGTTTGTTTTACATTACTCGACTAATAATTGCTTCATTTAAAAGGATTTTCTGTTCTTTAATGAACATAAATGACACATCAAACAACAAAGGGATCTTTTTAGAGACAGTTTTTATATTTGGGATTATTTGTGTATTCTAATGTGTTTTCCATCAAATGTTCCATTGATTTCAAAGCTTGCAAAATGATGAGTCTCTACTGCACAATGCATTAAAAATCAAGACCGTTTTCAACTTTGATTTCACACTTGCCTCTCTAGTGCGCAGCTTAGTGGTCAAGCTTTACCGCAGTGTGCAGCAGTGGCCCTGTTTGGCCTAACTTAACAAACCTCATTATTAGACAAGGGAATCTCTTTATGACAGCTACTTCTAACTAATGGCTGACTCTTCAGCGTGGCTGGACGCGTAATGTTTTCAACAGCAGTGAACCAGCACTGCCCAGTCTTGTGCCTTTGAGCTGTTGAACAGACACAAAACACACACAGTGAGTGTGTGTACGCACATGTTCATGTATTAGGGACTGGGCTGCCATTATTGGATCTGCAGGACATAGCATGTTGACCCATGGGATGGGGGTTTACACCAAAAGCACACGCTACGGCACACAAACGCACGCTGTGGTTTCTCCTGCGGCCGCTCAGCTCATTCAGGCCCCGACCGCCATCAGCAGCCCCCCTGCCTCTCTGGCTCCCCATCCCGAGGGATCACACAGCGTCGCTGGGCACTCACATCCTCGGCTGTGGGCAGACGGCCAGCAGCTGGGGCTGAGGCCCTTGAGGCGCATTGGAGGGCAGAGGAAGAAATCTGAGAGGAGGAAAGAAAAAAGGTGGATGTAAGGAGGCAAAGGAAAGAGGAAAAGGTGGAGGGGAGGTTGGTGGGGGTCACCTATCACATAGTTTATCATATACAAAAGTTCCAAGTGTGCCTGTCATCCAGGAGGCTGGGGTAGGGCTGAGAGCTGAAGCGTAAACGTCTGTGTGCTGATGGAGATGAGGCGATGGTGACATCGGCTACACTGTGGCCATTGTATGAGAGCTTTGGAGGAGTTTCCCTATCTTTAGGGTGATCTCTCCATGTTAATATAATAATATGTATACGTATTTTCCTGCCAAAGAAACAAATCTACTGTGATGTGTTTATTTGCGCCTACTGATCTATTTTAGCCACCATGAAATATGCTTCTTTTCAAAAGTCTTGTCTGAAATCTATTATTCTAGCAAAAAATGTCTGTGATTCAGCGTTGTCCACTATTGTTCTGGGCTTCCATGTAGGAAAAGAAAAAGCTGTGTCATCACAGACGAGGTAATGGAGGTGGACTGGGGGGGTGGTAAAGTGGGAAATCTGGCTGGTTCCCAGGCTTGCCCTCTAGGCCTTGTAATGCCTTCTTTTCCTGGACACACATCAGCACATTTAGGGTGTGAGAACAGAGGGAAAGGAGGTGGCAAAGAAGGGAGACATTAGGAAAGGAAAGAGATGGAAAGATAGCAGTAAGGGCGTCACGTGAGGAGATCTGAGAAGGAGAACCTTACTCAGCTACAAGTTGGCTTCCCCAGCATCCTTTTCTCAGTTAAGGCCCTGCCAGCCCCACATAAACACGGTGAACCTGTGGAAAGTTTCACTCCTCTCTGGAGGGTCCCCTTCTCTCCTCGCTCATTTTATTTCTGTCTATCTGGCCCTCGGCTTTCTTTTCTTGTTTTAGGAAAATTCCGCTGGTGGTAATGGTGTGCGCCCCTGCAGCCTTAACGTCTTCCATGTGACCATCACTGAGGCAAATTTCCAGTTTGTGTTTGTTTTAGGCAAACAGATCAGTTGCCACTTCATCCATCTAGTTTACCTCTCTGTCCTGGAAGCTGACGTTCTACCAGACGCTCGCGTGGGCGCACAAGCTCTGAAAGTTGGCCACACCTAAGGGTAAAAAAATCCCCACCCCCACCCCATCACCTCCCTCCCTGAGCTGTACTTTATTTTTCAACATCATGTGACAAAGTCTTTGATATCAGGCTCGAGGCCAAGAGGGACTGGGAGATGGAGACAGGGAGAGACATTTGCATAGGCTTGTTAAAAGTCACCAATTAGGAAAAAGGCCTCACACATAGTGGCTCTGGCTGTGCCAGGGCATAATCTCAAATCAGGACAACGTCGCCATCTGCAGTAGAGCAGCAGGATTGAAACCAATAAAACAATCTGCCACATCTGAGTGCCACCAAAACAAAACAATCACAGCAAAACAAAGAGTATTATTATAATTTTTGATTACGGAAGTCTCTAGTTAAGTCTTGACACAAACAGCTCAAGGAAATGTGAACTCAGATGTCTTGCCTCTTGGCCTCCTCAGCTGCAGGTGGCGCTCTAATTCCACTCCCTGTTGATGACTGCGGTAAGAGCTGGATGATGGCCTTGTTTGTTTAGCCAACAGTGTTGACGCCCACCCACAGGTGCCAAAGGTATAGTGAGTACCATGCCAGCTGTTTGCAAGCCACAGCAGCCCTCGCACCGCTTGGCTTCGACCCTGCTTGACTGCCTGATCTCACAGGAAGAGAGGAAGTGGTTGAGTTACCCAGCAGCAAATTTGAGGTTTATAAAGGGAGAAAGCCGTAAAAAAAATCCAAGTGCAGTTTCCTTTAACTCAGCAGCTAGCCAGGGTGTGCTACTCTGGCCTAATCAGTCATTCCTTCATTGTCATTAGTCGGTGTTAGGTTTGCTACCAACACACAGTCAGAGATAACGCAGAGGAAATGGAAAACACTACTGTTTTAAGCAGCCGTTATGATTCGGTGGCATACTTAAGTAGAGAGAGGAAAGGCAGGTGCTCCAATTTCATGGAAGCTTGATTGCCTTGTAAAGTTAGATTCATTACACTATTAATCTGTTGTTACCTGCGTCACACCAGGGAACCACCCACAGCGACCACAAGCAGGCAACACGTGCTCACGGTGAGACCAATAATTGAAAAATGTTGCTCACGATATCAGTCATCGCTCTGGCAAGCTGGCAAATAGTACACACATAGTCTAACTGCAGAGGGAAATACCTTCGCAGTTCTCATGATAGCATAAAGCTGCATTTTACTCGAGATGTGAAATCAGTTCGGCATGTCTAGCATTTGGATTTCATGAAGGCTTACCTTAGCATGGTCCCGTCTTTGCCAAGAAGTAATGGGAGGAGGGGGGTAAGGTAGAGAGAGCTGGCAGCTTTGCCTTGGCTTGTTATTGCCAGTACAACGAAGCTCAGTTCACACTCAGCTGTGGCATATTTGGAAAACTTCAAGCAAAGCGGCGAGGAGAAAAAAAAGGCTTTTAAATCAGTTCCACTCTCCAGTAAATTACAACCCTGCATTTTTAATTTCCTCTCTCCATACAATGTTATTCATTGGCATCCAAGCCAAACATGGGCCCCTGCAGCCTGCATAGCTCTGCAGGACAAACTGTCCTCTCATGCAGTCGCTACCTGTCAGGAGTGCAGGGGCGTGACTGAAAAAATGCATTCCTTGATGTAGAGTTGAGAGGTGTGTGGGGTGGAAGAAAAAGTGGAAAAAAGAACAAACAGAGGCTAGATTTTAATCTGCAAAAAATAGTTACGTGTCCTGAATTTGGACTGAGTTCACATCATAAGTGGTTTGAGATAGACTTAATCTGATCACTGATAGCAGTCTCTGGCAATTATTTTAATATGTTTGACCAAAAGAATACTGTGGTCAAGTGTTGTGTGCAGCTTTTAAGAAGATCCAGACGTGCAGCTGAATAAGACTCCAAATTCAAATGCATAAGAAAGTCCTTCAATGTATTGAAGATACACGCTGCTGCCGTGTCGAATGTTGAATTCGAGGACTTTGCATACCAATATTTCATGGTAATAATAAAGCAATTACACGCTAAGAAGAGAATGTGCATACCCAAACATGCTTAGTCCATGCCTCAGGAAACTGTCTAAGCTCCACTAACCACTAGAAAGAGACAGACTTGGCTGCTGAAATAACATTAAGAGCCTGTTACTATAATAGCAAAGCCTCATTTGTTAGCATTACATATCTAAATACCATCTGAAAACCATGGCTCATTCTGATTAAGCAAGGTGTTGTAACAGTGTAACATTTCAAACAGGTTTCGTATCCACCGTAGTGTGTAGGCCATGTTACTGTATATGTCCTGTTTGCAACAAAACGACCTTCCAGTCCGCAGTTCAATTTCATGTTTCATGTTCGAGCAGATGTCTTTTTGAGTCAAAAAATGATTATGCTTTACTTTACCTGAGCCTGACTTGAGTGTCTGAAAATGTTTCATTTGCATAATGCAGGAACAACATCGGTTAAAATGTTTTTAACAGTCACAGTTGATCTGCTTTTGTCATCAAGTCTGAGTACTGTAGGACTGTTTGACAGAGATGTCGAACAGGTTTCGAACATGAAAGAGGATACGAGATCTCATTTAGTGCGCCAGACTGCCAAGACTCGCCAAGGTTCTGCTAATTCAGCTGTTTCTGTGCCACACAAGGCGATAGGATAAGGCACCTGGCTTTTGCTTAGACAGGCCTTGCATGTCTATGTAATCTGGAGAGACAGCGAGGGCAGGGCCCGAACTTCTCCTTAGATTTAGCCCAGAACACAACAACATAATCATGTCATTACCCTTAGGCCATTCTGCCACATTGTTGTTGCGGGTGGGAGACACAGGATTTGATTTCAGCAGACTTAGCTGACCTCTGCTTCATGGCCCACCAGAACACGGGAACTACAGCAGGCCGTCCTGCACACTGGCACTCAGCCCAGCCAAACATTTTAACTTTCATAGACAAAAACAAAACCGTTTCGCCTTTCTTTCCCTCCATTTCTCCCAGTTCTAAAATATTTTTTTTATACAGCATTGAGAAGACATGTTTCTACTACCTTTTTGGTCTTGTAATTTTATGCTGCTGTTGCGAAATTCTGCCAAAATTCCTCCACACACCCCCTCCATCTTTCTGCTCCAGTGTTGATTATTTTGCTTTTTGTCTTTTCTTTCCTCCTCCTAAATGTGTTATTCATCCTGTTCCGTGTGTCTCCAGGCACACTTCAGAACTGGATATAAAATAAACAGACGCGTTTTCACCCCTGTTGCTAGGCCTTGACTGCATATACCTGTAACAATAAACATCTGGGTTTCTGGGCTTGTTTATACTCATCTCTAGACTATTGAGGACAGAGGCACAACAGGAACTAGACTGTGTGTACGGATTTGCTAGGCAGACGCCCACTACGAGGCAAAGGGTTGGTGGACGCTACTAGACCATGATAGAGCGGAGGCTGCTGGCAGGTAGTGTGCACTCTGTCTGGCAGAGCTGTGGTTTACCTTGGAGGGACACCAACCATCTGCATGCTATAAGGACTAAATTGCCAGCTTGATGTCCAGCAAGCGAGACAAAACCGTTCCACATACATGAGAGTATGTGTGTGTTTGTGTGACTTTGTGTATGTATGCGTATGGCTGTACAAGTGAACCAGACAGAGACAGAAATACAAAGACGGAGCATAGACAGTCGTTGCCCTACAGTAGCCATCTCATGCTATAAAACATGCTACAATGTTTCTAGTTAAAGCTGCTCTAGTCAAAATTGTATACTAAAGATGGATTAAATTACTTATTGGAATGTGAGAGGGATCCCTCACAGTGATGAACCATCACCGACCTTGCAGTTCTTCTTAACTCTTCAGAGCCTTTTAGAGTCTTTCAGCTCATTGCTTCACTGTGTTGGTTGTGTGTCACCGCTCCAAACAGCCCTGCCTTCAGCTGCAGCATGTGAAAAGCTCTATGTTTGCAATTTTATTGTGACTGTCATCTAGAGGCACTAAGTTATAGTTTTTAAAGACTTTTCGTAACTTATCCAAGAGGTAACATCAGTTTTGATGAAGTGCCTTGAAAGAATTATCTACTGAAATTGCAAATCCAGTTGCCGTTGACTCAGTACTTGTAGATATCCTTTTGTCTGGATGACTGATCATCTTTAGTTACTTAAGCTCGATTTATAGTTGTGAGTTATGGGGTTACAGTGTGGCTACAGAGCCTACACTCCTAGCTGCTACACCAACATCATAGCTTGCAGTAGCTGATGTGCGCCTCCCTTAAAATTGTCATCTAGTAAAGCCATTCCCACTACAAGCCGTCTGCTCACAGAGATCGCTGCACTCTTTGAATGTATGAAAGTAGTCTACTATTCTGATATAACACAAGGCGACATAAAGTTATCAGTTACGAGAGGGTAATCTTTTTGTGAGCAGTAACACATGAGATATTGGATTAGGCTTGATTGAATTAAGAGGGACTATTGGGCCTTGGTGAAGGAATGCGCTCTACTGAATGCCATCCTAGTTACACGTGTAATACTCAGCCTTCATTGCTGTGGACAAAATCTATCCAAAGACAGACAGACGGACAAACAGACCTATAAATACCTGGCAAAGTACTCAGAAAACTGCTTCTGTGGTAGTTCCCACTACAACTGGTGCCTCCAGGACCACATTTTGCTATGATGCCACACACACTCATAGACTCACAAGGTTAAAACTTTACCAGCTACGCGCAGTCACAGCTTTGTTGTAGGTATCTACAGTTAACCCATAGCGCCAACAATTAATCCAGTTTTACGTCACTGACCTCTTTCACATGGTGTGTCTTGCATTAGTAGGCTCTTGCACATGGCTTTTACTGTCTGGAGTTCAGCCCCCCTCCTTTGTTCTGTTTCATTGTGGTTTCTGCTGATCTTCCCTGTGTCAATAAAACAAATATGTTCAAAAAACAATCATTAACACAGTGGTCAGCCATGTGACAAGGAGACATTCATAGAAGTGCAGCTACTAGCTGACAGAGGAGGGTTACAATACAGTAACCTTGAGAATTGGCAGCTCATGCTATAAAGTGTCTAGCTGTAGCAAATTCACTAAATCTAGTTGGGATTATGGGTCGGCCCACACACAACCATCATGGTTTAGTCAGGTATGCAGTGAAAGTTTCATAAATAATCTTCCCAGCGTCTCAAGACACAACTCGCCGGACAGACGCCTTTAATTCAGCTGACAAGAAAATTAAAAGCCGTCATTACCCTAAAGTCATCGAGGGGAAACAAACTTTAACAGCTCAGACAATCACAGTATGAATGTCGTTTGGCCAATCCCCAGCCAGCTCTGGGGCTCTGATTGGTTTTCCAGAAGGATGTGGGACTCACAAGTGTGGCAGCTGCTTAAAATAAAGTGACAATTTTTAATGGGGTTTCAAACCTCAGCGAGTCACTGCATCCTGCCAAGCCCCTAGCGATGGCAAACATCCAAACCTCGGTTTTATCGAACAGGACACGGAGGAGTGAGCTTGTTCTCTCAGCTCAGTGCCATTAGCAGGCCTGGATGCAGTCAACCATTTTCAAGAGTTGCGTTTCCCACCAGCAGGAGCTTTTAATATGTGCCATACGGCGCACATAGTCTAACATACGTTTTTGAGGTAAATGCTCTCCTGACAGTCAATGGCATCAGAAAATCCTGTAAAGTCGAGTTAAACCTAATAGGGTCAAGTCAATTTGTGGGGTCTGGGAAAAGCTGTTTTCATGATGACGATAAAATCCTAATGAAAAACACTCTCAGGGGTTTCACTTCACATGTGACTAGAGTGTAATGTGGGCAATTTCGCTTCATCTCTTCTGACTGTCTCTGTTACAGTCAGTTCAGTCTACACTGTATGAAAAAAGGTGTTCAGTCACACACACACACACACACACACACACACACACACATAAAGAGAGGGGGAACTCAGAGACTAACAGGAAATGCAATTACTGTCAGTCTGGGCACAGCATTCCTCAACAGTATGGCCAATTTCACAGCAATTTTAGTGAGTCAACAGGTCGTAAGTAATCATAATGAGCACCTTAATGTTTTCACACGAAGCAGAGCACCCCTCTGTGGTTTTATCCTTTGGCCATTTGATCCTTCTAATCATCTACGAGCTATTTAAACTGTACACAGGAGCTGCGGGCTCGCACAAGTGCCGAGAGGAGGCCTCCGTGTTTGTGGAATACTGTCATTTTAACATTGTGTCAACAGGGATCAGGTTCCTCAAATGGTTTCTCATTTGCTCAACAGCCGGCGGCGTACAGTGGAAATGGACACTGCGCTGACAGAGTGCTGTCATGAGCTCAGGTAGTGAGAAGGTATTTTACGGTACAGGTCATTATGGCAGCTCCCTTTTCAAGTTGTGTCTGACAGGTTATGGTTAGACTTTTGTGTGGCTGCTGTAAATGACATAAATAACAGTTTTAAGATGAATGGCTACAGGGCAGAACTGTACTATACCTCTGGAGTGTTGTCCGTCTCATAACTTGATCAAACAGACAAATCTCGAGCAGGAAATATAAGATGCCAGATCAATGGCTTCAGGCATGCTGGACAACTAGACCCAAACAAGAGCACACACACATATATACACTTATTTTCTTTAACACCCATTCTTTTTCAAGTCATGGTAGTGGCATGACTCATGGGATGACCTGTCTGCCGTTAAGTCAAGACCAATATATTGCAGCAACTATTGGACGGGTGGCCATGAATGTTTGCACAGACATTCATGATCCCCTAAGGATGAGTCCTACAGGCTTTGATGATGCTCTTTTTCCTCTGGCGCTGTTATAAGGTTGACCTTGAAATACCCTCAACAACTACTGGATGGACTGCCTCGAGTTAATGGAACAGATATTACTGCGGCCCTCTCAAGATGAAATACAACATCTCTGGTGATTTCAGACTTTTCATCTAACACCATCATACAACCTGTGTGTGAACAAACACCAGCAAAACTAAAAACATTCCCATCATCCTTTAGCAAGCTAACACAGTAAACTAAGATGCAGAAAATGACATGACGCCTGCTTTACATCAGCATTTTAGCACTAGGAGTGGGACAAAATATCCATATGGCAATATATTGTATCACTTCCTCTTGCAATACAATTATTGATCTACTGACAATTTGACTGAAAAAGAGAACTAAGCTAAGACTCAATGTACTTTTTTTACACACTGTTCATGTCTACTTCTGTTAAACTGACACCACACTGCAGTGATTAAATACTTTACCTTGTTAGGTACTGCTGTATTATGATACTATTATTAAAATGGGCAACATATCCTGGCTCGTATTGTAACATGAGTTACTCTGTGATTCCCAGCATTATCATTGTGAGCATTTAGCATCCAAAAATCAGCATTTGGCTAAAAGCTGGTCAGAGAGCTGCATGCTGCAGATTTCAATCTCTCCTTTTTCCTGCTTTTCAAAATATGGCATTTTCTTGGATAAACACTGAGAAACAAGAAAACAAAAATTGTCATAGCTCCATGGATACATTAGAAGCAGACGCACAACTAAAGGAGCACACACATGTTCACAGGCACACACATGTACTGTACACTGACACCACACAAGTAGTGGCTGTGAGTCCAGGCTGTCCGTGCATACCTCTGTCAGTGCCAAAATGATTAAACAAATAGCCCCTTTGTGCGCAGCAGCCTTGATTAAGCTAAGTTGTATGTGCCCCTCTGAAAAAGAAATACAGGAAAGTGCCCTTGGTGGTGCCAAAATTCACTTGCCCTGTTAAAACATCGCTGCTGTCAAAGTTGTTTTTACTCTCTCACATGGAAACTAAATTTATCATACCTCTCCTGTGCATTCAGGGTTTTCATTTACAGAATGAGCATGATTATTTATGTGAAAAATAAACACTGAAACTTTATCTGCATTAGTGGTCACAGAATGCTGACACCAATATATTTCAGCAAGAGACCTTTTTACAGTGCCATGATAAAAGTGTAACTAGGATTGTTGTGGTTTACTTAATAGATTGCGGGATTTTTAACATGATACAAGCTCATCAGTGAAGACCACAATTATACTTAAGTTAATCAAAATTAGATTAACTATGTTTTCAACAGCTGTGTGTGAGATTTCCTCCAACATTTATCTCAATGTTAAATGAATATGTCCAAATAAAAAAGCAGACTGGAGGAAAGTCAATCTATAACTGTCTATGATATACATAAGTCAGCAATATCATACTGTAAAATTGTACATGATCATGTACTGTGAGTGAACTGAATAAATGAGATGAGCAAGTCTGCTCTCTAGTGGTAATATTTTGACTTGCAATGTTTTAATGTAATTAAACTGTAAAACTGTAAAAGTTTGGAGATGAAACAATGAGTCAATTCATCGATGAACAGAAAATGATGTTGCGAGTAATTTTTTTAAGCATTTATCCAAAAAAAGGTTCCAGTTTCTCAAATCTGAATATCTTCCTTAGTATTTTGGAGGAGTGAGGTTGCATATCTTTGGGTTTTAGACAAAATAAGACATCTGATGTCACTTTGGGCTCTGGGAAAGTGGAGTGGACATTTTTCTTTGTTTTCAGACATTTAATAGATTGCTCTTAACCGATAAAACCGGCAAAAGAACAGTTAGTTACATGGAAAAAAAAAAGAGTGTTTCTCAAAAGAAATGTGTAGAGGATCATTTCTGTTCCTGGACGTCATGCTCAAGAACATAAACGCTCTACTTCTTGTATTGCAGGAAAAAGCTAGATTTCTGCCTCATGTGATCTGAAACAAACTTTTTAAAATAGCCTATAATGCTATTTCCACATTTTTAAAGCTCCTCGAAAACAGGAGCTGATTGTCTGACTGAAGCGTATTGTCTCGCATTACACTTGTAATCTGTAGACATCCATATAAGCATCACTTCCTCTCTATTTGTCACAGATATACTCAGACTAAGCCTGTCTCTGTTTGAGGTGACACACCACTGAATAATGAATGATCCTTCTTTAGAATTCCTGTGATGTAATATTCTGACTTTTACTTTCTGTCTTTGAATACATTATGCAAAGGCCTCCTGAGGAAGATGCATTATTGAAGTGAGGTTTTCGTTTAAAACCGTGTTCTCTGCTGCTCGAGAATTTTTAGTAGAGACAATTGGGCATCATTGTACATACCGAATGAAAGGCTGTCTTAAATGCATCATTCATGAGAAGTGCTTGTAAGGAGAGGTTTTACTGCTCTACCTGTCATCTTCCTTGCTGTTTTTTTTTTTTTCATGGAAATCGCCTTTCTATTGAATTGTGGAAGGTGTCACTTGAATACGCAGTTAAAGACAAAAGATTTACAGTGCCCATCAAGGCCAAGCAGAGAGCAGAACTGCACGGGCAATGAAGTTAAAGATTCAAATGAAACACTACGGGACTTCTTGTACTCAAAAGAAAATCTCAGCAACAATAAAACAGAGTCAGACGTTAGTAGTTTGCAGCTGTTTCTAAAATAAAGCAGATGGATGGAGAATCTCACCTCACATGTTGGTCTGATTTGAGACTGCTGAGTAGCGAACGGTTCACCCTGATGAGACAAAAAAAATCAATGTCATCATTCAAGGTTTTAAATCAAAGTCACCAAACTTATTTAGATGTCAGATTTATTTCATTTCTCTTTATCCATGCCTCACTCAGTATTGACTCTCATGTGCATGTCTCATGCAGCTTGACCAATGCTACTGGCAAAGATTTGGGTCGCAGAGCCCATCACTGCTGAAAAATGCTTTCAGTCGGCGTCTTTTGTCACACTACGGTCAAATGACCCCACCATCAGCAAAGAATGAGATGAACCTGACCTCAGGCACATTTATATGAACAAATGATGAGGACACATCCATCGCCACTTGATATAGTTATGTTCTCCTTCTTCTTTTTTTCACTTCTCTGACAGAGCAATCATACGGTCGGTAGATCCAGATGTCATCCATGTCAAGCTGTAGTTGAACGGGGATAAATGCCATTTTTTCAGCTGAGGCAGGAAAATAAATACAAGTAGAGCCCTTATCTTCACTGTATCAGGTGAGACGGGTGATGAGTGAGTTGAAACTGACCCTGAACTATGATCCATGTGACAAAAGGAAGTCATTACTGTCATGTGTGAACCTGATGCATAGCTTGTTTTACCCTCAGTGTGATGCGCAGCACTAGATGGCAATGTCACTGCAGGAACATACCTGTGTCTATACTGACGACTACAGTAAATATAATTCCTGCTCGAGTAGCTTTGACTACCAAACTCACTTCAAATGACTTGTTATTATCATCTCTTTAACCTGTCAGTCAAAACAGAGAAGAGACTGATGAATACACAGTGCAGGTGTAGAAATGTACATCCGTATCATGATTTGTCGTGACATCGTTCATCTATTATTGAGATCGATGTGAAGCTATTAATAGATCCTCTGATCTCTGGGACGGGCCCTCAAAGCTTATCTGACAGTGGTAATACCCAGAGAGGAGGTATGTGTTAATGAGCACTCCGTGGCTCACTATGCCCTTTTCATGCCTGTAATTCCTGGAACTAATCCCTCTCCTGACAGCAGATGTATGAAAGGATCAAATTCCTATCACATGCGATTGAACATTCACCTTCTGGTCCAGACTGTCAGAACTGACTTTTGTTTAAAACCTGCTTTACATCGCATCCACTATCACATCATATGATTTGCTTCTTCCCCTTTTCTACATGTTTTACAGCCCCGTATTTATCAAATTAACACTCCATTCAGTCTTTCAACATCACCACACAGGAGCAATGAACAGACAATGTGCCAATATTACAAGATACAAGTATATTATTTGTTTGTCTTTTAAAAAAAAATAAGACTTACAGGTAAACCAATGCTGTGTTTAGATGGATGAACATCCATCAAAAGCAAATAATCTCTCTGACCACGGTCTGCAGCTTAGGTTGCCGTGCCATCAGCGGTCACTAGAGGACTGTGATGATTGTATTTCTAATCATCAGAAAGCATATTGACATATTGACCCATGACAACACATACAACCTGTATAAATAAATCAATGTTCTAATCGCTCCGAGTTTATAGATTTGAACAGCTTGTATCACTATTGACATCAGAGAAATGATTTGGTCGACTGATATGACACACTTCATTCTACCTTTTAAGAACACTCTGCATGTATTTTTAATTAATTGATCTTCAGATAAATGATCTCTTCCATGACATTCAATTAGAATTTAAAGATCTTTCTTTTTCACAGGGCTTTTCCAGGAGGTGCACAAAACCACAGTGCCTACTTGAAAGGCAACGGGAGTAAATCATCTCTTTAAGATAATTTGCATCGCAGTATGAAAAATGAGTATCACGAGTGTCACAGTCCTGTCATTTTAGTTTCATTATGTGTGTGTTTTATGTGTGTTTTCTGGTTTTGTGTTGTCTTTTGCCCTTTTCCATTGTTCTGTCTTCCTTCCTGTTTTTTTTGTGGTCCTCACCAGCCTGATTTTCCCTCCACACCTGTATTGAATCTGATTAATTAGCCCAGCCCTGTTACCTGAGTTCCTCCCAGGTCTGCTTTCCCTCAACACCTGCACTGCATCTCCATCATTAGCCTTTCCCTCCTTCCAGTGTGTTCCAGCTTTTTCAGCCTATCAGCCCCTTCCCTGCTTCTAGTGTTTTTCTGTTAATTTCCCTCACCTGTGTTTTTCACTCACTCACTCCACCTGCACCTCATCTCCTCATTAGTTTTTTTGTATTTAAGCCTGTGTTGTTCCCTCACTCTTGCCTTGAGTCCACTGCTGGGCTTTCATGCAAGGAGGGCCCACCATGATGCTACGCCCTTGGAAACAAAGGCAGGGCTTAACACACACTTGATATGCCACATTTGTGCAGAAAAATACTGTCGTGATGGATGGAAAAACCCTCTCTCCTTGGTGTTTGACATCTGAAAGCTGTTTGATGTCCACCATATTATCTCGCTGTCAGGGAATCAAAAGAATAGCGCTGTCTATCCTCTAACTTTAATCCAGCAGTACTCTTCAAAAACACTATGAACCTAGAGATAACAAGACAAACATCAGTGTGGATGGATCAAACACTTTGCTATTCCCCTGACACATTCAGTCTCCATATGGCTGACTGTGCATTCATCTTCTAAGCCAGGATCACAAGTATCCCAAAGTGATTCTTATTTAGCTTATAATTATGCATATGTATTAATACTTCTGATACTACGCTTCTCTCTACATGATTATTTATTAATTATAGTACATATAGATTCAATTTGAGGCCAGTACAAGTGCTGTCAGCGTAATTACAAGAAGCTTTCCATTAGGACTCTGTTGTTCACCGGGCTAATGAACATATGGCGGTGGGTTTATAGATCATAAGTATGCCACATTTAATACTTGCATGGGAAAATAATTAACAAAACTATGCTCTTGCCATGGAAAAAAAAATTTAAAAAACTTACCACCACCACCATTTGTGAAAAAATAAAAACACTTTTCATGTTCGCCATTTTAGTTTACCAACGTCAACAGTTGTAATTAGCACAAACATTACAACTGAGGCTAATGGGACACACCACAGTATTGGACACATTCAATCAGTGGGTCAAACTGTTAATCAGCGTGTTTGGGTTGTAAGAAGTGTAGTCTGTGTACACTAACCACTGAATGTCAAAAAAATTGATTGCACTGCAGCTACTTATTCAGAATGTGTGATGTAATATATGTTTGTAGTATTTGTTTTTCTTGTTTGGTTTCATGTTGTGTATTGTCACAAATGTGAAACAGTTTGCACCAAAAGATGCAAGACAAAAAAAGAGTATTCTAACAATAGGGTTAGGGTGAAATTAAATCAAATTGAGTTAGATTAAATCAAAATTCTGACTTTGTCACGGCACTATGTGGAAGGTAAAATGACCACCAAAGACGGTCCAATTCAACCTAGGGGGGGTCAACAATTTGTGTTAACACTTTCACACACATGGAAGTCATGAGCCAAATCCCTTAAAGCAATTCACAGTGCATATTAAGAGCTACTGGTTATCTTCCTGTCCACAAGGGTCATTAAGGGATCTCCTCTTAATGCAGTTCCAGTGAAAGTGTTCAGCAGAAGATACTGTCAAATGAGGCTTCAGCAGAGTCTGACTAATCAAAGTGGAATTTTTGGTACAGAGGGTACTGTACTTGTACGACGAACTGAAATTCATATTAGCTTCGGCTGGATCTTAGAATCACCTGGGAAATTCAACCTCCATCTTTTACATCTCCGTGAAATCACATTAGAAAGAGATTATTTCAGAGCCAGTGTGGAGAGGAGGAATGTTTACATACTTTAACCAAATCTAAAATGCTATAAATATTAAAATCTTTCACTTCTGAAGTATTGATATTCACTGGTTACTCCCAGTCCTCCAAAGCTATGGCTTACATAAAATCTCACTGTTTAAGCGCTATAAATAGTCCACAGATAAGAAGAGTTGTTATTGGCATGGCAATAGGAGGTATATGAATTCCATCTCCATACATGCATGCCTGTTATATTAAGTGTATGAGGCATGTGGTGATATTGACGTGGGTGCTATTAAGTACTGGACCTGCCACTCTAAATGAGGACCATGTTTCTCCCTCCATCTCTGTCTGTCTGGCTTTGTTTGATTTCCTGTTTTTTTGCAACACTATCCACGCCTGTAATTTGGATATTGCACTTTATATTTGCCGTAGTTTTATAAGCATGTACAGCACTTTAAATTGTGTGTTTAAGCACACCACATTTCATACAATGTCGCGTGATGAGACTGCATAATCTTCATTTAAGTACAATGGATACAAGAACCCAACACAACTACAAATTTAGAAACCATTTTCACCGTTTTTTTTTTGGTTTTTTTGGAAAAGAGTTGTGTGATAATAAACACTTAAAACAAGAAGAGAAGCAAACTGAGAACCACATACATGGCAAACAACGCAAGCAAATTAACACTCCAAAACGCATTCAGCATTCCCAAAGTCTGCCTCGCTGCAAAACCAGACCACTTTGGACCTCCCTGCTTGAGGAATCAGGTCCTTATACATATACAGACAAGTATTAGGGCCATCAAGAAAAATGTCAAGAATAAAGTCAACACGGTGTCTGCCATCACTATGTCCTTGGAGTGTAACGTTCTGTGTGTAGTGTAACAATCTCTTCAAAGTCCTTATACTGACAACTACACTGTGTTCATGAGCTAAAAGAGAAATAGTTTCTTTGTTACTAAAGCTGATTCTGAAGTACAGTTTCACCAGTTCATCTACACAAAGGGCGTTTTCAGACCCATACTTGTGATCTGCCACTTGCCAGAAAAAAAACATCTACATGGTGCTGCATGACACAGCTGTCTTAACTCAAATCCTAGTTAGGGGGTTATTATATTTTATTATATAAATGAAACACTAATGTTCTCTGTATTAAATCATCAGGAGTCTTTTGTTTAGCATTACTTAATTGTATGTTTAACCAGCTAGTTCATCAGTTCATAATGTCCCTGGGAAACTTTTGTTTTTGTTTACGACTTGCAGTGTTTTATATATACTATGCTGTCAATCAATTAAAATATTTAATCGCGATTAATCGCATGATTGTCCATTGTTAACTCGCAATTAATTGCAAATTAATCGCACATTCTTTATCTGTTTTAAATGAACCTTAAAGGGATATTTTTCAAGTTTTTCATACTCTTATCAACATGGGAGTGGACAAATATGCTCGCTTAATAAAAATGTATGATTATTATTATTGCAACGATCCAAAACAAAAACAAATACTGTCCAGAATATTCTCCAGAATAACCTCAAAGGTTCTGCATGCTCACAAAATATAGCATAACATGACAAACTCAAGCCCAACAAGTGACAACAGATGGGCATATTAACCTGAATGTAACATTCCTTAGTAATACTGACACAATGTAATCTCCAATTTCACACTTGTAAAGATTAACTAAACAATGTTAATCGGCCTGCGAGCTGCAGCCACCCATTAAGCTATCGCTGTTGAAACATGTAGAGTTGTCCAGGCGTCTGCGTTGCAAACTGTCTAGCATGGTCTGCCTTTAGAGGGGGAGGAGGGCTCTCTGCATCAGCTGTTCGCTTGGCTAGCAAGTGGTATTTGAGACCGGATGTACTCCGGTGGGAACTAAGTTCACATCGACAGTAAATGCAAATAACTTTGTTCTAGTCGAGAGAACCATCTGGCAGGGCTCTGAAGCTGAACTTGCTATTCAAAAGACCCTTTTCTTCATAGATTTCTGCTCAAGGAGGTTTGTTTCTGCTCACCATCCAAATCGTTACTGCTGCATCGCTTCCTGATTTCCCAAACTACTGAGTGAAAAGATTAACGGCGTTAAGAGGAATTAAGTTATTATCGCATCAACTTTGACAGCCCTTGTATATACCTGCGTTTTCTGTATCTGCAGTGCCTTTGTGCACGTTGCACCAGCACGTAGACAAATCAGTGAATGTGTTCCTCAGTCTGCTTTGCCTTCTCTCATTTGCAGGAATTTGTTTTCTTAGGGCTCAGGTCAAATTATAAGTTGTTGTATAAATGTTAACTACACACATACTCTGAATTTATAAAAGGTTTGATAGATTCTCCCGCTTCAATACCGATCCATTAGCAAGGCCTGATTTTTCTGTGTAACAAGGTTACTGCTTTTAACACATTCATGGAATTCACTTGGCCATGTAGCACATGTCTTCTTACTACTGTAAAGAATCTTATCTTATCTTCCTTTGATGGTGTCTGTCTTTGTCCTGCTCCTTCAACAAAGACCCTCAGAAAATGCTATGTTCCTTTTCTTCACACTATTTTGCTAATGCATAGACCAGTATGACACTTCCGAGTATGACTGCAGCATATGACAATATAGGACATCTTAATAACTGTACGTGGTCACAGCAGCTACACCCTCAGCCATTAACGGCATTTTTTATATCTCAGAGACAGTATGTGAACCCAGATGTTTTCACACATAAAGAGGTGCAAAGAAACACTCAGATAAATGTGGAGAAGGTGCAAGGTACGGACACGCTGCAGGCTACATTAACTGGGGTCAAGGGGTTCATGTAATCTCTGGAGTCGTTATGAAAAACTGTGGTGTGAAACAGTGATGTTCCTACTTTTTGAACTCATGTGTTGTTAATTCAATGGGATTCATAGAGTCCAGAATTATCTTTTTGTTCTATCTGCCGATGTCTAGTAGACTGAAAGCATTTAATGGCCAAAACATATTCAATTGGCCATACATTTGAGGGGAAGCAGTCAAGGAAAAGTGCCTCTAACTATAAGGGGTATTTAAGTTACTTCAGCTTCAACTTGGCTAGACAAGCATAATATTTATTGGAAGGCCATGAGATATAAAAAGTCCCCAGTCATGCGATGTTAGGATGGCTTCCTCCTTTTTTCTTTTTTTTTCACAGCAGAGTTGTGTGAAATGCTCTCAAATGTTAACAGAGGAACCACTGAGCTAGCTAGTGCACTGCGAGGGCCCATCAAAGAACATGTTGCGATTACCAACAGTCATACTTTGCATGCCACCACCAATGTGCAGAGTCGATACAAAACAAAAAATGTGGAAGTGATGATAGTCTGCAGTAAAGTAGGACTTCTCTACTTTCGGCACTCTGACAAATAATTTTATTCACCGATTCTAAGTGCTGTATCGTAGGCAACTGGACGTGTTTAAGTTTCACCTCTCATCCGAGAGGCCTCTTCAGGATGAGTGGTTAAACGTGTTCAAGACACTGAAACACGTCCAGCTGCCTACGATACAGCACTCAGAATTACCATGATCTGGATGACTGAGAACCTTCATCAACATGTTTATTCACCAGTGTTGATGTATGGACACATGAACAGTGGTGGGTGCTATTTTGGAGAGTATATTCATCCATGAAAGCACATTGTAATCCATCTCTACCCACTTGCAGTGACAAGAGAATACACACAAACACACGTTATTATAGCCTAATGTGCAACAAATTCTCCTTTTCCAAGATATGAATCCTATTTCGTCTTATTCTTAGTTCAATCTTCAATCTCAAGCATAATAAAACCTCCTGTCCCCTATTCATTTCAACAAACTCTGCCTGATTCACCTTCAAGTAACTTGGAATTTGATTCATCAATTAATGGAAGAGGTAAAAAAGCTGTCTTTCGTAATTTTGCAGCTTTCACGAAGTAGATGAATCATTTGCGCCGCACTCTGCCAGAACATCACATTCTGTGATTACCTTGGGCTTTCATACAGTAGATCCGCCTAGGTGTGAATTTGCGTGTGTGTGTGTGTGTGTATGTGAAAGTAAGTGAAGTGGTTTTTTGAGGGACGCGCATTGTTAACAATCATAATCTGCATTAGCACTGTGTGTGTGTGTGTGTGTGTGTGTGTGTGTGTGTGTGTGTGTGTGTGGCTTACTTATGTAGCAGGGTGAGGTGAGGGTCTGTCGATCATTTGTTAACAGTAAACCGTCCATGCCTGTATATTAGGTGACGGATGCTACATCATTCAGGGAGAATATGAGGGCTGCTAGAGTTTCTATTCTCTCTGGAAGAAATTTGTGACTCTGTTTTTAACCACTGACTGGACCAAAAACATGGATGATAAGTACATGTCCAAACTGTCACCTACTGCTGATTTTTGGGCAGGAATATACCTGGTGATTATCGGTAAGTAGCCTACATTGCTTACTTCTTTCATGCCAAATCATGTCGACAGTTGTGAAAATCTAAAAATACTCATTCAAATGTCAGTGATCATGAAGGTAAAAACAACAAATGGCCTGGAAAATGGGAATTTTTTTAAACTCTGAGGGGAAATACTTATTTTGTGTGCCCTCCTTGTTGGAGTTATATAGGGATGGGAATCTGTCGGCACCTCAATATTTGATTTGATTCTGATTCAGAGGCTACAATGCATCTTGTGCATCAATATTTTTTACCATGACACACATTTCCTATTATTGACTTTCCTGCATCTACCCATAATCCTTCAAGAAAGATACTTGTGCCTCACAATACATCTAAGAATCTAATTCTTTACCCACCTCCACCATAGACACTTTCAGGGGTGTGATTTCAGTGTCAAAATACCTGTTAGTCTTATTAATTCTCCATTTTGTGCACGCTTATTGACCTTTTCAGAACCACGACAACACTGAGGACCAGGGTACAAATGTGCATAAAAACACACTTAGTGAAAAATGAGCTTCTGTCCTTCTATCAGTGAACCGATCTCTGTTTTGTCCATTGCGACAGTCATTTAAGATAGGCATCATCCGCATTGGTAATATTAAGTGTAAGAGATGTGTCACCGGTTAGACAAACATGTAAATGCAGCGAAGATAACTGTACCAAAAATGCAGAAGCCTGCAAAAAGTAATATTTTACATTAATCAAGTAAATCATACTGTATGTGTAATGGGAAAGGATGCTCATAGTGCCCGAGACACAGAACAACACACACCTTCCTCAGGTCACATCTGTAATTACTGGAATATCTAAACAACTACAGCAAAAATTAATATCTGTGCAGGAACTGACACAGTCCTTTCCAATACTGTTTCAGAGATTTCAAGATTCAATACCTTATCAGCATAATTGATTGGAAATCGTCTTAGTGGGATCACTTAAAACAAAAACAGAAAAACAGAAGACAAAAATAGTAAAGTTCCTCACTCAGCACACATCGTACATTAAAAACAGACGTCTAACCTGTACGATAATCTGAAATCTTTAAAAAAAATCCAACAAAAAGGAACCCAGTGGATAAAACACTGACATCTGTAGAGGATTTCTGACCGCACAATTATTTAACCTCGCGTTGCCTACAGTGCCATCTCTGGAGTGCTAAGGAGGTGGTCAGCTTCAGGATATCTTCTATTCTGGCACCTGTTTTTTCTGGTCTTAATGCCTCTTAGACTTGTAAAGAACCCCTCTCACCTGGCGGACAGCCTTTCTAATTTCCTTCCTTCTCACAAAAGACTGACTCATCTTCTGTCACCTTGAAGGTTTCCATTGAGTCAATCGTGACACATTACACGCCTCTACAAAAATCGGCTGCTATCACCTACATTGTTTTACACCTTTCACAATTGACAAAAAACATCACTGCTGACGTCTACTTTTTGTCTTCCATGAAAATGTGGATAATTGGCATTCACTCCTTCGCCATTCGAATCTGCTGTAGTGACATTCATGACAATGAACATTACACACAGAGAAATCGAACAGAAAGGCTCGTCTCCAGGCAACGTGAAAAAGTCAAAATTTTAGCAAGTTTACCCAAATAAAAAAAAACGGCAAACACTAGCTAATTTTTGTGTGTAAGTGGTGTTTCTAACCTCACTTGCAAGCTGCAGCACAACATCAGCCCTCCACCTCCCAAATGTCACACTATTTTTCAAGGTGACTGCAAGAAACAAGTCACAATCACTGTATTATCACAATTAGCCCTTCTGTGAAATAATTGCATATTTCAGCTGCCTGATGCTCACTTGCACAAACACTGACAACGACATAAAATGCTTGTATCCTTTAACCATATATTATACTTCAAACTTTCAATCTAAATACTGTGTGTGTGTGTATATGTATATATATATATATATATATATATATATATATATATATATATATATATATATATATATATATATAGTATGTATGTTACGCAGCTGCTAAAAGCTTGGACCTACAGCACTTCTTTGTTGCAACCCAAGCACTGACACATAGGCGGGTTTAACGCTCACAATGTACAAGCATAAAGCTACTTAGACACACATCCAAACCAAAATGTGCAGGTGCTGAGTTGAATATGAGCAAAACTTGAAACAAAATGACAGATCACACACTGCAAGGCTCCAACATCCACTTGTTTAATGCACCAAAGAAATGACATCTGCCCTTCATCAGACAGTTTGAAATGCTTGAAATTGTCACTACATTGGTGCAAGTCTATGTTGGAGGCTTGCAGAGTGTAAGCTGTTTTTTTTCTGTCGTCTCATGTTAAGAGTAATTATTCCTAAAATGTCCACTACAGTAAAGTGACAAAACATGAAATAAAAATTTTAAAAAGTATCAAATACAGCTCACACTATATCATGCTAATGGCTTCCTTTTAAATAAAGCTGTAAAATTACAATATTATAGGCTACAGTACATATATACACATTGAGGTAACATAGCCTAAACATGTCAACAACAGCTAACATCATTACTGATAATACACATAGGCAGCAATATCCAGCAACAAAAACTGAGAAACACACTGCACTAGCTCACTGCCCAGCAAGATAAGTTAGCTAACGAGTGGCTAGTAAACATTATGGAGGTTATGAAAAATGGATGCTTTCCGTTTAATTTTACATGTGCATTTGGCTCAAGCATTCCTACTGGCATGTCTAACTGGAGTGGGACCACATTGACCACAAAGAAATTGTGCAATTGGTGCAATTAATTTTAATTAAAGGATCAAGGATCACCTTGAAGACTTAACCATCTATCAATGAAATGAAAAATTAAAAGGCTGTATTGACAGATGTTTAGTACTAGTGTGTGCCTTGCAGGAGAGCCTGCTCCAGAAGGCAGCCTTGAATCGTAGGAGGTGGTTGCCACACGTTGCCAACGTAACAAGAGAGCAACATAATGAAACCTGAAGTACATCCATTTATGCAAACAATCACAAGCAATGTTGAGTGAAGTGTTGAGTAAAGATGTAATTGCAAATGCAGGAAAAATATCTTGAGAAATGATAAAGCCCAGGAATCGAGAGGTTGAACTGCAATTACTGAGCAGAGGAGGAACAAGTGCTTTCCAGTGGAATAATTGACATCAGACTACACCTGTAGTAAGGAAATGTGTCACAGCAGACATGCTTGAGACAGATGTGGTCGCAACCCACAGGACTCAAAGGATCTGCCACCAGACACTAGTCAGGTGTCCATTATGAACGAGTCTGCTCTATAATCTCGCTCCTTTAAGTGAACATTACTTAAGGTTTTGATATGTAGAATCATCGTAGTCTGGAAATTATAAGGTTTAATATAATTATTTAATTGATATACGTGTACAAGCACCCATCATGGGGCAAAACATTGTTAAATTTGGCAGAAAGAGCCAAAAGAGCCAGTTCTTTATGCTTAGCTGAGCCAAATGATCGGTTCACTACAAAGAGCCGGGGTCATCACTACCAGACACCACAGGGCACCCCAGAGGTCCTGTGTTCCTGCAACGAGAGGTCAGAGCCAAGTCTGATCCCTGGGGTGGCCTCCATGGATTGGACTTGTTCCAGCACATCCAATGGATGCTCAATCCAAGTGTTTGGAGGCCGAGTCGGCACCATGACCTTCAAATACAAGACCTCAGAATAAAGACCTCTAGGAGTAACTGACATTGGATTTGGTAGCCAGTGGGAGCCTGTTTGTGTAAAGGTACAGAAGAGAATGTGCTGTTTTCTTCCAAACAGCTGCTGTTTCTGTGAATTCAGATCAGCTATGACGGAAAAAACAATAGATGCACCAAATGTCCATGTCGATTTACAATAAACACGCTTCATATTCATACGTTGTTGCCAACGTCTGCTGCTTAAAGCATTTATGTACCAAATCATCATCACAAAAACATATCTGCTAATAGAGACTGTGCACAAATGTTTTCTTGTAACAACAATGAGCTCGTGAATAATGGATGAGTGGAGTTCTCTTGTGTCAAGGTCGCTCTCGGAGAGAATATTCCATTATTGAGGGACGAAAACCTGATACGCTCTTTCACAGATTAAAAGGAACTATTTAAAAATGGAAACATGTCAACAAATATTGCACGCTGTATCAATCAAATCTCCATAAGCTTACGCAAGAGAGAGATATTATGTAAAAAGGTTGAACCCAGAACACATCAACCAATCGATCTAATGCTGCAGACATTACATTTTGTAATTATGGTCAAATATTTTTCTATTTTTAGAATCACATCATAGGAGTAAAATAAATCATCTTCGTCATCTTACGTGATCTGTCACACGTAAGTGGTTACCTGCTTAAAAGTGTAAAAGAGGATATCAATCTGTGGAACCTGATCTGATCGGATTCTTCCTCTTTCTTTATATTATCACAACATAATTAAACATTTTAATAGCCAAAGTGTTTGTAAGTTCTAGGTTTGGCAGTTTATACTGTATGTTCCCTTTAAATATCTATCATTGCCTCATGGGAAGAGCACATGCGCTCAACATCACTCTTTGTCCATAAACATACTCTGAAGCTCTGCACAATGAGGTTATTTTATATTAAACTGAACATCAGTTTTGCACGGTCATAACTCGAACTCGTGGTTTATGTTGAACTTGCAGTCAAATATGCATGAAAAATGCACAGCATGTGGTAAAAGCCACAGTTTCTATGACTGTTCTTGCTTTTAAACTGAGCATATCAGACAGTTTCATTAAACATATTTATTTGATTATTTACTTGAGTATTGATTGTATTTTCTTTTTCTCAGCACGAAGCTATAATAGAGTGAGTCATTCGCTTTCTTTCCAAGAGTTAGATGTAAAGATTGATACCACTCTCGTCCCTGTGTGGTATGCGTATATATAGCTACAACAACAGCAGCTCATTAACTTGGCACAAAGGCTGGGAACAAGGGTGAACAGCCTTATTGTGGCAAAGAAAATCAAATCCATCTACCAGCAGCATTAGAAATGCACACACATGAACAAACTGTATCTCATTAGTTTGCCTGTGGAAAAAAGAAGAAGATATTCGGTTAGTCCAGCACAAAAGATTCTGGTCTAACCATGTGCTGTTTTTGTACTATTTAAAGGCATAAGGATTATCCTAATGAAACAAAGCATAGACTCAAACAAAAATAATCCCTCTCCCATTTTAGGCTGATTCTGGGCAGTGGTGTGTGGCCCCTGTAGCTAATAACAGCATGCAGGGTGTGAGGGTGGGATTTGATAAGAACCTAAGGTGCCGGATCGTAAGCATGGATCCAAGAGAAAGCTAAGAGCTAAGAGAGCTCAGTCTGCCTTTAAAGAAATGAGAAGTAATCTGGTGTAATATGGTAAATGGCATTTCTATAGCGCTTTTCCAGTCTACTGACAGCTCAAAGCGCTTTACAATACTTGGCACATTCACCCATTCACACACACATTCATACACTGATGGCGGAGGCTGCCATGCAAGGCGCCAACTGCTCAGCAGGAGCAATTTGGGGTTCAGTATCTTGCTCAAGGACACTTCGACATGTAGCTGAGGGGAGCCGGGATTCGAACCAGTGACCTTCCGATTACTAGACGACCCGCTCTACCTCCTGAGCTACAGCCGCCCTAATATGGTCAAAAATCCCACTTAAACCAGCTAAGATCGGGCTTTCGTGTGCAATGTTCACTTGGCATTTACAACCGGGTCAGTTGACTCTGCAGTAGGAACAGGTTTTTGTCACCTCTGCTCGGCTTTGGTGTAAACGTAAGACCCGGGTGAACAAGCTAAATTCTGACGTATTTCCCGCTGCGCGACGTGATGACACGATATCAACATCCGGTGGTGGCCAGTAAATAAGGATACCGTCGTAAAATGTACAAACCGATCAACGTAACATCGTCACTGACCTCCACGCTGCCTACTGCTTGCGTGAGTTTACTTTAACTGGTGTTGTTCCCTGTTTCCGGCGCAGTGATGTACAATGTCACGCTTCAGATAAAAATCCCAGACGGGCTGGATCTTCCCACAGAATCTTCAGTAGTAGCCGTATAATGTGTCTCTTGTAGCGTGGGTCCCAAAGGTGGGAAACATTACACAGAACATTTCCAAACATTGGTGTCTGTCTATACGTCTCACGAACAGCCAGCCACAACACACTACTCTGCATTGTCTGGATTGAACCAAGCATGGCGCCAGAACAACCCTATCAGTAAGCCCAGGGGGAGCAGAGAAAAACACACGGCAACTGAGGTCAGAGAATAGCAGCAGTTGTTCAGTTTACTGGAGGGGGTCAATGAAACAGTGCTGTAATGAATCACGTCTTATACTTTAATCATCATAAAAAACAGGACCATTGTGTGTCTTAAGCATGTGATTATTGCAGAGAAATTAAATGGTATGCTCTTATGGATCCTGTACACTAATCTGAATTGAATTTTTTAACCCAGCCACGAGGTTGCTTGAGTTGGGTCGATTACACGAGTTGTGTTTCCCAGTCAAACCTGCGTTTTGGAAAGAAATGACAGAAACTGAGACTTCATTTCAAATATATAGGTTTTTTAACTGTCGTTTCACCAGTTAACGCAGGAGTCAACATGAGCGGCATGATGTTTGTTGGGAGAGCAGTGTCAGAATTTGTCAAGTCAGTTAATCTTGTGAAAAAACACCACAAATCAGCATGAAATTACCACGCAAATCTCTGTACAGGGATTATTCAACTTTCACACTGGATAAAAAAAACCCGCTTATAACCACTCACATCTGGCTTTTGTCTTTAGCTGTAAAGAGTACCATTGGCATTCATTCCCAGGTCAAATGACTGCAATTGTAGGAGTTAATCGGCTCCGGGTAATAACAGCAGTGATGGAAACATGACGCGCGGGGTGTGCACGCTTACTTTTTTAAGTAGCGCGTTAATACCTTTCCATCGGTCTCTGTTCGAGCAGCACTTGAACATTGTTGCCAGTGAGTTTGAGGATGCGATAGTAAGAATTTTTGTTCAAACATTCAAAAATTCACTCAAATTATTGACAGAATGTGAAGAAATAACAATTTTGTGCAAATGTATTCTGATCAATTGAAGTTAGCATGCTAACCAGCTAGCCTCTAGCCATATTATCAAGAGGTGATAGTCCGATAGTAAACAACACCAACAATCCCAACGGTGCTCCAAAGCTACTACGACCACTTGCTGTATGGTCAACTGAGCTTACTAGCTAATGAGGCTACAGCTAGCAGCAGTAAGTGGTTACTCTTGGGATATGCTGGCCCTAGTTGCTTCAATTTAACGGGTGGTCAATAATTCTTACACACTTTTTAGCATATGAAAAAATAAACAACATTACATTGTCATTAGCTTCCATGTTGCTTTATCTAATTTTGGTGTAAAAATGGCTGCTTTTCTTGTTTCTCCATCCTCTTCCTTTTCTTTCCCGCAGCCATCCTTTCCATCTTTGGGAATGCGGCGGTCCTGGTCAGCGCAGCTCGTCGCATCGCCCTGCTCAAAGCTCCCGAGCTGCTGACGGTGAACTTGGCCGTAACAGACATCGGCATGGCCCTCAGCATGTACCCTCTGTCCATCAGTTCAGCTTTTAACCACGCCTGGATCGGAGGCGACACGTCTTGCCTCTACTACGGCCTGATGGGCATGATCTTCAGCGTAACCAGCATCATGACTCTGGCTGTGATGGGGATGGTCAGGTACCTGGTAACAGGAAGTCCACCCAAGACAGGTAGTGTAATCTTAGAAGAGATCCGAGCAGTTCTTAATGAATATCAGCCGGCTTCAAGAAATCAATGTTCAGAGGAAGCAATCAGTCTTATCGAAGGTCACAGGGATTCACCTCCTGATTCTACATCTCGATATTGAATGTAGACTTTTCATTTTTAGATTACTATAACCCATTATAAACCTTAGTGGTGTACTGATAAGACTAAAACATGTACATGTAGGCCTACTAACCCTAACCAGAGTCCAAAAGACCTCACCTCATTGATCTTTACACCCATGATTTATTGATCTGCAATAGCTTTGCTAACTCCCAGTTGAATCTTTGTTGAGCTTACTGAACGAGGTTTTTATTGGGCGGGATGTTGTCTTCTTTGATGCCTTCAGTCCCTGGGGGATTAATTTTTAGTCAGGCAATTGGTTTTAATAGGATCTCAAGCAAGCAGTTCACACATCATTGTCTGATGAATAAAACATTGATACAACTGATGCCCATAACTGACATTCACAGTCAATTTTCATACGATACATATGGCATATTCTTTATGGACCTTACTTGCAAGAAATGACCACACTGCCTAATTATGTATTCTTGTCTCTTATCTCTTGCTTAGACATTGTGACTGGGGAGCCATTCGCATCATTAGTTTGGTCATGCCACGTTGAAAATATATAAGCTCCCGTCTTTGGGAATATCCATGAGCCCTTCGTGCCTCAGCAGAAACTTAGGCAGCAGCCTCACAGCCTCTAATTGTAGTAGCACATTGCTGCATTCGTCTGACTGCTGCCACAGGCACAATATAAAAGTGTGAAAGTATAAGAACAGAGTCAACAAAGGCAGTTTCTTCTGCCGGGAGAATGTAAATTATGCATTACATACACTCCCAAAACATAAAGCATCGATTCTTAAACTTGGATCATATATTCGAAACATGTTAAAGATGACAAATGAAGCTAAATAAAGTTAAACCTGACTTTATTTGGATGTATGTTCATGTAGGATTTAAATGGGTGAAAAATGCAAATCCAAATACGTTGGGTACAAGGTGCTCTAGTGGCAATGTGCTGCACACAGTAATAAAACCCTGAGTATAGCTTTAAAAGATCTCAGTACTGAGACTGAAGTGATTTGATGTTCATATCTTCATCAGATCTTATAAATCCACACACGTTGACTTTCATTTCCACATCTAATGCACAACATCCTTCACTAACAGAATGTCGATATCTGTCTTACTCTGTATGCTGTGCTGCAAATAGTTTCCATTGCAACCTTCTTATAGATGCCTGCCATGATAATTGGCACAACAGGGAATAAGCAGATGGATATTCTGTGCACTTAGGGTTGGAGATGGGAACTGATTTATATGTGACTGCTGTAGATGAATTCTCAGCTATGAGTGCAAATTGATGTGGTTATAGCTGATCAGTCCGCTATTAGGATGCATGTTGCCTGAAAGCAGTCAAGGGAACCTTGAACCGAAATTGATTATTGTGAGTCCATAACAGTGGGAGAAAACCTGTGTACGGCTCCCCACAGAGCTGAAACATCCACTGATATTGTTTGTACATAATGTTCAGCTGATGATTGAGTGTTCCCAGCCGTATCTAGGGGTGGTGACATATGTCCTTTGTGTGAACTCACTTAGCCCAGCAGCTAACTAAACCTAAGAGGCCTTAATGACTCTGTAAGGACACTCCCACACAGGGTTCAAAAAGCCTGCAACTCCCCTCCAGTTAGTTAGAACTGAAGAAGCCTCTTGGATGAGAGGTGAAGTCAAGCTGCCTACGATACAGCACTTAGAATCACAATGACCCGGATGACTGAGGAACCTCATCAACACGCTACCAGCTGTCTATTAACTTGCAGTCATATTCATGCAGATCTACAGTACGGACAGTCAAGTACATTTACTTTAGTAAGTTATGTAACGAAGAATGATTTTGAGGTACTTGTACTTTATTTGAGTATTTCCATTGAGTATTTACTTTTTTCTTCCACTCCATTACATTTTGTAGGCACTTTACAGTAAGGGTACATTGATTAACATTAACTAATGCAGTGATAAGCATTAACTAACAGCTATTTAACAGTTGATAATAATAATAATAATAATAATAATATGCCAAGTAATAATTTACTAATGGTATTTGTGTTAAGGTATTGCTTTATATATTATTTTATAGTTTATATAATAGTAGTTAAAACAGTTACCAAATCTCTTGTTAACATTTATTTATGGTTTGCATGTCAATGTGAGATTTTATCATGTAGATTACTAGATTACTTTTATTCTATTCTCTCTAATTTACTGACAATTGGCCGACTTTCACTCGTATTATATTTTATTCTCTTCTTTGAGTGAAAATCCGGAACTACATAAGTGGTGCAATTTGCCTTTAATGTCAAGATGGTGAAGATCAGCAGAGATCAGAGAGACTGTGAAGTGTTGTATTACCTTGGTTGCCCTTCACAAGAAGCAGACATTAAAGTGATGGAGTTACTGAGAAGGAGTTGCTTTCCTTTCAGTCTTACATTGTTTAAGGGAAAAACATCCGTCCTGGCAATTTCACATATCACAATTTAAACTAGAATTATACCTCTGAACTGTGGGTGAACGTGCACAGGGTTTTTGTCCCGATAAGTTTGCACGACTATTTCTTTTACACTTGACTGAATTTAAAATCTGTTTGTGTACAGGTTTAAGGTTCCAGAGGAGAACCATCATCATGGTGATCAGTGGGATCTGGCTGTATGCTAGTCTGTGGGCCTTGTTTCCTCTGCTGGGCTGGGGCAGCTACGGCCCGGAACCCTTCGGACTCGCCTGCTCGATCGACTGGACCGGCTATGGGGAGTCACTAAACCACGCCACCTTCATCATGACTCTGTCGATACTCTGCACATTCCTCCCCTGCCTGGCCATCGTCTTCACGTATTTTGGGATTGCCTGGAAGCTGCACAGGGCGTACCAATCCATCCAGAGCAATGATTTTCAATACGGCAATATTGAGAAGAAAATCACTCTTGTAAGTACAAGACGATCGATGCTGTAGACCGTATCCCTTTTATCCCTATTCCTCTTCTTTCTAATTGACATTTATATATTTATTACATGAAAATAAATACACACATCTGTTGCAAATGCTTTTCCAGTTACTGGACAAATTAAATTACTGTAGTGTGTTTAATACAAATCACTATAATACAGCGCAGTACAGTATGTAAATACAGTTTTACTGTAGTTCTTTCCCTGTGCGCATTTGTTTGATGTCTCCATCACCTGCAGCCTCGACTGTCTCTTGGTGTTTGAGTACACGAGGTAGCCTGAGGAGCGGCAAGTTTCGCTGCTGCTGCAAGGTTGGCACAATAATCGCTGGGTTAGGGTTAGGAAAAGCTCATTCTGCCTGGAAGTGAATGTTTCTGTTACCATGACGTCACAGTGATTCGTTCTATTGGCCATATGTGAGCGACAATTGTAACGTGACTTGAAAAAATGCGTCCTCCTCCGTCTCTCTCAGCTGCCTATACATTCCTGTGGATGATTTGCTTCTTCGCTCTTCTTCTTCTTCTCAACCTCTGGATATGACAGTCAGGTCATTAGCACGTAATGTGAGCGTGATATGACACATATTCTAGAAATAGTATTTGTCATTCTCTTTTTAATTATGTTACCGTTTCTCCACACTGATACAACAAAATAATATTCTATTTGATATAAAACCTCATAGGTGGGAGAAATGTCTCAGCAGCAGCTCTGTTTATTTCATGTTTCTCTCTGGGCTGTCAAATGAAGGCATGCGTCAAAATATGCAAGATATCGACTCTATTTTCTTTTTCTGTTTTTCCTTTTTTTGAAGATGATCGTGCGAACGCATTGCTTTGTCTGTGAGGCCCCCTGGGAAACGGCGTTCAAAGGATGTGGCTAGGATTATATATTTTTTCCTTATTGCCAGGGTAAATTAGCTCAGGCACACACCACTGACATGAGGTAGTTAAACAAAGCCTTGAGGCTGCTTTATGTTGAGTTAGGTGGAGAAATTCAATAATTGACAACACCTACATCTTCATACAGAGGACATATATGAATTTGCTACATTTGCACTGAGCGCTGGACTCAGATCATTTAAGTTTCAAAGCTGAAGGTGGATACTCCATACGGACCAAATCCCATAAAAAGACCAAAACCAACAATGCTTTAAGTAATCTCGTAGTACTCTTAGTATCTCTTTTGACTTCCCCACCATGTCTGAAGAGCTCAGCCAACTTCATTTGTTCCCACTGAAGATGTAAACTGAATTTAAAGGTCTGTCAAGTGTTGCTGTTGTAGGGGATTTAAGCCGCAGGTGTTCATTCTTTTGATTCTGATTGGAGATCTGTGGTTAAACTCTGGTCAGGCTATAGGGAACGTGACCCTGCAGGAAAACTGAGGAAGGGCTTGACAAAGATCAGAAGAGAAAGTGTTTCTCTGATCTGCACGGTGGTGCTTGACGGAGCACGGGAGGTCAGCGACGAGTCACCGCACGTACACATCTGGGTCTCTGTGACCACAATAGATTTGTTTGTGTGGAAGCAAAATGCCCTGCGGAGATGGCAGTTGAGTGTGCCTGAAACATTTATTTTCACCTCTTTCTCCCACTCTCGTGTTTTCTTTTTCTTTTTTTTTCTCAAATGGGTCCCAATCAATTATGAATCAAACAGCCAGAGGTGAGTTTTTAACATGCTCCATAGATGATGGATGAGGATGCATCAGTCCTGTCTGATTGAATGAAAATCCACCTTTTCACTTAAAAAGGAAGTAGACCACTTAAATATTCACTTTATCGCTTATTCTCCCCCAAACCGCTCAAAGCAGCTTTAATCTATTACGTGTTAGAAAGTACAGTGTACAGCCACCACGCCGCTCCCTGTACCACCTGCAAGTTATGTAACAGCATGTGGAAAGTGCTGCGGATGACAAAGTGCACTTTTTATGCATTTATCTTTTTAGTTTTAATGATACGTAGCTACTTAAAGATAATTGTCTGGTGTGTTTCCTACTTATGAAAACGTTCAATAGCTTCCAAAAAGGCAGCTACGTTTATTGTAACCAGTGTACGGATGGTTTGTCAAGCATTTTCAATTCATATTTACATGTGTTACTCATTTGATCACTCAATATTCCTTGATGAGAACAGATTAATGATGAGGAATATTCAAAGGAGGACTCTATTAGTCTTTAACAACAGCAGTGGGGAATTGAGAAGCAGACATGTGCAGGAAAGAAGCATCAGCAAATCCTCTGAACATCAATAATCATCATCCTTTTACGACTTACGTAATATGATAGACAGTCGGATCCCTCGGGTCCAACTAGATGGACTGCAGCTCATTCCGCCTGACCTCATCGAGGTTTGAATTACTGCACCTGCCAGAACAATGGCCTGTTGTTTCATCTTATCCTCATAGCCATGGCAACACACTGATTTCTGCTTCCCACTCGTGCTCAAAGGCTGAGACTGTTACCTCAGATTAACACATGGCTGAAGAAAATGTAAGAAAATGTAGCAAGTTTTCTCTTTCTTGTCTTTCAGTTTTTACTTTTTTAATGTCAACACTTTCCTTTGGTTTGGTTAGGTTTAGGTACAAAAACCTTGTTTTACCTGGCTTACCTGGCTCTTTCATCTTAAACATTGCTTTTAAATGTCCCGACGTCTCCGTCAAAAATATCTGGTCATTTGGCGCTCACGGATGTAGAAACGCCGTCTTGAACTGTGGTCTCTGACTTGGTGTCCTTCTCGCCCAGATGTTTTTTACGCCACCACCATCTCCTCCACCTCCCGACATCAAAATCAGCTCTCGTACGTGTGAACATGATATAACATGTATTGTCAGTTTATAACCCTTTTCTGATCGAGTCAAAGTCAAATCAGAGTGTTTATTCGTCAGATGCACAATGTAACACGGGGTCATTCTGAGCAAGCGACAGCTGCGTCAGGCACCAGATGTTAAGATGATCACAAATGAAGAAAGATAAAACTGGCATGAAAAGCAAAAATAGTAAAACAGTAATAACATTAGCATAACAGATGGCATACAGTAAATGTAAAGCAACATAATATATCATTATTATTTTAAACCCTTGCGTTTTAAAAATGATGGAATATATTAATAGCAGTAAAGACACACAGCAGACTCAGTGTAAGTTATAGTGCCAGTGAATATGTCTTCAAAATTGTAGTGGTGTACATTGAATGTGCATAGGACGTGACCAGGGCATACACTGAGTAATTTTCCTAGCTGAGGAGCCTGACGGGCCCGGGGGAAAAGCTTTGTGTGGGTCTGGTAGTCCAGGCTCGAATGCTGCGGTAACGTTTACCAGACAACAGTAGGAGCGCTTTATTCTTTGATGTCACCTGATTATAATGATGGTTTGTTGCTTTCAAGCTTTATACTATTTTATTTTTATCTAACACATTTATCTCACCAATGCTATATTTCACATAGTGAAAAGGGGATAGTTTAATATTCTGGGGAATGTGTTTGAGTTGGTTGGTTTGTAACCTGGATTACACAAAAACTAATGAACTGACTTCCATGAAACTTGGATGGAGGACGGCTCTCGGACCAGAACAGACCCCGTTAACTTTTGGTGAAGATCCAGATAAACATTGTCCTTAATTTCCCATTGAATAACTTTGGGGATGGAGCTAGTTAGTTTAAGTTAGCACAAAGGCTAGAAACAGGGAGAAAGTCCAACAGTTTTTACACTTGGGTTTTTGCACAGATTAAACCAAAGCAATATGACAGTTAAATGTGTTTCTGCTACCACTGGACGGACCCAGGCGAGCTGATTCCTCCTCTCTCCAGTCTTTGTGCTGAGCAGATTTAGCTGGCTGCTGGTGGTAGAGTGATTTGTATAGTGGTAATGATCTTCTCATGCAACTCTTAGCAAGAAATCAAACAAGCTTACTTGTCAAAATGTCAAACTATTCTTCTAAATTATTTCTCAAATCAGCAGGTGGCTCGCTTTTTCTGACTATTTTTCCCTCCTCTCCTTCTCTTCTCTTACCAACCCCTCTCCCCTCATTCACAAAAACTCACATCTTCCACACACCTCTCTTTTTCGATTCTCCTTCCTCCCCTCCCCTGTACTTTCATCTGCTCTGCTTGCTTTCAGATGGCTGTGATGATCAGTTCAGGTTTCCTCGTTGCCTGGACCCCCTACGTGAGCGTCAGCTTCTGGAGTATGTTTCACTCTGAGGAGCAGGGCCACATGACTCCATTCATCACCCTGTTACCATGCCTCTTCGCGAAGAGCTCCACCGTGTATAACCCTGTTATATATTTCATCTTCCAGCGTACCTCCCGGCACGAGCTCCGACGCCTCCAGAGACTGATGTTTTGTTGTTCCCATCCGGTCGATTCAGCTGCTGAAGTAGAGAGGCCGGGGGACCAAATGGGAAAAGGTTCAGACTGCACCATTTATGGAAATGGGACTGATGAAACATGTGTGGGTCTAATGGGAGCTCCGTGCAATCAGTCTGGGAGTCAGGTGATGACTTTGGGATAACGCTGTACGTGATGAGGTCTACCTGCTTATACGACCCGTTTCTTTAGGTTGTCAATGCCCAATCAGACCGAGCGACTGCGAGTGCACTGCAGTTTGTTTGTGTTCAATTTGTAAAAAGAGCATTGGTTGCATTATTTTTAATTGTAGCTAGGCAACCCCTGAACTATCTGTCCTTAGCCTTTTACTGCTCTGAAGTAAATTCTGGCTCTTGCTCTGGCTCTTCTGTTAAACTTTTAGTTTTTCAACTTGAGGCATTCAGAGTGTCCTGCCAAAATGTGAGGCGCTTGGCAGTCTGTTTAATCGGGCCCAAAGGAATATAATTCAACATTTTAGGAAATTTCTTTATTTGCTTTTCTTTTTTTTTTTGCAAAGACTTAGATGAGAAGGTAAATACCACTCTCATGTCTGTATGCTTAAAGCTAGAGCAAGTAGCGGATTAGCTTAGCAGTGGGAGACTTGAAATAGGAGGTAAGAACTAGCTTGCTCTGTCCAAACGTTACCACATCCCAAAGCATTATATCTCATTGCATAGGCTATTTAAAGGTGCAATATGTAAGAATTGGCCACCTGTTGAATTCATACTCAAAACGAATAGGGGCAGCACAAACAAACCACAAACTACTGCTAACTTTAGTCTGGACTGGGAGCTCCAGCACCGGGACAGGCCGAGGCTAGCTGCTGTCAGCTTGCTCACTACAGTAGATATCTCTGCAACACAATATAAAATCGTCATAACGTGTTTCTTCTTCACATTCTGCTGATAATTTTAGTAAATTTTTGAACGTTTCCAGCAAAAATTCTTACACACTGCACCTTTAAGTACAGACAGTACAGTGGTATCAAACTTCCCATCTAACCTTCAGCAAGAAAGCAAAGTCAAATTTCTCAAAAGTTGGTGGATGAAGTTGAAATAAAAGTTGCTTTCTAGCCATCTTTAGTATTTAAATAACAAGAAGCAGAACATTGTTGATGTTATTTTTAAAGAGCATTGTTGAGAGAGAGAAAAAAGAAGTGGAAGTATTATTGTTTATTTATGACTGTGACCTTCCTTTGGCCTCTCGTTAACTATATCCATGTCTTTGGTGAACTCTGACTTTATTATTCCCACGGCAATCCTCAGTGTACATGCTTCATCGTTTCACCCCGGCATGCCGAGCACGAGGTCAGAAAATGGTTAATGTCGGCTTTAAATTATCATGATACCAACACCATATATCACAGACCTCCAGGCCTGATAGCTTGAGCGGCCTCATAGACAAACTCGTTGGAGTTTTATTAAAGCCAATTATTCAAAGTCCGCGCGATTTGCAAACCATGCTGCTGAAAATCTGAACTCCTGCAGCTTTCACTTTACACAGTTTTCCTATATCTCTATCGTGTTGACATCAGTGCACGTGAACAATGCAGCATAGATGGATTGGGGCCACACATTTAAATATTCTTCCTCGTGAATTTTGCCACGAGGGACTCTTAATACCCACAGTTTTTGTGCGTATGAAAAATGTGATTTGTTTTTTCTATCAGATTATGCTAATTGGAGCTTGAGGAACAGCTTGCAGCACCGGAATTCCTGAATTAAAATAAATGGAACGATAAATTGGCTGGACTGGAGGGAACAAGGGTTCGTATAAAGACACCAGCAGGGGTTATCTGTTCTACACAAAGACTCAGAGGGGCGATTGTAGAGCCCAGATAAAGAAAGATTGATCTGACTTTAATTTGTGTCATGTACCATAGTGGAGTGCAAACAAATTGACTGTAACCATAGTGCTGTGACCTGAATGATCTCAACACACATCTGTTAAACATGAAAAATGTCCTTTTATTGACTTCTGTGTGCTTATATAGAAATCACAATAAAGAAAAAGGCAATACATCCTCAGTCCTTTTCTTTATTCAGTGTTCCACAGCTCCTGTCCCCTAACAGAGATATTGATTGGTCATTTGGTCATTATTATTATCAACTAAGGCTAAAATGAGGTGTGACAGGCTAGGGGCTACGCAATAAGTTCGACCTGTCCATCCACTTTGACTGCGCCTGAGCATCAACGATGTAAAACAGCCCATCGAGAGCAGCAGCTTGATCCGAGATGTTGCGGTGGGGACAGGTCTCTGTAAAGATGTAGGCACAATGGTCTCTGATTTCCCTTTGCTTGTCCAATTGCATCCATTTCAATTTCCTGCTACCAGACATTAGCCACGAGCAGCAGGAACATGCAGCATTATTAACATGGCTCCCATCTCCTCCCGGGGGAGGTCTAGCTGCGAGCCAGACAGCTAGCCAAGGCGATCAAAATCACATACTAGCACTTTACAGCGATCTACTAAGCTATACTTACATCTAGCCTCATATTTTGCACATGGATGTGATGAATTGTGTGATTGTGGTATCATTTGGCTTGATGGTAATTAAGTGTTTTTCTTTGCTCTGTCAATATGCCTGAATGGACACAAAAATGTTGCAATTAATGGGACGGGTTAAGAGACCTTTAACGTCACACTCAGAGGTCTAATCAATGTGAAACACTTTGTTCATGCTAGTGGTTTTCTGAACATAATGTTCCATTGTCACTTAAATCAAAACTGGGGCCACTGAGGTCAGCTTCAATGTTTTTCTAACATCTATGTAAAATGTCATTATTTTAACGACATATTAGCTTTATTGTAATAATTTTGAAGTAATCAGTAAGACACTAGTGAAACAGTTGTTAAGTACATAGAGTAAAACAATATTTGGTAATAAAGAGAGTATTTCACCACCGCAGTTAATAATGAATTAGATAAATCGTGTGATATTTAAATTTAATGAGGAAAACTGTAGCCACACTTGAAGGGACATTACAAATAAAAAGAGAGAAATGGGGATATCATAGCACTGAAACGAAAGATACATAATTTAGTGAAAAATAAATGCTGAGGTCATGAGTCTGAATTCCCTCTGCAAGTGCTTTTATGTGTAAATAATTAATTACATCTATAGAACATAACTTAACATGGTGCTGCAGATTAAAGCCTTTATTATGCAATGACCATATTTTGAAACAATCAGTTCCAGCTCTTTTAAACGAATCTCCGGTTTTTGACCGAGGGATCCTGCATAACACGCGGAAATGATTATCTCACCTTTGACAGCTGAGAACAATAATGACAACCTGTTGATAATCAACATCCTGTCAGCACACCTTAGCTGTAATTAACACAGCAGGGTAACACTTTATAATAAGCATCATTAACAAAATGCCAAATGTATAGTTATTAAGCTGTTGTTTATTGTAAAGTTGATCTTTTCTATACATACTGTGTCGTTCATCTATAAACGATATCTGGATGGTCATAATAAAGTTGCAACTGATGCTTAAGTAATGGTTTATGAAGCATTTTTATTGTCTGTTAACAGTCTAATTATTAAATAAAGTTAAATTAACTATAAACTGACCTTTTATTCATGATGTTTTTTATTTTTAAGTATTAGCAGTAGCAGTTAGCTCCCCCACGGCAGGAAGAAAAAACCTGAATGCTAAGCGCTCGCATCACAAATGATTCCCCCCTCCCCCTAATGACCACCACTGATGAGGCCATAGTTGTGGTAATTAAAGCGAGCTTGTTGAGGCGTAAACAACCCGTGTCTTCACGTCTTTCCAAACCATTTTTAAGTGACAACCCATGTCCAATCAATTTTCTCTGCCTCATTAAGCATTTCAGCGCTTAATGTTTTCAAGGCTGCATCATTGAATTCACTGTTTACACCAATTTGCAGTCTCTCTCTGCTTTTTTTTAACCTGAGGTATTATGGATCAATAATTTAAAACCCAGTCATTGTGTGAACCAATTCTATAAAGATAGATAATAAATGTGATTAAGTAAGCCAGAAAAAAATGGTGCCACCACCACTTTAGGACAAAATCCTCTCTCAGTCAATTTTGTCCTCCAACAAATATGAATATGTGTTATGCTGTTTACCTTTGGCTTTCTACTTTCATGCTTTCATGTCTCTCTGCTATGACATGCCAAACAAATTACATATTCTGCTATTCGAGTGACCTTTAGATGTCCACTAACGGCTCTTAAATGATAGACAGCAGGACTTTGTCAAAAGAAAAACAAAAGACATTCAACACAGAATTGGCTAACATGATTATGATTTAAGGCCGAGTTAATGAACTGAAATTAAATAAATACCACAAACCAAATTCTGTTTACGTCCATTAACGTCCATTTTTATTGACAGATATCTCAGAACCAGGACAGATAAAACTAAAACTATCTGCATGGCTAGAAACTACTAGAAGTATGTTGATAACAGACAAAATGCAGGATTGGCTTATAAAAAGCAGTGCCCCTGCTCGGTATATACTGCACTGGGTACCTTTAACCACAGACGAAATGATGACGGCAGTTACTTTGAAGACACAAAGAATGATTGCAGTGACGAACACTTTCTTCTCCACGGAGAAAAGAAGAGAATCTGGTCATTAGAAGCTCCTTTTGAAGGGAAATCAGCACCACTGTCAGGCTGTCAACACCTTATATAATTACAACCTGGACACCCCCTGTTAGTTTGATGATTTCAAGAATATTTTGTGGAAGTTTTTTTCAAAGAGAAAGCCCACAAAGCCAGAAAAACCTCTTCCTTGAACGATAGACACTCGTTTTGTTTTAGCTTTGTCTGTACTGACTTCTTATCTGTCCTCTGATGTAATAAAATAAAGGGTTTGTGCAGGGACGTGAAGGGATTTCCGCATTACGGAAACGTAAGATTAGGAATAAAATACACATCAATCACACTCTTCTTCTCTGCATATCAAAATGTACTGTGGACAAAAGGAAAAACCTTCCCGGTCTCCTCATCATACTCTATACAGCACGAGCAGCAGCAGCATCTTAATTAGTTTCTGCATGGAGGCGACAACTACAAGAGGAGAAAAGGACTCTTGAGTTCTCAACAGCTGATGCAAAAGATGAAAACACAACCATGATCCAAACCTTCAAGCTAAGGGGTGTTGAGGAAGACAAGATCTTGCTTCCGGGATGGAAAATCACATTTTATGGACAAATAACCTCGCCTGAAAAAATATGATTCACGTGCTTCATATACATTCAGCATTCATACTGAATTGGCACAAAAATAGAAACATATACCCACCACACGCCTCACATGAACGTGTATCGTACGCCTCCTCTTGCTTCAGTTCAATAATTCCAAGCATTACACTGCTACATCTGAAGTCTTACATTCAACACTCTATATTCATTCATACATTCATATATTTCATGGCCTCTCTGGGCTGTAACAACAAGATCTGAGTACAACATTGACACATTTTCACTTTACAGACTTGTCACTCCCCATTCCTTACCGAAGATGTGATTTGTTTACGGATGAGCGAAATTCCGCTGCTTCCTGTCGAAAGTACGGTGAAGAAATTCGGGGCAGCTTCTCCGGTTTAAATAAAATACTGTTATCGTTTACGGTTTTAATAGTTATGAAACAGAAGACTCAAATTTATCCTTTTCATCCATGTTTTTCTTGTTTTTATGAAGAATGTCTAATATACAGCGCTAATTTTGTCATCCATTAACAAAAAAGCCATTACAACTGCATTGCTTGAATAAAGTAATTTGTTAAATAGGTACAAATAGGTGTATCATACATATATAATACATACTTCCTTTTTGGTAGCACTGTAAAAGACACACTAAATATATATTTTATTAACATATCATTTTACACACATATTAACATTTTTCAAGATAAGTGTGGCTTCAGTTAAAAAAAAAAAAAAACACAGAGAGAAAAGAAACTGACCTCAACAGTAAGATGATGATGATGATTGCAATCAAAGTACATTGTGTACATTTGTTCAAAATGCGTTGAAAATCAAAGAATCATTTTTGAACATGGCACAAACACAATCCTTTATTTTTGCCAGGTACAACTACGCAACACATTTCATGTGCTGCTCTTGTACAGAATGAAATAACATACAGTACACAGAACCTGAACAATGAAATAAAAACATCCATCTGGAATCACCGTCTGGATATTTGCACAAGCTTTTGATTTGATCAGATGTACAGCCTTTAAGTTGCACCAGTAAATATGTACATAAATTAGCATAAATAAAATATTTTTTTAACACCGTTACCGAAGTAAACGTTATATAATAGGTGTCAGGGACCAGTTGACTAATACAACACTGGTGAGAAAAAAAGATTATTTTCACTGGTAAAGATACACAAGTTTTTATAATCCAGCAGATCAGACATTAAATGGCATTAACCTTTTGGCCTTTTTCATCAACAAAACTTGAAAAGAACGTGTCCTTGTCCCTCTGAGTCTGAAAGATTAATCAAAAGTCATCATTTGCTTCAATAGATTCTCCCTCCAGGAAGTCTTTGAGAGCATTCTGCTCATTCTCAGCATCCATCTGGAGAACAGCAGGCCGTGTCAGCTGACCAAATGAACTTCAGTGACCTGTATGAAGGTCCCTCATGCTGTTCAGCTCTTGTTACTGGGTTACAAGTAAAGACCACAGTTAATCAGAAAAAAAACTAAAAAACTAGAGGCAATCTTGCTATTGGATCACACCAGCCACGATGGTTGACGTTTCAACCCATGAGCACCCGCTCGTGATGATCGCATTATGACACGATACTCAATTCACATGGGTCGGACTGCATTTTCAAATTCAACCTTCATTTTGATTTCAGCTACACACCTATAAACTTTCAGAACTGCATTATGCCTGAAACACTGACTTCAAGTATATGATACCTTAATTTATCAGAACAGAAGACAAAACAATAGATTATGAAAGAAGCGTCAGTAAAACGGGGGATACATTATTTTGGGCATCACAAAATGACTCGTTTCACTATCACAGAAGAAGAACCGCAGGATTAAATTATTTTATCCCCGTTCAAGTTAGATGGCCGCAAAACCGGAAGACAGCTTGGTCTGCGATCAAGGTATTTTAATTGCCGGGAAGTTGAGCTTTTTTCTCCACCTCCAACACTGTGTCCAGTAATAAAACCATAAATTCCTTCTTTATTTGCACGCCACCACCCGATGTTGATCACGCATCATCACCCGTTACATTACGTTCAGATCAAATATGAGCCCAGGTGATAAAAACCTGTGTCTACTGTAGAGTGTATTGACCCAGGTGTAAATGCTGAGTTATCACATTCCCATTGCACACAAAAGCCTGATCTTAGCAGGTTTAAGTGGGATTTCTGACCAGTGGGAAAAGGGTTATTAGTCTTTGCTAAATTTTTCTGTCTGCTGTTTGACAAGCATGCAGTTGATTTATCAGAGCTTCTTTGTCCACGAGAGCAGCGACAGTGAACCAAAACTGATTTAATAATCCAAGAAGATGAGTTTAAAGACTCCATGTCATGGTTTCCTTTGTGTGGCTGCCCTTTTTGTTCCATTAGCCAATCACTCCCTGTGTATTTGAGCCTGTGTTTTCTCCTCACTCTTTATTGTTTTGCCTCTAAAAGGTTGGAATGTTTCAAAAAAGAGAGGTGAGGAAGAAGAAGACCGCAACAAATAAACATATCAATACGTTGACATTAGAAATTCAATTCATTACAGGTTTATATGACAAAGTGTTTCTTGTGATTAGCGTCAAACTGAAAACAAAACCGCTTCTGTTTACAGTAAATACTCCCCAGGGTACCTTCAGTTCCACAGGCTTTTGCTCATTTATCTTCTCAGACAAACAAAAATTGTACACCTAGTATCACATACTGGCTTCTGACAATATTAGTAACCAGAAGGTCCTGATGTTTTTCGACGACATCTCTGCTTGAAACGGCCAAAAGGTGCAAATTGTGTTTGCATCACTTCTATCAATGTTAAACTAACACTTTTTATTATAGCTAAACACATCTCCCCAGGGTATAGCAGCTTTTTATCAACCTTTTGTCAGACAAACACTCCAATCAACACCTCAAACAGTGAAAACCAAAGACCAACCCTTTGCAAATAGCTTCGTACTCTTGTCGCGGAAAAGTCTTCGAAACTTTGACAGGCTTGTTTTATCATTCTGTTCCTTCGGCCTCTCCTTCCCAGCAGTGAAATATATGTGCTCGGCCCTGCACCTAGCTGTTAATTGTAAACATCAATTCTGATGGACTGTCTGGAAAGTGTGGGTAAATGATTCTCCACAATGGACTTTCTATCGCAGGTGCTGACAGACGATAAAAGAGAGTTCAAAGAGAAAAAAATTCAATCTCTCTACCAATCTTGAAGGCTATTAGGGTCACAGACAGATCCTTTCTATATGTTACTATTTCAATTTGACTGTGTCAGTCAAAAGGCTATTATTTTCCAATATGAGCTAACCCTCATTATAAAATAACGGGTGTCATAACTGTGGCTGGCATTGGTGCAAAGCTAATTAAAGTCCCACTGGATGCAAGTCATTTTGATTTCGAGGCACAGGGACAGCTGTGGACCAGCGTGATCTGAGATGCTGCTGTGGGGAAATGAAGGATGCCATTTCAGGGTCCTTCAGCTTCCACATCCTTTCTACGTGGTGTGGACCTGCAGTAACCTTGATACATATCAAATAAAAGTCCTTCAAACGGGAGTTTTTTGGTGTGCAGATCTTTCCTTTGCTAATTGTTTGTATGCTAGCTATGCATGCCCACAAACTCACTGCAAATGACACTTGAGGCTGGGGGTGGTAAAGTTGTAGAAACCAGCAAGAGCGAGCTAAATATTTAAAAGTGCATTTTGTAAGATCTGGACATCATTTTAGTTTAAAACATTTAAAAAATTAATCAACCCTATCATCAGAGTGTGAAGAAGTAACAGATCTTGCGCTGTGTCCAAGACGTGAGTGTACTGTATTGCAGAGATATCCACTGCTAAGCAGCCAAGTACAGGTCATCTCTTCTTGTAATAAGTCCGCCTGGCCTGGGGCGTGATAGTGAGTCACTGTAGCCTCTAGTGTGCCACAGGAGATGATGTGGGAAGTCGAGCCAGCTCCAGAGGGAACTACCGCAGAGAAGCTAACAGCCTCAGTAAAGATGCAGAAGCTTCAGAAAAGCGACTTTTATCATCAACAACAACAGCTCCTGAAAAGACACCACATCCGCGGCAGAGAAAAGAAGCTAAACAGGAGTACATAAGGCTTTCTCAAACTAAAAGGTTTATAACGCGTGTCTAACTGTAGCAGCGATTCTGTTAGATATTGTGCACAGTCAGTAAATCATGAACTTCTTGCTCCAGGAAAGAACAAGGTACAGCTCCGGCTTCTATCCCCATGAAGAAACGACCAGAGCTTGCAGGGCTGGAAGATCCTGCTGCATCAAGCATTGGACTGAGTGACAGTGACAAGTAAGTCTAAAGTGGCTGAAGATCTCAGTTAGTTGTACTTTGTGAACCGTGTGCCCTGTAAAAACCATGTGGCGGTCTAATGAACACGTTACTTTCTGCAGTCCATGTTTCCGCTATATGACATAAAAAATCATTAGTTTTGTACATGACTGTTCTCTACTTTCTTGCTGTAAAAAGGGGCAGATGGTACTGTGAAGTACGTATTATGAGTACTGACACCATCAGAGTGAAATAATGACTAAATCCTGTCTGTAATATCAAAATTAAAGATCTTATTAATCATATCTTACATGTACAGAGGGCTTTACAAAAAACATTCAAAACACTACAGAGTTGCCATTATAAAAACAATATGTCTGAACTAAACTAGCTGCCCTGCCACACCTTTGTCTTTTTTAGGACCAGGTTTCCAGTCCAGCCACCCCCAGTGATGAATTACCACCCAGACGTTTATTCTCATCTGCAGCTGGTCTCATCAACATGGTGACACATACGGTGGTAATTCTTTATGCATCAGACATCAAGGCAAAAAAAGCCTCCACAGCCACTCTCACTGGCCAGCACCAAGCCCCCAGGACAAGTGCCAGGCTTTGAAGCCAATTTCTTCAAAGTGGCCAAGCCGTGTCATTACAACATCATGTGACGCACTGGGGCCCAAAAATACTTTTTCCCTGAAGTTTACATTCTGAAAGAAATGGCTGTAAAATGGTGGATACATTTTTGTGTGTGTGTCACAACCCCCGTGAAGTGAGTATCAGATTTTGATCCATTCGGAAAGTCTAGAGCCTCATGATAAACTGGAAGTTAGCCAGTGGTAGGCTCGAGTGCATGCTCTATGGGGCCCCACATCTTTGAAGACATGGGTAATTTTATACCAGAGAAGTTGACCATTTTTGGCTTAATGTGCCATTGAGCAGCCTTGATAGGGATAAATCAGCCTCCACTGCTCTAACAAAATGTTTCTTGCTAGATCCATGGCCAAATATGTGATAGCAGCTAGCTTGCAACAGTCCACAAGCTCTCTCAGCCACCATATAAACACAAGCACAGTAGCTGTGACTTCAATCTACTAAACTATTAGTTTAATTTGGCCTACATGTAACTGACTACATCCAGTGAAACAGTGAAACTTGGTGCATTAATTAATAATTCTCCAGCAACACATACTCAGCAAATCTGTCATTGAGCCTAAGGCATTAAAGATTACACATCCTTGTCTTTGCAGCAGCCTTTACATAAGCATGAAGGATCCACACTGAGCTGCCCTCTGGCCCTGTAGAAGATCATACAGCATGCATAAAATATATAACAGGATTATCCACACCGCACTGGGACCATACAGACAGCCTGATAGCAGCAGCCAAGTCCCAAAAAACTATTTGAATTAATGTCTGTATTAATGAATAAATTCTTTTCATGTTTTCTTTTTTACATTTTCTCATGTTTTCAGCATTAGGTATAAGGTGATTAAAAGCGATTTAGAGCGCAATCAACAGTTCAAGATGTTCCTCTCCTCTTTTTCACTCACTTGTGCGAGGTGAAAGTCTTACATGGAGTCACACAGCAGCGGTGGAGACGCTGGACGGTAGCCCTGCCCTCATAAATGATCTCCCTGGCGACGCACATTACAAAAGCGTAAGGCTCCAGCTGGAGCAGAGGACACCAGCGCGCTGCGCCCCTGAGAGCCTCTCCGCTCCACACTTGAGTACAGATGGATCTGACACCGGAACGCGTCAGCAGCGGCGCATTTTGACTTCTCTCCATCACATGGAGTAGGGTCACTTCTTCTCCTCTCTTCTCCTTTATATCCTTCCTCTCGGTAACTCGTCACAATGGATATGTACACTTCCAGTTTATCGCCAGCGCTGGACATCGGCACAGGTTGTTACCTGTTGGTTTTAAGTAAGTAAAAAAGCCGCGCGTAGCGCTCAGAAACTTTGCATGCGTGCTTGGCTCAGTTAATTGTGAGCGGATATGAAATTGATTTCTTTCACAGGGTTTGGAGAGTTGAAAGCGCTAAATTGTGCGTTTTACATAATCCGCTTTTACGCACAAGCAGCGCGCCACCCCGTGCGTGTTGGACTTAAAATGTACTCACGAGTCTCTGCTTATGTGTGGTGTTTTCTTCCTCATCTAAAACTTTAACTGTGAAAAATGTGTCGAGTGTTTTCAGTGTGGCAGGAGAGTCATCGTTTTGCATTAATCTGCACAAATGATTGCTGGGGAAGCTGTGAGCAGGTGCATGTGGTGTGTGTGCGTGCGTGACAGAATCCTGTTCATTCGCCACAATGTTAACCATGAAATGCTTGATGAGGCATGCAGTGGTCTTGAGGTCAGATGTGTAAATCAATGGTAACAAAAAACACAAGAGTCTTCATTATGCTTGTATGGAGCTTTAAATCAGTTAAGTAGAGACATGAAAAGACACATTGAAGCCCTTCATGTGGGCTTTAAAGAAGACAAACTGGGGAGCAATTAGACCAGTGGATGATATTCTCTCTGGGCATGGTCACAGCAGGGTGTTTCATCCTTCTAATATAGACTTAAGTAACCATGCTGTAAGAAAATGAACTCTTAATACCACATGGATGGATCTCACATACATTGCAATATTCCATGCAAAACAGTAAAGCCAGCCTTAATTTTGTGCAGCTCTTCCTGCAGCTCCGACCGATCATATCTCTCTTCTATGGGGGTGCTCTCATGTCATCTACCGGTCTTGGTAATCAGCTAGGATGACAGACTGCAATCATCCAGCTGTCATCACACATGATGTCTGTCTGGAACTTTATCATAAGGAAAAGGCAGTTAATCTACCAGAGCACCGAAGGAGGATTGATAGATTAACAGAGAGTAATGAAAGATGGATGATAGCTGTAAAGTTGCAGACAAGTAAACAGTCAGGTGACCCTCGTGGCTAAAAACCCATCATGTGATAAAACCTCCCGGTGATTTCCTCTAGTGGACAAAAGGAGCTGATTGAGTGTTGGCATTCACTTCACATCTACACTTTATCCCTGCTCATTTCTCTGGTATCCACTGGGAGGAGCATGTGGCTGATTCCATCTCTGTAAATCCCTTTAAATCCAAATAAATCAGACAGTATTTGGTATTGTAAGTCAGCACTCTCGACACTAAGATTATTTGCAGGTGTTGAAGGACTCACCTGGCAGTGACCCTGTTTTTTTTTTTTTGTTTTTTTTTGGTGCAATATGACATTATATCCAAGATGGAGGAGAACAGAGTGTGCAGACAAGACGCAACAGGACAGAAGAGTTATGTGACCTTAAGACGAGACATTTTTTTATGATTTGCAGAAAAAAGCAGGAATATTATGGGACGAATTTGGTGTTTGGTGACCTTTGTGTGGTGTGTCGATTGGAAATGCATCACTGCAAGTGTGAGAAAGAGTGTCAGCAATAATGTCTTTAGAAAAAAGGAAAAAAGAGGAACTCCAAAGGCTTTCATATTCTCAATATTTCATAGTATTGACGATTACTGAGGCATAATTACATGAATTCACACTATACTACGGCTTTGCCAATGATTGCCTCTCTGTAAGGATTGCCTCATTTGTACTACAGGAAATAGGTATGGAGGATTATTGGCTTATTATGAGGTTGCTGTAAATTGAAAGTGCTGGTTGTCTTCAGCATGCTCGAGCATAATAAACTGATTGGACCTGCTCAGTGATGATGTGAATCTCGAAACAATTAGATATACTGTGAGAGAAATTCACAAGAGCTGCAGAGCAAAGTGACATGGAAGGTGGCAAAAACAAGTCATGTAATCATCTGATTTGTTGTTTGTGATGTTCAACAGCCTTGACGGTTCACATCCGGATGAAGCAAAGGGAAGGTGGGGAGGTGGGGATGCCTTCCATTCTTTTCTTCCGAAACAGCGTGAATGCACAGCACTTACTCTCCCATTAGCACTGAGTGGGGTGTCAGTAGTGACACGAATGCTCTGATTAGGTCATTAGAATGAGGCAAGATTCTTCTCAGATGCCTTGCACAATCTATCCATAATGAGGCATAGAGGTAACTAACAGTCATATAACAGGCACAAAAAGATCAGTCAATAATCACACACACAACGGTTTCATTCAAGAGGTGCTGGGGAAAAGTTATTTAAGGGATTGAATAATAAATATTAATGTGGTGGTGTTGTTGCAAACACCTATTGTATAGTTTTGTGTTGCATAATTGCAAAATGGTACTGAGAGGCGAGTGGAAAAAAGAAAAACAAATGTGGTGATCCACTACCAAAGTCTGGGAAATGTTCTTCCCTGAGTTTATGACCCAAGAACAAGGCATCACACACGTCACTTCTCCAAATCTACATTAATGTGCACAAAGCATCTTGGGAGACAATCAATTTCTTGCACATGGATGCACACTTTCCCCTTATGTGGTCATTGCATACGGCTCGACTGTTCAGACACTAAAGGAGCGACCTCGTGTTAAATTGTTGAGATAAATTGCTCCAAGAGCCTTTCCGTTTAGATCAAGACATCTCTATTTATATGTTAATTGATTTAAAAAAAATTTAAATGCATTGGTATGTATTTGTTTTTCAGAAAAGTGAGGTGAGCTTCTCAGATGTGGGCTACGTGAATCCATCTATATGTGCACAGCCACCTGTCAATCTCCCCATTCTTCTACCTCCACCCCTCCCCCTACTCTCTCCACTTGCCTCTTCTCTCTCGTAATCCCTCTCCAGTCAATATTGTGCCATTGGACCATTATTGAGCTCTGTTAGCTCTGAAGAAAGCACTCTTATCTGCCTCATTGATCTTTTTATTTATATTACAGCATAAAATGGTTATTTTACGACTGTCGGGCAGTTGCCCCTTCTTAAAACTCCTTACACCACATTTTAACCCACCCATTCACACATCACACACACAACCAAACATCATTAATGCTACATCTTTTTTACTGTGCTCTGCCTTGTATTCTGCTAACTTCAAACTAAGCGGTAACTAATCAGGTTTGCCTGGACTTACTGAGGGTCAGTGCTTCGGAAGAATGTAATAGGACGCAGGTAATGTAGCATTCACTTTAAGGGAGGGTCAAAGATGTTGAATGGGACAACCTTTTGTTTTTTACACAATCACTGCATATTACACGGGCTTGTAAAGACCTAAGTTCCTTATAGAGGAAGCGATGGTCACTTAAGGTGCCCATCGATTCGTTCCTGCTTTTGTGTAGAGGATTAGAGCATCGGGCTCAACTGAACATCCATGGATGTGATCATCACTCAGCTGGAAGTTAATTACATCTCTGGGCTTCGTGATAACACAGTGCTGCAGCTGATCCTGTGGGGATTAGAGTCAGTTTTGGGAAGATAAGAAATCTAGATGACATGATGACGGCATGGGTTGATCCAGGGGAGCGGCTGTTAAGAGCACTTCATAGACCATATTCACACGACGGCCATTTTCCTTTGACGTCCCACTCGGGGGTGGGAAGCTCAAATGTCGCACTGCTGTGATTACGACAGATTACCTACGTTTACTCGCAACCTGGAATACAGCAGCGTTGTGTTATTCCAGCATTCAGGTTTCCCAACCTGAGCGTGACGTTGGAGGAAAATGGCTGCCAAGTGAATAAGGTCTGCTTCATTCAGCTCTGCGAGTTGAGTCCGTAGACTTTAATAAATATGAATGGACAACTCCAGCTTTACAATGTTTGATGAAATTAATGCAGCAACAGAGGGAAGAGTTTGTGTCATAGATACAGGGATTGGGGGGGGACTATTACTCATCCTACCCAATAAATTGCATTGTTTTATGATGCCATAATTCGTAAGACAACTCCGCCCCAGTCGATATGCTGTTAGGTCAGGTTTTCTGGTTATTTACATGCATAAAAACTCACCAGAATCAATCTTATGCCGCATTTTCCTGGGGGAAAACTCCCAGACCCCCTGCATTATACTGGACCATGCTGTGTAAAGTAAGTGTGGCCCCTTTTGGGCCCCTGATTCAGTAAAACCCTAGGTCCACCACTGACTTTGAGAGCATGTCTCAGTGTTTGGGGTGCGGAGTTTTATCAGCTAATTAGATTTAATCACATCTAATCTGGAATGAGTTGTCAGTAAGTAGAAATGAGTCAGCTGGTTGTTGCCCTGTTTACAGTCATTTTTAAATCTTATATTATTGCCTCAACTGAAGATTTTGTTCTGTCTTCAAGAAGGGACCTGCTTAATTGTTGCACAAGATAGCATCAGAGTGTTACATGACAAATCTTCCCTGCAGAAGTAGTATCCCCCTGTACAATTTCGACTGGAAGGGTTAACAAGATAAGTCAATATGTCATCGAATGTGTAAGAGACGGGAACAAGACGGTGCTGCAGAGCCAAAGAAGCTCAGAAATAATCACCACCTCTCGAAACCCGATAGCTGAACTGGTTCAACTTCAAGCTAGACAATAAAGAGAGTGCTACAGGCTATCTGTAATGAGAAATGATAAGCCTCAAGCTGTGCAGTTTCAGTGATCAGACGCTTATGTTTCATATACTGTTCCACTCCACATCTGTTGATCTGTCAATCTATCTGTCAGAACCCAGGTTCAACGAAAAGGATTTTTTTTTTTTAGCTGTTATTCGTCTGAACACACTAAATGCAGGGAAAGTTTGTTCTCCTTCAGAGCAGCCAGGAGTTTCTTTCTCAGGATTGCTGATATTGTTAGCTACCAACCTCTCGAAAACATAGATAGAAAACATGCACAACTGACATTCCAACATTCAAACCACGCAGGTTGAAACCGTAGGTGAGCTGTAAAGGACTTGCGCTGGAGTACTCACTAACACTAGAGCATAATGTTTAGCTTCACAGAGTACAGCAGTCGCACACTTTAAGGTCGACAGGTGCGTAGGAGGAGACCGAAGGGAAAAAGACTCTTCTCCAGAGGTTTTTTGATTGGCATACGAGTTTGTCCTGTTTAGAGGTAGTTTATTTCTTTGGGAAAGGTAATATAAATGCTAAAAGTGTATGAAGGTGGGCCTCACAGACTCCTGGGGTGCACCGAACCCCAGTTGGTTTCTTTGCTTGGGAAAGGTAATATAAATGCTAGAGGTGTGGAAATGTCTCAATTCTAAAGGGCATTGCAATGCGAATGCGAGAGACTGCATCGATGCAGTGACAGAGCAGCCGATGTTGATTGTTAATTTTCTGGCCTCGGATTGAATATTGAGCTAATGTAGCTTATGTTAGGAGATATCATGGAGGGAAGCAGATATCAGCAGCGAGTAATAAAAAAAAAAACACCCCCAGTATTTGTGAAAGCAGACATCTGGACACATTTCTGATTTTTATGAGATTGCCGGGAAGCACGAACCAGACAGGATAAACGCTGCATGTAAAATCTGCCTCACAAAATTAGGAACCGTTAGCCGTTTGCACCTGAAGCGAATATCTGCAACCATAAAGAAAACAGGAAGCAGAGCTAAATTGTTTGTGATGTTTGCCACATTTAGGAAGAGTCTGTCAAAGGCTGATTTTTAAAGGGCTTTCGAAATAGAAAAGGGAATTTATATTTTTTCTCACAACACGTATTAAATGATGATAAAGTAGCAGTGTGCAGTAATGTAGAAAACCGGGGTGAGATGCTAGAGAATTGATGTGCAGAGTTGTTTCCAGGTGAGTCGTTATCGAAACAAAATAAGAGGGCAGTGGAGAGTCACATAATAAATAAAAAATGAATGGCGCAGCCTTTACTGTGTCTCAGTTCAGTCACGTTGGCAGCTTCTCCTTCAGACAGGCTGACTTTTTGAGTGGAGGTGTAAGTCCCCAGGGCCGTGCCCCACACATTACCGATTCTCTAGCTGTCCGTGGTGAAAGTGCTTATAAAATTTTAAAGATACGTCCGGGGCATTCGATTCGCTCCGTGCTGCTGTCCTCTTCTGAGACAGACACTTGGGCCAGTGTTGTCATTCTAAAAATGGGATTGATTGATCTTCTCAGATCTGGTGTGAACTGAGGTGTCTGAGGAATACAACTCTCTCTGCTCTTTGACTGTTATACAACCATAACCTTTCTGTGTTGGGTAGCTGGATGAGGTCAAGTGCTCCCACTGTGTGTGTCACAGTAGAAGTGGCCTTAACCATTTACCAGTTTCCTGTTACAAACAGCAATGAAGCACGCACCTCGTCCTGTTTTGCTGTGGTCTGTGCGGTAGACATTTATGGACGTAAAGGAATGTTTAATTTATGCATTGGAATTGTAGTTCATCTGTGATGTCTCCAAGGTCTTTGCAGTCTGCATGCTTTATGTTAGGAGGTTCAGGTGCCTGAGATTGGGATTTGGAAATGCTCCACGCTCACTGATATTATTGAATGAGAAATGGCTTTGACTGAGAGTTACCCACACTGTTTGTCTCCTCCCAGGTGGCGTGATTCTACAGGAATGCATTTGCCTTATAAAGCTGTGTGAGACGCGATGATGTTTAAACGTCCAATTTGTAAGAAAGTCGATTTTTAGAGTCTCGTTCCCAGCTTGTCAAATACCGACGCTTCGGGATGGCGACCCACAATCCCAAAGCATCAGTAATTGATGAGTCGGGCACTTTATGATATTTGATAGTTACTGTTTCATTTCCACTCTCTAAATGACAGACTGGGAAAAGGAGGAAACAACTTGTGGGGCTCTGTCCAGAGGGAAATACCGTTCACGTTGTCCTTTAGCAGTGCGAGGGCAGTGAAAGTCCATGCATCCACCAGCATTACGCACGAGTGCCGCTGCAGTATTTCTATGTTTCTGTCTCTCATTTCCCCTTGCTTCCAGTCAATACACATTCGTCGCAACTATTTTCCTCTATCTGGAAAAATGCCTTTTAAAGATTTAGATTGAGATTATCTAATCACCCCTCAGCCAATGGAAAGTCATAGTCCACAAAACATTTCCGCAGTTTTACAGAAAAACTGAGTTGCAGCAGTCTCTTAAGCAACTGAAGTAGAGCTTATGTACCTACTTCAGACAGGATTTAGCGTAGCTGCTAAAGTGAAGATTTCTGCTTTAAAAAGTGGCATCAATAATGTTTTTACAAATCAATAAGATCTCCCCAGCTGTCCCCAGATACTTCAGTTGTTTAGACACTTCACCTGACTTTCCATCAGCATGAGTGGGAGTAAATAGTGACTGCATTTTCATTTATGGGTGAATTTATCCCGTCAGGTTTTACAGAATATTTTTACATTAGGTGGCCTGGCATTGTGCCTCTCTTTTGCAGGCTGCTGGAAGGTGGGATTTCGGGTCATGAGGCAAATCTTTAACATCTGTTCTGGGGGCTTCTTCTCTATAAATCAGCTGAGTTGCAGTGAACACTTGCCCCTTCTCATGGCTTCTAGGCAACCTCAAAATGATGTGTGGTTAATGTGTATTCATTCTGTGTTTGGCTTGTGTGACTTCAGAGGGAGCGCATGCTGTTTTATTTTGGATGCATCAAGTTAATGAGCGCTCAAAACAAACAGAGGAATGGCGGGCGGGAGGGGGGGGACACTCCTTAATTTATGTTCTAAACAAGTGTACACAGTACATAGTGTCACTAGCCTGACCCGGGAACGTCAGCGACCAATCCCACGAGAAATTCACTGTTATAACTGCTCAGAAAAAACATAGAAACCTTGTTCATTTGTCCCTTGAGATTCATTTAGACCTATAGGGACAGCATTACCTGATGCAGAACAACAAAGAAAACCGTAATACAACTAAATCAGGCAGTTTGTCATTTAAACATAGAAAGCCTGTAAATGCAGACGGTTTTGTGATTGTCGCAGGGAAATTATCCAACAGTTTTCGCCACATACGGGGAAAAGAGAGACCCGTTCCGTGTGCAATCCAAAGACATCAGTTACATACGATGCATTCAGCTCTTACATGTGTGTTTACTGGTCCTATTCACATCCCTGTTTACTTAAACTACTCTTTCCCTCCTCTGTTTCCTCCTCTTGTGCGTCCCAGCTGTTCTCTCCATCGTGGGAAACCTGCTCGTCATCATCACGGCGGTCAAAAGGTCGTCGAGAATGAAGCCGCCGGAGCTGCTGTGCGTGAACCTGGCGGTGACGGACCTGGGAGCAGCTGTTACAATGTACCCCCTGGCTGTGGCCTCTGCCTGGAGCCACCGCTGGCTTGGGGGAGATATCACCTGTATATATTACGGCCTGGCGGGGTTCTTCTTCGGCGTCGCCAGCATCATGAACCTGACCGTGCTGGCCATAGTGCGCTTCACCGTGTCCCTCAATCTGCAGGCTCCGAGTGAGTAACCAGAGCTCGAAATTTAAGTTTCATGTCACCACCTTCTTTTATGACTCAGTTCAGAGTGCCGTGCCGTGCCGCTGTCAGCTCATCTCACCAGAGCACTTATACTAATGCAAGTTTAATGGCTAATGTTTGAATAACATCACCTTTCTTGGTATTTCCGCGCGCAAGTCCATCTACAGCTGCACCAAATCGGTTGAAACTGTTGTGAATCTCCACTGTGCACTTGCATCAGCGCAACAACGCGCTTGGCTATTTGATTTTTCTATCAAAAAATGCTTTAAGTAGTTGGTCTCCTCTCCTATAATGTCTGTGCTGTAGCCTTATATCTACCAGCCGGATATTAGAGCGGTATAGTGGTCTTCCCATTTTAGAAAGTACATAACAAAGTTGAATTATTCCTTTGGGTTCATGTCCCATGTGGACACTTCTTGATGAATTTATTCTGGTTCAGTTAAATTGCCGGCCAGGCTCGCTCTTTAATTTCCTGTCACGATGTTTAAAAATATCAGAACTCTCTGACGCTGAAAACCTTTCCCCTCACTGACAAACACAATGGCAGTTTTTCTGAATGGTTTGACAGCGCTGGCAGGAGATGAAGGAATTAACAGAGTGGAAAGGTTTGGGCTCTTGATTCAGCTTACCAAGAAATTGTATCAGGTGGGTGCAGCTGAGTTGAACAGTCCCATCATAGAGGGGAAAAAAGGGCCCACACACTGTTAAATTATCAGAAGAGCCATTCAGAGCCATAGGCACCCGAGCATGGGAGCAAGCAGAGCTGCTGCACTGCCACTATTATACTTGGAGGAGCAAACTAGTAGTTTTGCATCACAACCTTCTGATCATACTATTTTATACTATTACCATTTGAAAAATGACATTTCCTCTCCTGGTTTGATTAACAATTTAATAATGTGTGTATTGATTACTAAAGGTGGCTGATCCGGCTAATTATCAGCATTATTATCAGCTGTATGCAGCAAATGGTTTCCCTTCGGGTTTTTAAACCACCTTCTTTTTAATGTGCTTGATGGAGTAATTACTCCAGATGAAACTGGAGCGATAATTACTGCTGTTGCCCTTTAGCTTTTCTTTTCTTTTAAGTAAATTTCACAATTGTTTACCCAGAAAAAAAACAAGATTTTCCACATAATATGATCTCCTCTTTCTGCCGGCTGCTGTGTGTCTGCAGTGCTTTTACTAGTTTTTCACACATGATATCAGGCCAGTTGGAGGAGTTAAACCTGTGACTACGACTAAATACCATTTCCTATTTTACCCCTACCCTTTGTTTTTAATTGCCCCTTTAGAACAGAGTTACGAGGTGAACTCTTCAAGATCCTCATACATCATCAGCTGTTGTCGATGACGTTTATGTTAACAGAAACACAACGGCACAATTCCGATATTCTCACTTTAGCTGTGGTGATCTCTCTTGTGCTACTGTGGCTAATCCTGGTTCATAATGCTTTTTGCCATTGACAGTATGTGATGGAGATAAAAAAGCAATTGGGTCATCAAATAAAAAAGAGCACTGGCCACTAGCTAAACAAGATTTGGGGCACCCTAACCCGAGCGTGAAGAAACAAAACGGAGTTGTAAGGCTAAGCGGTCGGGGCAAGGGGTTCACTGGAACTGTCTCAACTGTCTGGAACTGTGAAGTTACAGTGCAGACTCAGGGAGGATAAAAAAGAGACCAGAGAGTTACAGGTCATGTAAATCACTCAGCCCAATGCTCATATAAGGGTGCATCTCGTACATTATATCTATCTTTATATAAGAGGTGGAATCAGGTGTTACGAAGCTTTGCAATTCGTCTTAATAAACTATGAAATATATGCACTATAAACACAGAGTCAACATTGTATCTGTCGCTCACTGCTCAAAGTACAGACCACAATCAATAAAAAACATTTTAGTGCTTGAAAGTGAAGGAGAAGCTTCATTGGTCATGACTGAAGGCTTTGTTATTGCAAGATTACACATATATATGCGCCCACATGCATGTGCACATGCACAAGTTATAATTGGCATGCAAGAAGAAAGAAAAGGCACAAAGCCCACAAGGACGAGGCTCCTTTCAGCAGGAGGCAAATCCTAGGAAATAAAAATCAATAAAACAATCTTTTGTGTATGTGTGGGTTTTAAGATATTGGTAAGATGAGTGTTTTGGAAAAGAGATTACTGGTGACCAGAATGTAAATATATTTTTGTATACGTATAAACATACTACAAGTTTCAACTGGTTATGAAACAGTCTCATTTAATAACCGATTCCTCAATATGGCTCACACATTGCAAATGAGATCAACAGCAAGAAGATTGGCTTTTTCTATATAGTTATAGGATTTCTTTATTCATGCATCCATTTTTAATTCATGGGAGTCTCACAGCCGGAGGAAAAATGGTGGCACGGCGCTAAAACAAAGTTAGTTTTGTGAGAACATGGTCATATTACAGTTATTCATCTTACATAGCCACAAAAAGATCGACATGTGTCTTTCACTTGCTTTCAAAGCAAATCCAGTGTTTTGCAAGTGAAAGTTCCTTGTAGCAGCTTTAATTAATAGTTCTTTCATATTTCTCTTTATATTGTCTTATTGTAATCTTCTCCATAGAGCCTTCCAGTACATTGTGCGGTTCATCATCGTGGGCTCCTTTGTTTTCTCATACTGTGACCTCCATGTTACCGTTATATTTCCTGCATGATAGAGCATACAGGAAATATAATGGTAACATGAGGATCAGGCTACTGAAGCTATTTCTAACTATGTGAGGCTTGGGTGTTGATGTAAGTCAGCCCATGTGATTGTCCTTGTTTGTTTTTGTACATGTCTAAGCTCTGCAGATATTTACTTGTGTATGTTTGTGAATGTACAGAACATCCTGTACACTGAACCAGGCAGCAGAAGGTTATTTGCTCTGCAAGTTGTGTTGAATCTGTCTTGTGACAGACAACAAATGTTCCCTTTTTTTACACTGTGTCATCTTTTAGATATGAAATGTGATTGCAATTTTTTTTTGTAATTATTATTCTAAAATGCATTTGGGGAAAAAAATCTGGAATATAAAACTCTTTTGCATAAAACACAAGCTGCTCCACATTAATGCCCTAATAATGGACCATCTGTCCATAATGTACAGCCAGGGTGCTAAGACAACATAATAAATTCATTATTATTCATTTTTTTCTGCAGATGAGAAAATCAGCATGAGGACGGTGAAGATGCTGTGCCTGTGGATCTGGTTCTACGGTCTGGTCTGGTCTCTGTTTCCCCTCCTGGGCTGGGGAAAGTACGGCCCGGAGCCCTTCGGCCTGTCCTGCTCTCTTGCCTGGGGAAATATGAAAACTGAGGGCTTCTCTTTCGTCATCTCCATGTTATCCTTCAACCTCATCATTCCTACGGCCATCATCATCGGCTGCTACTTTGGCATCGCCATCAACCTCTATTTCACCCAGAAAAGGTCGCTGAAGAACAGCAAACAAGTACCCAACATCGTCAAGCTCCATCGAAGGCTGTTGATAGTAAGTGATTGCTTTGGATGAGGAAGCTCTATTGTTATAGTAGACGGTTTGTCTTTGGGGGCTTCAACAAAAAATGATGGTCATTGTGAAATAGCATCTTGCTCAATATTGTGTACATACGGACAGGTGCTGGTAGATCGCTGGAGCTTATACCAGCGAAATTCCAGCTCATTTCCAAGACAGGTGTCTGTTTTCAGAGATCTTGGGGGGACTGACTCTATCCTCCGGTTTCTATTGCAGATTGCCGTGCTGGTCAGCTTGGGCTTCATCGGCTGCTGGGCACCATACGGCATGGTAAGCCTCTGGTCTATTCTCCAAGACAGCAGCACCATCCCACCCGAAATCAGCCTCCTGCCGTGCATGTTTGCAAAGAGCTCCACGGCATACAATCCCATGATCTACTACATCTTCAGCCAGAACTTCAAAAAGGAGGTTAAGCAACTGCGCTTGGGGTGCCAAAGGTCTAACTCCTGCCCCGTCACCAACAGCATCACCGACAACAGTATTTACATGGTTAGCAATACCATCAAGCCCAAAATTGAAGCACGGTCTTCTTTGTTGGAGATCATGAAGTCAGAGACAGTGTATTTGGGTTGAAAGACTTTTTGGGGGATGTTATGTTTTAATTGACAGCTGAAAGATGCCTCACAAAATGTTTACAAAAAAGAAACAAATGTTGTCTACGTTTACCCTGTCTAATGGATATATGTTGGATATATGTTGGTTTATTACCAGCAAATCTGAACCAAAAACCAAATGTATAATTTATTCTACTAACAAGTGTTGTCATGTACAGCCACTGGACCATCCATGTTCATTGTAAAGTTTGACATTTTGGGGAAATGAGGTTATTCGGTTCCTTGCTTGACAGTTAAATGAAAATCATGTCATGTTTGTGTAAAGTAAAGTAAAGTAAGTAAATACGAAGCTAGCCAGGAGCCTATTAGCTTATCCTAGCATTAAGTTTGTAAACAAGGAAACAGCCGGCTTTGCTCTGTCCTAAGGTAACAAAATCTGTCACAATGTGTCGTTTTCACACTTAAACATGCAATATGTAAGAATTTTGTCAAACGTAAATGAATAAAAGTTTTGACATTATGTCATGGAGTTGCTCCTGCCAGCATTCATCATGAGCCTGAAACCTCCTCCCCCTAGTCATCCAAAGCTCCTGCTAGCAGTGTAAACAACACAACACCACCACTAGCTGCACCCGCTAACTGAGCTACCTAGCTAACGGCAGCTACAGTTCGGAGCAGCATGCTGCCCTCTATTTGTTCGGAGTACAACAGGTGGCCAATTCTTACATATTGCACCTTTAAGATTTTGCACAAATTAACTAGTTAGATATAATGTGTATTCGTGCTCTTTCAAGGTGGCGGTTGGCAGATTTTTTTTTTTTACCTTTCAGATGGAGTTAGGGCGAGCAGTTCCCCCTGTTTCCAGGTTGTGTGCTAAGCCAATCAACAGACATGAGGGTCGACAAAACAGTCTCAACTCAAGGTCCAGCGCCTCACTTGTCCCGGAGCTTACGACCATATCACACAGTCCTCATTAGGAGTTACCACAGACCTTGAAACTTCGAAGTTAACACGAATGATAATTCCTACAGTTCCCTTGGCAAACTTGGCAAACTCAGCCTGCTAATGAGGACCATGCGATGCAGTTGAAGGCACTGGAATAAATGAGTAAGTGGACCTTACGTTGTGCTTGTTTTGTCAGCAACCATGGAGGACGAAGGCACAAAGAACTACGCTACCTCATGCTTTGACAACACATTCAGCGCATGTCAGTCAATTAGTGCTAGCTGGTTTTCATGGTATTAACGTCAGCGTCATTCAGATTTCACTGAAAATCCCCCCCCCCCCCCATGACACTGCTACAGTAAAACAGCACACTGTTGTATAATGAAAATCAGGTCGCTATACACACTTCTGGTCAACAGAGAACGTTTTCTTTCCTGCTGTACTCAGGGATGATTTTTCTTTTCTTATTTATTAACCTGAGTTCTGCAGTAGCAGCAGCAGCAACCTGTAGCAGTCCCCTTCTCAAACCTCCTTTCAATGAGCCCAACAGAGTGGCAAATGTTGTTTGCTTTTAGTTTTTGCTTGGTCATGTGTGTTTTTTTTATTTATTTTTATTGCAACTTGTAATTACCATTAACAGTGTTGAATTATTTCTAAAACAAAAGATGTGTATGTAGAGCTATGAACCTTGAACATATTTTTGTGCACCGATCACTGGTCTTGTTTGACAATAAACACCGACTGAATACGATAAATTAGCGGACAATGTGTATGTACACCGTGATAGTATCAGTTTCAGAGTTGACAGACGGACCCAGGTGCTGCAGGTGTAAATGCAAACAAAAGGTAGATGATTGCAGACGCGGCACAGAAAAGCCAGAGCAATTAGTTATATTGTCCCTCCTGATTCTATCACTGCGTCGCTGTTGGGCAACAAACACAGAAGCAGAGGCAAAGCAAACAACATGAAACAAGTGCCCTCGTCTGACGCTGTCATCAGATAAGGAACGGCCCATCCTAAGTATAATTACATGACTGACATACTCCATGCGTATATGTAACATATATGTGGTCGCGGTTGGCGTGAAACAAAAATGACATCCACACAGTGTTTTAGTGGTAAAACACAAAAACACACTTAAAGCCAGCTCAGCTTGAGCCTCACACAGTCAACTTAACAGCTGTTAAGTGTCGTTAAGTGGGGTTCCCAGGTAGCTCGTCTGGTAGAGAGCTCGCCCCACTGCCCGAGTCATTTCTCTAGTGGCCTTCTAATATTAACAAGTGCTTACAAATGTCTTATTATCTAGCAATAAGCAGATTAGCGGTCTGGTTATGCAAGAGTCTCTGAAATGTGGCTGATGGACGCTGGTGAAGGTTCCACTTTTCTTGCAAATACCACCATTAATGGCCACAATTTATAAGGTTAAAGGTTCATTCAGTAAAAACACTGCATCTTCTGAAACCAAAAAAAAGCAGAACTTGGCTTGGTTAAATTAAAAGTAATGAAATTAAAATATTGAGTGTTTTATTAAGTGGCATCTAATTTAGTAACAAGTCTTGTTGTGGCTCCAGAGGATGCTGCATGTAATGTGATATACTGCCTCCAGTGATGTCACTCGGTGGCTACATTGCATTGTGGGTAATGTAGGCATTAGGTCTTTGAAAAGCAACTGAAAACAGTCACAGTCTTAAACTTCCAAATCAAGTCGAGTCTCGGCCATTCATTTTCTGTCAGGTCAAGTTGCAAATCATAAAAAACCACATCTCCTGTAACTGAACGTCTCAGAAAAAGGTGCTGCAGGTTAAATAATCTTTAGACACAAGTCACGTTCCAAAGTTCACATACTTTATTTAGACCAAACAGCATGAAATCTAAATCAGTGTTACAAGTAGAAAAATACAATTACCAACCTTTTCATAAATGTCGATGATTCTTCCAATATTTTTTTTTCTCTTGACACAAGTTGGTTAAATTACCCAGGATGCATCGGCGCGAGAGATCGAGACTACAGAAGGCCACTTTAAAGATGATAATATCCATGAACATAAAATGCAGGGTAATGATCATGAAAGGTTTGATTTTTATGGTGAATTTCTCTACTCTCTATGACGCTTACTGAAAACTACACACACATTTCAAAGTAAAAGCATAACACTCTGTTATATTGCTGTGATGTTTGTTTTCGTACGTATTTCCTATCAAACTCTCAAGTATTAACCAAGAGTCAGGGTTCACACGAATTTCTAGGATGTTTGCCAGATGTTGATAACTCTGTCACTCACTCTGTCAAGGGTGACTTAATTGCTTCACAGGCTGAAGTAATCAATTAAATCACTGTTTATCCAACAGAAGAGGTGATGAGCGAAACCATCAATTAACAAATCACTATGTTAATGGAAAACTGTGAGGATACTGTGAGTGATTGGAATCAAATTGGATACACAGAGAATGCAATCTTCATGCAATCGCAACACCCTGTCAGGTTTTTAATCATTTTGACTGCTGTACATGCCGTTTCTCTCACATGTCTGAATTACATTTACAATCTTATGCAACCGGTCAAAGAGGTTCTGTACAGTGAGCTCCCACTTGTGACTCTGTTGTGGATGCAGCGTGAATCGACTGTTCTTTAGGATGTAGATTTTTTTCACATGGCCTGACGGATTTGTTCCAGGCTCTTCTCAATGTTGTCAATAACCTCCACTGCGGCTTGTGGGATCCTTGTTCCCGGGCCAAAGATGGCGCACACACCGCTCTGGTACAAGAACTCGTAGTCCTGCGTACACACAGAGGTGGAAAACAGCGTATATGACCTCCAGTTAATAAGGAATTCAGCTTTGAATCATCTAGAGAGAGACGAATGTGCACGGCCCCTATGTGATCATGTCATGTTAATTATGCTTTAGCTAATTATATTGAAGTATTCCCCAAAAGACTGACACAGGACACGATGGGAAAAGAGACTGCACTGCATGCAACTGAAGAAATCCTATAGTGTGGTGATGGCAATTATATTAATCGTGGGAATTCAGATTCGTTCTTTGTCCACATGATGACAGGATGACATGTGTGACCGTGTGCTTTCCTTGTAATACTACATAATGTGTTTTCATGGCAACGAGGTGCCTGCAGTCATGCTGGAGGCTATGCAGGCTGAGTTGGCCTGGAAGAGCTGGAAGGGAATCGAATTCTCTCCCCGGGGACCAACAGATTATTCAACACTATGCAGTTCAGTAGCCACCGCCTCCCCAATGAGAACCACTGAAAGAGGATCATCCCATCAATATAAATAAAGGTCAGATACTGCTAAATATTATGCACACACGAAAATGTGAGTATTTTTATCCCGTGTTTTTCCACCTCAGTGATTTTCTATTAAACCCCCTCAGAGTGCCGTCCTGAGGCTGAGCTTCTAAAAAGGCCCAGATAAAGCGTTGTGGCATCATTAGCATGAATCTCACTGTGAGGATAGCTGTAATCAAACGGACACCAGAAACTCGCACGGCCTTTCCCAGGCTCACGAGAGGATAAAATCCTGTGTGTTTGCCTCATTTATCACATGAAAATGTGATGCTTTTACTGACTTTGAAGCCTAGGAAGGGATGGAGCTACCTGCACACCGGATTAATACACACAGTGGATTAGTGCACACTCATACACACAAACTCACAGTGCATGCACTTTTCAGGAATGCATAAGTCAAAATTCAGTAAAAAAAATAAACCACAGCTGGTGCTTTTTCTGTGGTCTGTGACATTAAGGAGCTTGCATGGGAGGAGTGAAAACAGGGAGCAATAAAGCGACAATGAAAGAGAAACAAAGCAAGATGGAGGTCTACAAAATGTCACAGAACAACAGGATGACAAAATTTCATCATCGTAAGTCACGGTTACCTGTGGTGGGATGACACCTCCACAGATGACAAGGATATCTGGCCTGTTGAGCTTCCGTAGTTCCTTGATGAGCTCTGGGACCAGGGTCTTGTGTCCTGCGGCAAGAGTGCTGACCCCGACGCAGTGTACGTCTGCGTCGACCGCCTGCTGGGCGACCTCCAGAGGAGTCTGTTCAAGGCCAGACATGGCAAAACACAGAAAACATACAGGTGTATGAAATATATATAAAAAAGCAACCTTCAAAATGACACAGTGTATAACACCATCACCATATGACAGGAGGATTACCAAAAGCTACATGTATTTCTGACAAACATAATTTATAATTCAAAATACAGTTCCCAAGGCTCTTGTTCTGTGAGCGGCGTGTGCTAAAAATGACAGTAGTTTTCTCGCTACTTCATTATGTTTTTCATTATTTATTTACTCACTACCAGAGCGCTTAACACGAGGCCATATGATCAAAGCTTGAAATTACACCAACAAAGAGTTACAACTGGTGTAACACAGCATCATTACGCAAATATAATTAGATATTCTCCTTTTTTTTTTACTTGAAACAGTAATGAAACACGGCTGCCTCAGCATGTCCCCTCCTCCTATAAGCATTTGAATCACAGTTAGTTGGCCTTACGACTGTCTATTTTGAACAGGCATAAGCTCAAGATTTGTACTTTCCAGTGCACCTGTTAAAATTAAAATTGCTTAAATCCTTGTTAAGAGCAGTTACCAGCAGTTCATGTGAGTACATGCTTGCTTAAAAGGTAGTCTCTGGGCAGAGTCACTACTTCTGACACAAACCCAGTGTCTTGCACATCATCTTGAGTATTCGGCTGACATGTAGCTGCATTCTACTGTATGACACCGACCTGAAACAGTGGTCCGATGTCCACATCAAAGCCCAGGTCGGCAAACCCTGTTGCGATGACTTTGGCACCTCTGTCGTGACCGTCCTGGCCCATCTTTGCCACCAGCAGTCGAGGATTCCTGCCCTCTTGGTTCTTAAATTCTGCAACTCTGACATTCAACAAAAAAAAAAAAAAAAAAAAAAAGTAGAAAAACCTTACGTAACTCAAATCAGTCCAGCGATAAGCGTGTGCACGATGGCTGCAAAGACGCTGATTAGGATCATTTTCTACCTATTGTGGGTCATGGCGATCTCTTCGTGCTCCCCGAACTCGCTGCGGTAAGCGCCGCTCACCATCCTGGTACTGGCCTTGTGTTCACCAAACACTGTCTTCATGGCATCAGTTATTTCACCAACCGAGCATCTGAAAAAAGAAAGAAGAAGCAGAAAACATGCTCCTCAGTATGTTTTCACCGTACAGTGATATCTAAGGCGAGGCAGTCCTGTCATTCATTTTCATTTCACATTCAATAAACTAAATGCAATTTTCCTCACCATTTCAACACATGATTTTATTAAAGTAATCACATGAATCAACATTAGAGTCTGTGTCACATGTCAGAGAGACTTGTAGTCTCACTTCCAATAAGACAGCAGTTAAGGGAGGGTAATAAAATGGCAGCTTTCAAGTAACTTCAGTGTAATTTGTCACTTGCTGAAATGCATATCACTGAAGTCGTTTGCACTTATATAAAAGTATGAGGCGTATTATATGATGATGGATTAAGGGTCTAATGGTGAAGTGGTTCATAAGTGGTTATGGATGTCTGTGAGAGTTGTGCTATGAAGTCATGCTGTGCCAGTACTGCAAGGCGTTAGCATCAAAAAATCTTTCTTTACTTAAAACAGAATTAAAGGGGGATTCATGTATTTTTGAACCTGGGCCCGACGTAACCATTTGGGACATCTCGCGCAAGATTTGTAAGGAGGACTTCTCCTTCAGCAAGACTTGTGTTTTTGCTTACAGAAAGAATCTTAATATTTAATGAACAAGAAGGTCTCTGTCTCTAGGAATATCTTTTTGTACACTTTGACAGTCGAAGTTGCCCCCAAGGATTACGTTGCAGTCATTTCAGCAGAGTCTAAGTCTGTTTATCCTCATGTGTAGGCCTCATATATATAGGTTGATTTTATTGGATATACTAAACAAGACTTAATTTCTCGTGTGACATGCTTGTCATACCAATAACTTCTTAACGAGTCACTGTTAGATAACTTGGCTTTGTTCAGCAGTGCATAAAAAGGTACGGTACAGATTAACATTTCCTTACCATCAGATAAATTAGACTCTGACTCTGGTGTTCTTGGCAGCAACAGAATGACATTCAAGCTTTCATAACAAGATCAATACACAAAAAGATTGGACCTTATTATTTTAAGAGATTATCTTAGTCATTGAATTGTAAAGTTATTTAAGAAGCATGTGGCTACATCAAAGACTCCTTCTCCAACGATCGCATGCGAGGGAAAGAAGATCACACATTTTCAAAGCATCAGAGGCTTTTACAAATGAGAGCACTGATTCACACCAGTTATACATTATTAAATAATGGTATACATTATGTAATATGCCTACTGTATGTAACTTTTTCACATAGTACAACTCTTTTATGAGAAGATCTCGGCGAAGGCAATTTCTGCCTAACGAACGATGAAGCAAAGGAAAATTACATTATGACAATTGCATTTACTATTTGAAGCTAAAGTCACACAAACAAAAGCGCAGTCATTATAATCAGCGGTTTAAGTGACGGTGAGAGTTTTGACCTGGCTCGTGCTGCCTCCACAGCCAGGGCTAAAAGGTTGCCCTCCCTGGTTTTGGCACACTCCTCGATGGCCGCCAGGCACTTCTTCGCTACATCGGGGTCACGACTCTGCCTCACCTACAACAGAGAGAGGAGGAAAAATGTCACAAACATTTATTTACATTTATACAACTGATAGAATTCACTATATACTGGGTTAAGTGTGTGTTTAAGTAATCTTCAACACAGAGATTGAAAGCAGCTGATAGACCTTTGATAGAAGGAGAAGCACAGATGTTACTGATAACATTAATGATACATCTGTTCCATCTTAGTGACCCTGCATGCAAAATAACAGGACCCTGGAGGAGACACACCTGAATGGAATGCAGCCATTATTAATTAAGATGATTAGCTGCACCGGTGTTTAGCCTAACTAAGTTTTTGGACTTCAACTATCTCGGGTTGCATGTTAATACAGTTTGTCACAGAAAATAGTTGGGCATTTTCAAAAGCCCATCATAGATACTAGAAAATTAGAACATGTTATGAGAATGTATAAATAGAAACAGGTAGTTTAGCAACTTGCAGCCCTGATACATGTTTTTTTTTTTACACAGAAACTACCACATTTGTTTCCAGGTAACAAGTCACAGCATTAACAATATAATTTGCACAGCATTGCCCTTGAAACAAAAGGGAATGATGGGAAACAAGGAAGATGAACAAGAATTTTTATGTGATTTTGAGGGTATTATGCTGGCCAATATTACCTTATTATTATTGGACTGGTAAATAGTTTTGACTCCTTGCTGTCTATAAATGTGTTTCCTTATTATAACCTCCTTATATAGATTTCATGCAATGAGAAGCTCCATCTTAAGTTGTAGTAAAAATCGCATCAGACCTTGATCTGAGTGAAAATTGTCTGTGTATCTATCTAAAGACTGTCTATAGATCCCACAAGCTCTGAGCACTGCCCCCCACCAGACTTAAAATGGCATAGCCGGCACAATCAGCACGACATGACATAAACACTGTGACAAAGATTCAGCCTTGGAGGTGAGGCTTAGGCAAATCAGGTTTTTTTTTGCATATCCAGACTGATTTCAGGACGTCTGGATGCCAAAAAAGGAATGGGATTTTTGCGGATCCAAACCACATTTGGAGGTAGTTTGAAATACGATTTCAAATCTGATTTCTACGGATACGTCTCAGTCCAGACGCTCTGGTCTTTTGTGTCACGTGCAATGCAACACAACAATATCAAAGCCAGCATAAAGGAAATGCATCGAAGCGGCTGTGCAGACTTCATGCTGCTACCGGCGGAAAGGTATAGAGGACGACACAGAGATTAACAGTCTGAACATTCACGCTGAAATGAATTTTGTGCTTATAGACTTGACAGCGTGATTATTTAGAGGCTGAGATCATGGATCTTCATTTCGATGCTTCTGTGTTGAAAAGCAGCGTCACCAGCGTACACAGTGACTGACGCCTATGTTGTTACCACAGCAACCCATGCATATAAGCTGGTGATGTCTAGCCACAAAAATCCGATCTGATTACTCACATATAATAGTGAATACAGTCGGTCTTAAAGATTTGATTTGAGAAAGAATCTGTTTTGCCTGCAGACTGAATGTAGTCATAGCGCCTGCACTGCCCATACGAACACCTCATACACTGTGTCCACCAATAGATTTAAGAACAGATGAAGTTTGGTTATTAGCCCGGCAAGTGCTTCGTATATTAAGGGTGACATACTCACAAACCCCTTGACTGGCATCTAGTTTTATTTCCGGTCCAGAGATAAAGCAGTAATGTCCTATAGTACAAACACTTCATTATCTTCATGTCACAGACATGACAACAGCTCGTCATCTGCATCTAAACAAGGTTTAATTTAAATAAATCATCTTCTCTCACCACGCCAGACTACTGAGCCTTTCCGTCATCGTTTGCAAACAATAAAGGTCGTAACTAAGTTGAAAAAGGACTCCAAACTTAATAAAAACTTTAAAGAGGTTCCTCTCTTAAATTTGGAGCAACATTAGTGGGATTATCTTTACCAAGAACGCATAATGAAGGAGAAATGTGCACTGCAGGACCAATGATACACGATGCACGTGCACAGGTAACATGAATAACAGTGATCGTCTCTGTACAGTGCAATGTTCTGCTGGGAAACCTTGGGTCCTGGTAATCATGTGGATTTTACTTAAGCACTAGCTCATGACAGGTCTGATACACCATGGCTTACAGTGAGCTATTGCTTTCAATAAAACTGTCCCCGAATAAGGCAATATGAATGTTAAAGAAAGCTTCAACCCACCTAAACACTGCCGGCCTTGCTATGCTGCAAAAATTGCTCAGGAATGGGTTTAGGGACTCAGACCTCCATCCAGTTTAGGTTAATAATGAGGAAGCACACAACCAGTTGGAGAAACTACTGAACATGTGTGCATTAATATTCATAAGTGACATATATTCCCCATATAGAAAGCCTTTGAACATAACATTTCAGCCCGGTCTGTCTAATTTAACCTCCACCTCACTTACGGGGAGTGATTTGTGGGTAAAAAACTGCAACAGTCCTCCTTCAGCTAATAAAGGATGATAGACTTGGCAAACCCAGTCTCTCTTTTTTTTAACTTTAGAGGTTCTGATTGTGTTTCCTGTGGCAGAGCTATCCCCTCTCTTTAGAGATAAAAATGCCTTTTTACATTCCAGGAGCATACTTTAAGGGAAGCTGTGGATGTCGCTGAATTTCCATATAAATGAAATGGCTAGACGTCAGACTGTGATTAGGAGAACAACAGTACATTATCAAACATCACATCTGTTGGAACACGAACAGCGAAAAAAAAAAACACCCCAACCCACCCCCGCCAATACTTCCAGCTTCTGTATATAAAACACTTAACTGCAAACACACCGATGAAAGAACTGAACACAGCAACCCTGACATTTTGCGTAGCCAGAGCTGATATAATGGAGGAGTCAGGTTTAAACACAGCAACTTGGCGAACTAATAACAGTTACGTTATCCGTGTGAATGAGGCATTAGAGTCTCACGGATGAAGACTGGAGAGAGAAAGAACTCGACGTTAAGTAACAACAGCACAGCCGGTTGTGCAACACATTACTTGAATGTCTCCTGTGTGGATAAAGTCTGCTCGGTAACAGAGGCAATAGCTTCTCGTCTTTTCAAGCTTAGGCATTAGTGGTATTCATTCTACGTTTCGCTAAGAAAAACAATGGTGAAATTATTAATAATGGCGTACCCTTGGTGTCTATATACCAGAGATTGATCTAGAAGTATTCGATTCTCAGAGAACACTCACCCTCTTCAGTTTTTCAATCTGTTTCTCACGTACAACAGTGTTATCTATAGCCAGCACCTCCACGGTCTCCTCTTTTGCCAGACGGTACTTGTTCACTCCGACAATGACCTCCGATCCTGTTAAAAGACAAGGACATAAGTACTTTAACCAGCAGGAACATATACAACACAGCAGTGTTAGATAACAGAATAAGACACTTTTGGACGCTTTTCCTGGAGGGATCTGTAAAAGTATTTCAACTGATCTTTAAAACACAAATGTCAAAGGAAGAAATTCGATTAATTACACATTCTCTCCCCCCCCCCCCCCATTTTTTTTTTGTTTTTCTGAAAGTGCCAATTCCGGTCTTTGTGGTGTTATTTTTCAAAATATTTATTAAATTAGTCCTGGGTTCAATGTCCTGCAACTGCAAAACATACCTCACTGCACTTTATGGTTATGGTTTTCTTTCTCTTCCCTGTATATTTGATGTTTGTTTTGCTGTTTTTCTACACTGCTTTTCAAAAATCAATAAATGTTAGACAGACAGCTTTCTAGACAGAGGACTGAACATATCAACTGAATGTGAGGTATCTGCAGCTAGCAGACAGTTAAGTTATTGATTTCCCCATAATTGTCATCTTGAAATAAATAAATAAACACATATTCATTTTGATTCAATCTCATTTTGATTATTCAGTTTATTATCTATATCTTATCTAAATGAAGAAGCTGAGGGAGGACATTTTGTTGGTAGATGCTGCAGTTTCTCTGGCCATTCTGTGAAGATTACCCAAAAGCAGGGATCAATATCCTTTTTTTTTTTGGTATAGTGTGGCTTCTGTCTCAATTATTCTTTTGGAGAAAATAATAAGACCATGAGTGAAACCAATTGAAGGCATGCCGCCCCCCAACTGAACGGTAGGGGAAACACTGTCCTGTCCTGGGAGCCAAACATGGTTAATCATAATTCAAGGCCCATTTGAAGTGGAATAGGAAAAGGTCAGCAGCAAAGACATTGTTCTAGGGTGATTCAGAAGGGCAATGAATATCATCAGGCAGGTATCAGGGGATTATGGAATAAAGCTACACAATCTGTGAGCCATGTACACATCTCCTAGCTCCTCCAGTTTGTAGGATTCAGTGGCATCTATCAGTGAGACTGCAACCAACTGAATACAATGTGTACAAAAGAACCGACTGAGATGCTTTCAGGCAATGAGCAGATGATTTATTTATACAGTACCTGAGTCGATGCGGGCCTGTTTGCGAGCAGCACATTCTTCAATACGAAGTTTTGGAATGCCCTCCGCCACGGCTCTCGCCATGCCTCCCATTTCTTCAATGTCTTTAATGAACTATTCAAAGGAAAAACACAGTGAATGACTGTATGATGATGGATTACTACTACGTTCCACTTTGTGTGTAACATTTACCTCACAAAAACGGCACGAGACAACAAGGTTCTTAAAAGGTTTGCATTAACAACAGTCTTCAGCAGTATATCCTGATTGAATTCTGAAATCTGTTGCGTCTCTGTCCTCTTGACAAACCTTCAAAGCTGTGTTATAGACGTCATCCGTGAGAGCCTCCATCATGTGCGAGCCCCCCCAGGGATCAGCTACTTTAGGGATGCCCGACTCTTCCTGGATGATGATCTGGGTGTTCCTGGCGATGCGAGCGCTCTTCACGGTGGGCAGGCCCAGAGCTTCATCGAACGAGTTGGTGTGGAGTGACTGGGTCCCCCCGAACACAGCTGCCATGCCCTCAATCACTGTACGCACCACATTGTTGTACGGATCCTAAGAAGAGGAGAAGAGCTGATTACTGCTTATTACTTTTCATCGGTTTTTAAATGTTTTAAGGACTTTCAATCTACATCTAATATTTACTTGTTCAGTGAGAGACCAGCCTGAAGTCTGGCAGTGAGTGCGGAGGAGGAGAGACTTGGCGTTCTTGGGCTGGAAGTTCTCTTGAATGAGCGTGGCCCACAGCCTCCTCGCTGCCCTCAGCTTGGCAATTTCCATGTAGAAATTCATCCCAATACCCCAGAAGAAGGACAACCTTGACAAAAAATGAGAGATCATTTGTTAAAATTAAGTTATAATTATTCAAAATGGTACGTTGTGACACATTTAAGCTTAATCAAAAATTGCAGCGCCTGTGATTTGGATATGGCACTTTGCCATTTTGCAATTAAGATCTATTTCGTTTAATTGCTCTGCCCTAATTATAGTAATGATGCATCTTATATGAAAGAGATGGAAATTTGTGGTAAAGCAACTGCTCTGCTTTTACCATCCATATTTCTGTACTATTTAGTCAGATTCCCACTTATCCATGTTGGATTAGTCATAAAATGACATTTGTTTTTCATATCAGAGTGCTGAGAAAAGATGTTATTAATCAGGATCACTTTCCTCGACTATTCATTGTCCTTTTTTCGACACAGAAAGGTTTTTATGATGTATCAAGTAAAAAAAATAATCACCACGGCATTAAAAAAAGTACAAAAGGATAATATCAGTGTAAAATTATCAACGTGATGTGCCAGTCTTGTGAAACCAAGGGTAAGCACTGCGCGTGGGTCTAGGAGAGACCAGAACAATAAGCTGCAGAGACAGAGAGAGAACAGCTCAGGCTGAAAAAGCCTCCAGTTCACAAGACTGAGTGACATCTCCATAGTGAGCGGTTCTCTGTAAGGTCGCTCTGTGAGATCATTATGTGGAGAAGGGTCAAGTTGGACTAGACCCTGAGGTTGTTGTTGAGGACTGAATGCACACGTAGCTGTTATTATCCGAGTAATTGAAAGGCGGTGAAAACGAAATAGCTGAAGTACGAGTGAATAGGAAATAATGGAAGTACAACACAAGGAACAAGAGTGAGAGGGGAGGGGAGGGGAGGGGAGCAGAGGGCTTGTGAGGTTGTGATACTGACTGAAAAGACCTCAGCTGTTTCCAGCAGCTATGCATTACACAAATATCATCATTTACATTACAGCAGGCAGGACAAATGTAATTCTATGGAGCAGCAGGTAGACTGAGATTTCAAAATATCAAGATATATGTTGCGACACAGCCTGAAAATATTGCAAAAATGTTCCTTTGACCAACTTTATCCTATTTTCTTCTATATGTATGTAACATTTACATGAAACACTTGTGTGTTTCACTCTGTGGTATTTGTATAAATTACAATAGGACGCGTTTAGTTTGACTGGCAGCCTTTCCATCTGGCATTAATTGCACGCTAATTCGGTCTGTGAGTACCATCTGCTGATTCAATAAATAAAGGAGGAGGCATTTGTTTGCCAGTTAAATGTGGCTTGAACTCTTATTTATTACACATTAGTCACATAGGCAGAGTGTCAGAGGAATCTTAATAAAAGACCAACATCATAGTTGGCACAGCTGCGGCTCTGGTTTAGTGTTTTGGCATTAACAGAACATTTAGTTAGTGCCTGAGTTAAATACTGGACTGCTGGTTATTGGCTGACAGAGAGCAACATGTCAGCATTATGGTGATTAGTCGCTCACCGATCAGAAGTTTAGCACAAGAAATGACCACACACACACACGCACACACACACAAACTTCAGTGTAAAGCTCATGTAGTCAGTCACTATGTTTACATGATGTGATGTGATGATGTTAGAAAAAGTCCAACTTAAACCAGACTTTTAAAGTCCATGTAAACATGTTAGTCCGACTGAAATCGTATTAAACTGAATTTCTCAAAGTCGGACTAACACAGCCAGATAATGCTGTTGGAGGTCCATTTACAGACAGCTTGTTTAAGTTTTTTAATGCTGCTGTACTGTGGATGTCTGTGGGAAGGACTCGGGTCAGATTTTTCCACGACAGTCTAAACGATGATGCGCGTCTCTGCGCGTTGGAAAGCCTTGTCTCAGTGCCTCTCTCCGCTTCGCTATCAGAGAGCAACAGTAGCTAATGTTAGTTTGGAAATAGGGTCTGCTAAAATAAACTAATGCTCAGCTTCAGCTTCCAGGACAACACAGAAGACTAAATCATATCAAGGAAGGTTCACACAATGTGTTTTTTTTAACCACTTTTCTCTTGCTCGACAGTCTGAAACATTGAATCTCCGGCTCAGGTAAATAATGTTTGAATATACATTATCCTGCTGTAACTGTGAGCCACGCAACATGTAAATCCCCAGCACTTTGAAAGACCTTAATATTTTGTACCTTGGGGCGAACTCGTCGATGGTTAATCCTGCTTTCAGACCAGTGCGGCAGTACTCCAGGCCGTTAGCGATGGTGTAGGCTACTTCCAGGATGGCGTCAGCTCCAGCTTCCTGAAGATGGTAGCCGCTGATGGATATGGAGTTGAACTTGGGCATGTTCTGGTAACATAGAGTCATACAAATCAGTGAACATGCAAATGTGATGAGTACTTAACTAACAGCATATCATAGAGTTAGCACCATACAAGCAGATTAAGTTGTACAAACCTTGGAGGTATAAGCGAAGATGTCAGCGATGGCGTGCATGGAAGGCTCCGGGGGGAAAATATAGGTGTTGCGTACCATAAACTCCTTCAATATATCGTTTTGAATGGTGCCAGTTAGTTTGGCTTTCGACACGCCCTGCTCCTCTCCGGTCACAATAAACATCGCCAACACGGGTATAACAGCTCCATTCATCGTCATCGACACGGACATCTTCTCCAGCGGGATTCCATCAAAGAGCATCTTCATGTCTTCGACGCTGTCTATAGCAACTCCGGCCATGCCTACATCTCCGTGGACTCGAGGGTTGTCCGAGTCATAGCCGCGGTGCGTCGGGAGGTCAAAAGCCACGGATAGCCCCTGCTGTCCGGCTGGAATGAAAGAGGTAGTGGATTAGAGCCGGTGAGAAAAAAGCAAAGGGGAGTCGTAGCTTGGAGCTCAGAGAGAACTTCAAAAAACATTACTGACAACATCAAAAGGCATAAAAACAGTTCAACAATCATAAGGCATTGATTTAACCGTCTATGCTCTCAGCGAAACTGAAGTGCTGTCTGCCTTTGCTGAGCCTCTTTTGAATGGTGAACTTTTCACCTTGTTGATTACCATCATATGAGAATTACTCCTGAGGAAATATGCAAAGCAGCCTTCCTCCAGACGTCTCAATTGCTGCACACTTTTCGAAGCGAAAGTGCACCTGACTCTCATTATAAGACAATAAACAAAGAGCATTTTCATTAACATTAAATTACTGAAGATTTGAAATATTTGCGGTTGGTCCTTGCAAGCTTTAATTACCCTAAAATGTTAAAACTCTTCATTCTGCACAAACTTTTATGTTAAACATCTGCATAACACATACTGTATTTGACCCTACAATCTTTCCATCTTCTTTAAGAAAGATTTCTGATTATTCTGGGTAATCAAAGCGCAGCCTCTGGCATTTTGGTGCATATCAGAGGGAGTAAATCTGCACTAGAACAGAGCCAGCTACTGTAACTAAACTGCCAGGTTCTTGGGAGATGTAACAGCCAAATACAAGTGTCTTTATGTGTAGGGTTCAGATTTCTTCGGGGCACATGATGTCCAAAATTGTGTGTTGAACAAACCTACCTTTATATGATAGGAAAATGCTCATACACAATAGATCTGAAGTGACACAGATGTTTGAGTAATGACTCGCCCCCTCAGTTGACCTTAAGGATGATTTTTAAACTTAAGTTTGCGTCTACAATGTTTCAACTTAAAGATGTACCTTTAATGTTATCTTTATAAAACTTGTTGCTCTCCTCCACGGTGCTGAAGCCAGCATACTGCCTGATAGTCCAGGGTCTGTAGGTGTACATGGTGGGATAGGGCCCTCTAGTGTACGGAAACACTCCTGGCAGTTCATCTGTTCTGCCAGCTGAGTCTGCTTGGGTGTACACAGGCTTGATGTTGATCCCCTCGGGCGTGTGCCAGATCAGATCTTCTGGGTTCTTCCCCTTCAGCTGTTTCTTCGCCAGGTTGACCCACTCAGGGAGCAGCTCAGCCTGGTCCTGACACGGGACAGATGTGTGGATCAGAGAGCGGTGTGTGTGCGCTGAGGAGACAGAAGCTCGAACCAGGTGCCGGGCAGCCATCGCTGCACATGCCCTCTGTGCAGTCAGCATGCTTACTCGTTGACTTCAGATGCACATGGATCACCTTGGGTAGAAATGAGGAAGAGATATAAGGTGGTGATAATACTGAGAATGGTCACACGCTCCTATATTTAGTAGGTGATGACAGCTCACATGGACTTAACACTAATCATGCATCCCAATTTAATCTTTTATGGAGGAGTTCAAGTGTTAGTTTCCTGCATGCTGAACCTCTACAGTTTACTTTGTTTTGGAGGATGATTAACGGCCATTGCACAGCATTAGCAAGGCCAACCAGTGACATAACATACTCTAACAAAGTACATCATCATGCTCAAATGCCGACTGATATTTAGAAATAACGTAAAGCTGCTCAGTCAGTCCATGAAGTCTAAAAACACAGGTCTGGGCGTGTTGAACCCTACGTAGCCAGCAGCCAGCTCGAGATATTTTCTCTTGACAGGTGACATTGATGTAACTTTTGATGGCGACAACGTTAACATTAGCTAGTTTAGCATTGCGGACGAGCTGATTATTTAGCGAGATAGCATCTGCTTTTTCAGTCAGAAAGGAATAATAAAATAACTAAAACCTCTTCAGTGAATAGTAAAAAGGCAACACGTGGAGGTTATTGTTGACATAATGTTTATTCCAAGTAAGCTAACGTTGCAGCTGCTGAGCACTTTAGCTAACCAGCTAAATAACCTAGCTTGAACTGTTAGCATTTGTTTACGGAACCGCCGGGACGAGCGCTAACATGATACACACTGTACGCACGTAATTATACTTCACAGCACCTATTTTTTGACATATTTTGAGATAAATTTCTGACCTTGTCGTCTGTTGTGCTCTTTCAGATAGACGAAAGGCGTGTGTGCGTCCGTCCAATGAAGTTTCATAACATTGCCAGTCAGCCAATCGCGTGCCTCCGTCTGACGGCTGACCTTTGAACCCAAGATACCGGAAGTAAACGTTCAATTCAAAGATTGCTGAATGTCGTGGAGATGAGCCACACCAGCCATTGTCAGTACATTCAAGTTATTATTCTTAAATTGCGTGTTTTTTTTCACTTTTAATGTTAGTGAAGTGTATTCATTCAATGTTATTTGTAAGATGAATACTTATAGTCACCTTACATACTTTAATTTCCAAGACCAGTTAACTACACTGGTGCATTTATTTATAAAATTGGCCACAGGGGGGCGATATTGCTGCAGAAGCTCCTGTCAGATGTGCTGTCAAACATTCTGCAACTCATTCAGCAGCCTTTCACTCACAAATCACACAGACAGGACAGAGATTTGTCAACACAGTACATGCCATTTTTTTTATTGAAGACTTGGTCGATAAACTGTCATAGTAGCAATGGCTCTTACAGAGTTCTGTATAGTACTGGGTTGCGTTAGATCGGATATGGTACACTTGCAGAAAATGTTTATGAGGGATATAAAATATACTAAATATAGCAACATCATTCAGAGCATTCAGCAGGACAAACCTTTTATCAAAGTGGCAATGCAGACAGTGGTATTTAATGCCCAGTTGTAATACAGAGCAGAAGTTATGTACTTTTTCATCATATGTACCCTTCCACTGTTGTTGAAACTGTAAGGCAGTAGAATATCTTGATTGCAATGTAGTACGGCTTTTTCATCAGATGACTGATTTCCTCATGGTTTAAAACAAAATTTACAACTTTAAATGAAATCAAAACAAAAACAGCACCTCTGACTTACAGCAGAAACCAAACTGTGGTGCGTATGTGTGTGAAAAAAAGCTCCATGTGAAAACTTTCTTGCAGTTTCTATTGTGACGAGATGGCAACGAAGCAGCAGTAGAATACGTTTAAATATTGAACTAAAGATGACTGTAGAAATCAGAACAAGAACAAGAGTAGGTGGATGGTGGGAGGCAGCAGGCCGAGTATGGTCTCCCTGTGGAAACAGGTTGTGGCGAATGCAGCTTCATTAACCATTAACCTTTGCGTTTAGCCCCGGGCATCACTCTATCTTAAGCAGTTCCACATCGAATATAAGAGTGGCATTTGGGGGGATGACCCCGGGGTGGCCTGTAGCTCCATAAGCCATATCTGGTGTGCAGGAGATTTTTGCCCTCTGGCCCAGGCTCATCTGAAGCACAGGAGAGAAAGGAAAGACACAACTCAGTATCTACATACATTAAAGCAGACCTTTTTCACAGAACAGATGTGGAAGTGTGAAGTGTTTACTTGCAGGAGGAGCATCGGTTTGAAATTGCTGCTGATTAGCAGATTCTCTTCTGAACTTTTACTCAAAAGCATTTAATTTAGCGTAGTGATGTAATGAGCTCTGCCTTAAACTCTTCTTACCTGTCCTACTCCTTCCTCCCAGCCTTTAATGACCTCGCTCTTTCCAAGTTTGAACTTAAAGGGCTTGTTCCTGTCTCGAGAGGAGTCAAACTTCTTCCCATTCTGCAGCATACCTGCCAAAGAGAAACGACATGAACAAAAGTCAGAGAAGAATCTGCTTAAGAACTCATTTTGGACTTACTGCACTGAGTCTAATGGCTGTTTTCTCATTTATCAGAGTGATATCAGATCAATGCACGCCCTTTTCCTCTGCAACTAATGTTTTGGAATGAGGCATTTTCAGATTAAAGTCTGAGGAATGATTGTGGCGCGGCTTCTTATCGCGATCTTGGATCTGTTTCAATTACCCAAATGAACAAAGGGGATGTGAATCAGGAAGCATTGGCCTGGTTTAGTGGATTATTTTTGAAGTTAACTAGGCCAACGCTTGCCTGTTTCTAGACCACAGGGAGACATGGGTGACAAAGGCAGGAGCGGTGCAGGACTGCACTCCTTCACAACACCGACTGACCGTCCAGGCATGACAATAACACTGGGTCCATTAAACACCACTTCAGGCCCCACTTCATTAGACATCTTAACATGCCTTCATCGACTGTGCCGACACTTATAGCCACGTTCTGTTACTCTGACAACTCTTTTGAGCTCCTTCAGCTTCTGATGTTCTTTGTATAATGTAGCATCTTTGTGGACAACAAGGAATAATAATTTAACAATCGTTAAAAAACAATGAAAATTCAGAAAATCTTTGCCGAGATGCAGTGCTCGTTATATCAAATGACTTACAGGGAGAAAGGTTTCTATTTTATAACGCAGGTTTTTCCACAAGGCACCAAAAACATCAAAATAAAACAAAATTAAAAGGCATGAATTTGGCTCATTTTTGTTTTAATTAGTTTAAAGTATTACCTACGGATCTGTAGTAATTTATCATGATTCCACTGTATATAACCGACCATATTTTCGCCTGTGGTAATATTACATCAGGAGTTAATGTCAGTAAATGCTTTGCTGATCCCGTGCGAATAAGCCACAGGAAACACAAACATGAGGTGTTAATTTCTAAATCACATTAGGTCCCCGTGGAAACACTAGTCCTGCGCAAGAAGGGCTTCAATCTCAATATCCTATATTAAACCGAGCAATCTGGGAGAAATTCACAATTTATTTGACACAAATATAGGAAGTCAGTAGACATTTAATTGTGGGAAATGAAGCTGTCGGATATTTAATTCCCAGCATTAAACTAAAGAGCTGTTCCATTCTGTCATCTTATCTATAAATTTCTCAGTTGAGTTTCCATAAAATGCAACATTATGGTATACTGTAAATCATTACTGTGATATTGTAGAAGCTGTTTAACTTAGTAAGTGTCCAACGACTAGTGAATCAATTTTAAGCCAGACTGCACTTTAAATGTGGAACATATTCTGAATTAAATAGACTTGATTCAGAGTTTTTAGGACACTACTAACACTTGTAGTTTTGTGTTTTGTTAAGACCACCGAGGAGGTTATGTCTTCACCCTTGGTTGGTTTGTCAGCAGGATTACATAAAAAATACTGGAGGATACCCCACATAGCTTGGATGGAGGACGGGTCTCGGCCCAGAATAGACCCCACTGACTTTTGGTGCGGATCCAGATAAACTCATGGCTCTCACTTTCTTTAACATTGTGAGAACCAGGGTGTTTTTAGCCTTTTTTGGTAATTTCTCAGGGAATAATGCACGGATCCTTTCGGTGGCTGGTGTTTATGAGTGAGTACAAAAGGGGAATGTTGGACGTTAGCGGAGGTATGCACTCTACTGAGTACCATTATAGATATTGAGAGCTTTCTAATGACTAATAAAGAACCAATATGCTGCTAAAATGCATGCTAATAAGTAACTTTGGGCCACTGTGGCCAGGACACAGCCTCCGACTCCTATTCGTGCACGTCTGTAAAATTTGATGCCTCTTCATTTTGATGTTTTCTTTTTTAGGGCTTCTTATCTTGTGTGGCCTGTCCTCTTCCAGGTCACCACAGTGGACGCTCTCCTAACTGAGTATGTATACATGCAAAGAATGTCCACAACATCCACATGCACTTTGGAGGCTGCTCTGTCATTGTCCCTTGATTTATCTTACTCTGTCGTTATTCAACAAGTGTGAATTCTTGGCATTTAGAGTTATGTGCTAACTGAAGTTTAGTGATGGTGTCTTGCTCATCTGGTCACATGAATGTTGGTACTGTACTGCTTCTCCCCTTTCATTCCCCACTAAACTTAGTAGGCTCAACATTTCCAAGAATCACAGCAGCCCAGATATCAGCGGGCTGGGTTCGATCCAACCATGGAGTCATCAAGTGCACGCACGGAGCCGGATACCACCTGCCACAGGGCATTCGAGTAGCAGAGAGGAGAAAACCTTCTTGCATCAGCTGCAGAAAAGCGGGATCAGTTTCTGGCAACGTGCAAGGAAACACTGACTGGCAATGTTAATTGGTGGGAGGCCAGTGAGGGATCATATCCTGGGTGTTGCACCAATGACACCTGCTGGTTGGTTGGGGTGTCTCTTTAGAGACTGCTTACGTAAAAGGAGGTATTTTACACCTGAAAACATAACGCCCCATTGGTAAATACCATTTTACGCTGAGGAGAGCAGCATCGACCAGCAGAGGGGGGTAAACAGCCGCAGGGACTGTGGGTCACACTGGCAACTCTTTCCAAAGGACAAGGAACTGGTTTTGACCAGTTGTTTTTTTCCGAAGGAAAAATACACAGCAACATTGTTCCAAAGAGAAATATGAGTCACATCATGGTTTGAGATTGTACACTGTAAATGTGCAATGGACTGACTATGAGTCTATGTCAGGTACTGCACTACCTTCACTTGCTACAGAAGACATGAACAATACAGGTGTTAATATGTCACTAATGAATGTCTGACTGTATCTTCCAGGAAAGCAAAAACATCCCAATCCACTCCTCCACCACACTTGTATCAGTGCTCTGTTATCACTCTTTGGACAGCTAAGCATGGGTGGGGTCCCTGCAAAAATAAAGCAGGACCCGTCCCTTCCTGAGACTGGCTCCCACACTCTCTCCTCATGAAAGGCTTTCACTTGGTAGTGCTCTGGCTAGATCTGCAAAAAGCCATGGCGCACAGGGGTGGGGTTATTTTTACTCCGTTTACTGTATCCTGTCTCGCCCCCCCCCCCCTCCAGTCTAGGAAGGCTGCCAGCACAACAACCCCCTCGGCCCAAGTGTGGATAAAATGAGACGCGTGTCAAGCTATCTGTCTACGACAAACTTATGTGTTGCCGCGCTTCACAGCTGCGAGCACGCAGGCCTCAGTGGAAAGAATTAAATCATACTTCATTAAAATGTCAAGTGTGACAAACTGGGAGTAGGTGCGATGTGTAATTGGGAAGTATTTTCAGCAAAGGCAATATCAATCAGCCGATCCTAACCATGGAGTCCGGACAGCCTACACCTCATCATTATACATGGCAAACAAAGAGTCGCTTCTGAGCAAGATATAGGGCGTCCTTGTTCTTCTGTGGACCGGCAGGGTTTGCTGGATAATCATTCACGCACTGTCGCTGTAGTCTTCCTCTCAGTTCCCTGTTCCATCTCTGTTGTCGGAGAACTGCAAGAAGATATTCTGCCTGCTCTCTATTAGAACGTAAGCTGCGAAAGGCCTGTCAAACACAAGGACAACTCAATACTGAATAGAATGGTGTTTCCTTACCAGAACACAACCCCAATTCCTAAAAAGTTGGGACGCTGATTTAGCATTTCTTCTGTCATTTATTTAGAAGCTGCACGTCCACGATACAGGATTGAACACTTCCCACGCCACTCAATCACAACATTTCTCCCTTGGAAGGTAAAGTTTGGCATCTTGTGACACACAACCCCATGTTTCAGTCTCCCATCTATTTCTGTGTCACACACCAAAGGCCATTAGGTCTCAACTTTAGCACGTTTCATGGTGAAGCCTGGAGCTCAAACATGGTAAGGAATGACGTCCACATTTAGGCATGACATCATATCCACAAGGCCTGTTGCTCCTAAAGCTCATGCGTCTTGTCAGTGGAGAAGGACAGGGAGGTTTATCATCGTGGTCCGGTGCCAAACTTCGTCAATCATGGAAACCCACGGGGATGGTGTGGTTTTCTTCATATTGACTGATATCAGATCCGCTTCCATGTTCTAATTTCATTGAGAGCCTGACTCACGTAGCCCTCTTCCACCAAATAAGCTCTGGTCTTGAGCAGAACCATTGCAATCAAGGATGTTTTATTAATGGATGGCACTGCACGATGCACAATGCACCTGTAGGATATGACACACCCATCCGTTTGCACTTTCAGGTCAAGGAAGACCTGCTATACTTTGGTTCCAGCTGGAAATCAGCTTGTCAGGCTGAGTAGTGTAGCGCGCAAACTGGAACAGAAGTGTTTCCATGTTGGTGGAAATACCTTCCGATTGCAGGATTGCCTGCCCGGCTTGGCACTAGGGTTGTAACTGCATGAGATTGTATTGTATGATAACCATCTCAGAAAAACATCTTGGTTTCATGAAATACGGTATTACACAAATATTATTATCAGTTACAATGACCCTTAGAGAATTTAAAAGGTTGTTTTTTATGTCCTGACAAACATAAAACTTGATATAAACTAAATAAAGCAAATATACACGGTATGAAAATAGTCAACTATCGTACCGTTTCAACGGCGCACACAGACGCAGGACTGGGCAGCACAGTGCGAAGCAAGGCCAGTGAAAGATAAACCAAGAGTAAAATAGATGATAACACATCTCAGGCCAGCTTGACTCACACCAGCCTGCTTGTCTGCTGCTGATAGAGCTGCTGCTCTGCAAACAGACCTGGAGTCAGGCACTACAGAAAAAAATAAATGTGAATGTGTGTGGGAGGGTGAGCCAATTTTTCTAATTATTTTGTTCACTTTCACGAAAGCCTGAGAGCCCTTAGCTGCCTGGTGGCAATGAGCACTCTGCTAATTTGGGCGACCCCAACTCTCACCAGAGTCAGAGTTGGGGGGGGGGTCATTCGCAAATCTGTGTGTCTATTTGCTCCGGCATGTGTGTGTCTGCATGTTTAAAATCCCAGAGGTGAAAGTGAGGACGGCAGTGAGAGATTGTCAGAGAGTTTTCTGGGAGAATGAAGCTCCCGAATATTAAATACTGGAAATAGAGTGGTTTCAAAATCCCATTATGCACCCTTACTGTTTATCTTCTCCGTGCTATCTGGAAAAACTAACACCAGCGCATGCTGCTGCGATGGAGGGTGCAGTCTGTGGCTCTTTGTTAACAGCCAGCTGGAGGACTTGGCCAGGCTTATGTTCCAAATCTACAGCTAACCTCTATTACTAGCGCTATCTCTTTATCAGATCGGGAACTAATCTTGTATTAAAGCTTTTAAATAAAACAAATGTGGGTTAGCCTCTGACTTTACTACTTAGCTTTCACACAGATTCCTGGATAACTAACCCAAGCTGACTGACTTTACCAAGTAACGGATTAGAGAATCACCAAAATAGAAAATCATTTCATTTTGACTCTAGGATTACTTTCTGCCTGTTTACTCCTTACATTACACTATGTCAAAGGGACAGTTCACCCAAATATTATTATTATATATATATATTAATATTTCATTTAGGAACTTTTGTCTTTCTGCTTAACTACACCTGCCAACTGTATCACGGTGAAGAAGGAAGAGTGCATCTACTCATGTTTACAGTCAGAGGCCTCTTGTCCATGAGTAGATTCATGGATTCCTTAGCACAGTGACACGGCAGAAAAAAAATAGTCTTTATGTTTGAAAATCTTGAGAGATATTGCTCTCGAGGTTTTTCAAATGTATGTTTTAAGCACTCTGAGCACCACAAGTCGAGTCCCATTAAGTTCCTTGAAGTGACTACGAGGGACGTTCAGTTCTTGTTGATTCTAGCGACCCCTTTTGACAAAAAGCGGTACGACACCAGCGCCTGCTGTTGTTAAGATCTTTGCTAGCGCGTGCCAGTAATGTATTTATATGTGATTTTGTATGTGATATAATTTATATGGACCCAAGCACAGGCATTAATAATAACTACATCAAAAATAGGAGTCTGTTCGCTGATGGTCTCGTTTGCTGTCACAGGTCATTTATAATCATCAGAGGAATCACAAGACTGTTTCATAAACACTTAAAGGTGTCTTTAAAGTCACTTTTATATTCAAGACAAGGAAGACATCTCAGCGTCTCCATAACTTGGCACATCACACCAAAACAATGTAGACGCATAAACAGAACTACAGGTAAGATGAGAACAAAATAAAACGAGAAATAACTCTTTCAAGCATCATCATGTGGTGTGTGGCTTGTTTTAGCTGAGGCTGTACAGTATCACAGTAAGTCAAGTTACAAAACCACATTCTTTGACTAACCTCCTGGCTTGTGTCCAACACTAAGGTCTCATTTTCATACAGTGTACAGCCCTACCTTTTAATACCAGCAGATTATTTTATATCAACCCACAGCGAACACATTTCTCCCACTGAGACAATAACATATTTATATTTTGTGCAAGGTCCTTGCTTTGGCTCAGCTCCGCATTTGCTTGCCATCGCTGCCAAAACACCAGGAGCTTACGGCTAATTCCTGTGAGCCGCAAAGGAAAAGCAGAAAGGAGAGCAAGCTAAATATTTGTTCTTTAAAAGTACAAGAGTTCGCTCTAAACAATGACAGAGGTCACCCATCCAATAGGTGGTAACAGATCTTATTGTTCCTTTCAGAGATGGAATAACCGCAACAGAAAACAGACGGTAATGACGGGATTGTGACAATGGAGCACAGGATATAAAGGCAGAAAAACAAGAAGTGCATCCAAAATAAGTATAATCCCACAGTGCTGATGGAGACTAATACTCATTATCTGCTAATTTACTAATCAAATTGCAAAGAGCGAGTCAGAACTAAAATCCTCACTATGCAAGACTCCAGACTAGGATGAGCAGCTTCCACGCACTGAGGAGGTATCATTTCCAATTATAACATAATTCATTACCGCAGTGGCTGATCTCTGCAGAGATCAGGCCCCCGAAGGGAAATCTGGTTGGATTTCTTTTCCCCACTGCCCCCAAAAAAGTGGAACAACACAGTGTTTGTTAACACGAGTTGGCAGGTGTCTTTCTCTCCATTATCACACACACGCAAGTCAAACAAAGCAAGGCATTCTTACATGAAACTAAACGCTGTGGGTAAGCCGAGGGATCAATATCGTGACAGGTTACGACAACCGTGTGAACTCATTCTGAATGATGGGAAAAGGAAATCCCCACAGTGATACATGCACGCACACGCACATACAGTACGACAATGCTCACACACTTGAATTCAACCTGCTCACTATGATACCGACGCCACGGTGCGTGCAATAACTTTGACAACCATGTAGTAATAAAGCTGTGATACTCAGACAGACTGATGACATGTGAACTAGGCTTTGTTTACTTTCTGTCTGACCTAGTTGTCTGGGCTACACACCCCGGGGCACTGAATAACCCAAATTTACTTCCCAAAACGTCTCGGCGTCTCACCGGCCCCGCCTCAAAAAATTGGGCAATCTGACTGGGAGAATAACAGCAAAAACAAAAAAGCGTGTGTGTACATGAGCGTACTAACGTGCACGGTGCAGGTTTCAACGGTTTCTAAAGTGGCATTGAGACGGTAGGACAAAAAAAAATAAAAAGCAAAATCAGTTTTTTCCGGGCGTGGTGGCAGCTCCTCCCTATGTTTTGAGACTGTATGCGACACGCAGGTGCATACATGTCTGGCAAAGACAGTGTGAGAGCTGAAAACTGAGCTGTATTGTGCTCCAGATATATTGTCAAACACACACACACACACACACACACAGGGACAAATTTCCTCCCTTCAGCAAGGAGACAGGAAAGACGGCTTGATCTCACGAAAAAAAAGCAAGAGAAGGAGTCAGTTACCTATGTAATGAACAACACATGTCTGGCCCTTCTTTGGAAATGTTCTTCCTGTTAACAAGAGAGAGAGAAAAACAAAGTGTTATTATGTGTGTTTGTGCACCTCAGAGGCTGCCAGGCTAATCTTGTAGATTAACAATGGCTGGGTTTACATCTGGCTGGGAATGCTGTACCTTTTATTGTGCCTGCAGACACACTTGGAAGTTAATATGCGTCTGTTAAATCTCATAGTCATGCTAAAACTTTTGGCCCTGGAGGCTGATTTCTCCAGGGGGTAAAGGGGGCTATCACATACCTCTGAGTTAATTACATTAGTAGTACGTTAGACTGAGAGAAACAACCTTGTGTGTCTTACCTGAAGAACAAATACATAATTTAAAAGAGACTTGCAGATGCAATTTATCAACCTTAACCCCATTTTTAAAGCAGTTAACTGTGGAGGCTTCTGGAAAGATGCAGTGCAGGAGTCAAGTGATGGTGAATAACACGGTTAAAAATAATAAAAAACTGGGCTTTAGCCCCCAAAATAATACGCCGAAAACTATTAATAGTTGCAAGCTTTCTACTGAGTTATTAACCTCACATGCTATACGATTAAAATCTACATTTAAAGCACATTATGTTGATATTCAACAAGATTTCAAAAGGCATTCCGGGGAACTACCGAGCCCCGACCCCGCCGCCACCTCCTCCTCCTCCCCCGCATCGGAGCACACACAAGCGGATAAAATCTACTCACCGTCACCGGGAGATATTGTCTCGACTTCCACGCCCATGGTTGTGCTACTTGAAGAATCAGCTCTGGACCATAAAGCCTAAAAAGCCGTCTGGACAGCCAGTGGTACCCGTTTTGCAGCTGTGAGTCGGGCCGTGTCGGTGCATTCACGGAGCAGCACCGAGCAGCACCGCAGCCAGACAGTGAGACACAGCCAAGATATTCTCTGGCTCGTGGTTGAGACGGCGTCGAGATCTACAACTACGGGCACGCACGTCGTCTGCAGCCTCGTCAAAGACTTCACGGCGGGTGTGCTTCCTCTTAAGCGACTATACCGACCATATTTTATTTATTTATTATTTTTATATCTGCTTTATTTCTTAAACATACTAAGTATTTGTATGTTTTAGTTCTTTAAAAGCGTTGGGTGTCGACACATGCAGCGCCATCTTGCGGGCAAGCCGATTATAGATTCAACTACATATCCCATGATGCACTGAAAACGTCCGTTAGTTTTGCTTCCGGGTCGGAGAGAAATGAGTGTTGGAGGCACATTTCGCCGCACAAAACGTGGATTATTACACGGGAAACTCGTTTTAAGTGTGTCGCGGGGATCACGCAGGAGATGCTTGTGGTTTTATAAGGTACGTGAAGACACAAGTGACACGTTTGTGTGGCTCTTTACGCTAATTATTAGCTAGCTCGCATCATATAGCATCAAATAAGCTACATGTAATGATTCGTTTTGAGTATGAAGTTGAAAACGTGTCTCATCAAGTTTTTCACCCTCTCATTTTAAACATGATACAAGCACGCCTCAGTGTTTTCTTTAATATCTCCGTACAGTTTCTACATCTGTATTTACTTTTCAATGTAATGTGCTTTTCTTCTATTAAACTTATCAACTGTGATACAACTGGCTGTGCATCCAATGTTAATTTTTTTTGTTGTCTTATTCTTTTTGACATGTCACATTTGTCATATCAAATAACACCTCTACCTGATGAGGAGACAGCCTAATTTGTCCAAAGTGATCATGACAGTTTCCCCATTAAAAGCTGTGATGAGACACTCCCACTCAACACATAGTATTGTTAAGCCCCGGGGCCCTAACAGGACCTGTGTGCTGCTAAGGTCATTCAGGCATAAGCAGATATAAGAGTTCGTCACCACTGCCTCAGCTCAGGCAGAAGGGATTAAGGCATGTACTTGGAAGGAGACACGGGAGAGGCTTTTCCTATTCTTAATCTGCATAGGTAGCAATAGCTACTCTTGTGCTGGATCCATTTAGACCAGACACAAGTCTCTGTTACCAATGTTGACTTTCTGAGTCTTTTTTTCCTTTCTTTTTCTCTTTGAAAAGGCTTCTTCACACCTGCCGGGATGGATCTTGGTAAGGCAAAGCTCCTTAGGACGGGTCTCAACACTCTACACCAAGCCATCCACCCCGTGCACGGGATAGCGTGGACGGACGGCAAGCAGGTCTGCTTGACGGCTTTCTTCTTCCTCAATGGCGAGGTGAAGTTTGGAGACACCAACGTCATCGGCCAGTTTGAGCACGTCTTCGGGCTCTTCTGGGGCCCGCTCTGCTGCTCGGACTCCCCTGCCTTGCTGGCGGTCCAGCACAAGAAACACGTTACGGTGTGGCAGCTGCAGCTCAGTGCTCTCGAGCAGAACAAGCTGCTGTGCAGTCAGACCTGTGAGATGAGCGAGCCTTTCCCCTTGCTCTCCCAAGGCTGCGTGTGGCATCCCAAACTGGACATTCTGGCTGTGCTGACCAAGAGGGACACTTCTGTGCTGTTTTCTGTCAGGGTGGACAACAGGAGAACCAAAGCAGACATCAAAGGTAGTGGACTTATCCACTGTGCATGCTGGACTAAAGATGGCACACGCCTGGTGGTGGCTATTGGCAGTGCCCTTCACTCTTACATCTGGAATGACATCCAGAAGAGTCTGGTGGCCTGCTCCTTCTGCCCCATCTTTGATGTGGGAGGCTACATCTGTGCCATCGAGCCCACGGGGGAGGCTCAGGTAGCGGTGGCTACAGAGCTGCCTCTGGATAAACTCTGTGGGTTAAATGCCGGCATAGCATTCGACATGCCGGCAGAGGGTGAGTCCCCGCAGGTCCAGGGCGCGCATGTGCTCATGTCAGAAGAAGACAGCCATGTGGACTCACGAAGGAGATCTTTATCAGAGAGATCCTTCATCCCCAGCTCGGGCCCTCTAGACCTCACCCACCTCTTGGCCAGGCACCGTCGCTCTGACCCCAGCCCCCTTATTCACCTGCGTCGTCGAGACACAGTGACGGGCACTGGCCAGGACTCCTCACACCTCATCCTGGTCACCTATGAGCGTAAAGTCACTACCACCCGCAAAGTCAGCATCCCGGGGATTTTGGTACCAGACATTGTGGCTTTTGACCCGCGTGGCTCCACAGTGGCGGTGGCCTCCAACACCTGCAACATGGTGCTTGTGTACTGCATCACAGCCTCTGCCATGCCGAACATTCAGCAGATCTCTCTGCAGACAAACGACAGGCCCAAAGGAGTGTGCTTTCTCAATGACAAGATGCTGCTGTTGATGGTGGGCAGGCAGAAGTCCAATGACCCTGCCTTCCTTCCGTCCTCCAACACAGATAAATATATCCTCCGTCTCTTAGCCAAAGAGTTGATCTACGATGGAGAGACTCCCATCACACCATCCCCCTCTGCTCACAACCACGAGTCCACCTCTAATTTCTGTGCAGGGATTAGGAGGCACTCGGAGCACCTATCTAGGGACGACAGGGAGCGTCCGGGGATAAAGGACTTGATTTTGCCTGGAGGGGGAGTAATTCGTTCACCAGGCAACAGGCGCAGGCTGGTGGAGGAGGTGAAGAGCAGCGAGTCCAGCCCCGTCACCAGCTCTGTGGACTTCTCTGACCGAGCCCCGTCCAGTGCCTCCTCAATCACGGTGGAGAATTTTGACATGGACCACATCAACCGCATGTCCAGCCTGGCGGTGGCCGGCCAGACCAGCAGAGACTCCAGCCGGGCCAGTTCTCCTCGCCTCGAGCCGTCCGACAAACTCCACATGGAGCCGACACTTCCCATGCCTGAAAAGACATCGGGCCTTGCCAGGGAGCGTGCACTGGAGCAGCTCGTTCACAACATGGAGCGGCTTTTTACACGTTTTGCAGATGTACAGCAGTGCCTGAGCGAAATCAGAGATTATACACAGAATGGCAAGAAGGCCCTGACTGTCTACCCCAATGCCTGTGAACCCCCCTATGTCAATGTCACATGTCAGGTACAGTCTACTCACTGTATTTTCTCTGTGTTTTTGTAAATGACTGTGCAAAGATAATAACCCCTAGCCAGAGAAGAGAAAGTCTTTTTTATTTTTATGTCTTACAGTCAGGGGCTTAAACACCTTAATCAGCTGCAATTTTCCTCGAAGGATAAGGCGACCGTAATCCCGCGAATTGTTTAATGTGTTTACAAACATACCAATCCAAGTATCAGGTATCAGATCAGGATTTTAACTAACTCCATAATTGCTTGTAGCTTGACTGTTTCTCTTTATGTCATCCTTCTTTGTGCATTTGCAGAAGCAGCTATCAGAGAATGTGTTCATCGACGAGCGGCGGCCAGTGCTGCTGTGCGATGGAAAGCTGTGTCTGCGTGCCCTCCAAGACCTCTTCAACCTAACTATTGTGGAGATGATGTATGGTACGTGAAGCCTGTTAAGTTTGTAGTAAAATATTGCCTCTGTTCTTTAAAATGACAAACGCTACATCACTTTCAAGGCTTAAGTTTCAGTCTTGTGTCGATTTAAATCTCAGAATTGAGCTAAAACCTTCAGCGTTGCATTGCCTGTGAGGTTAACCAATGAATTAAAATGAAGGAACGAAGGAGGAAACTCCTCGTATTCCTCTTTGGAAGGATTTGAATAAGTAAAGAACCTCACATTTTATTGTACAACCTTAGACGGCGCATTCTAGCATTGTTCTTGCGTTAACGTGCATAAGCTATAATTGGAAGTGATTAAAAGCCTAGGTCAGATTACAGGCTTTAAAACAAAAGCAGCTTAAGTCCATTTAATAGGTATAGTATTTTGTTGCTGCAGCAGAGGTGACTGTCCCTAAACAGAGACACGACAGCAGGTCATAGCTGTCACAAACTACATTTTGCAGTAGTTTTTTAACACTTAATCTTGTGTTGGTTTTCCAGGTCCCTTATGGGTTGTTCTTGTGGCAGATCCAGATGGCTTCGTGCCTCTGACATTCAAACCCAAAGAGGAACTTACAGTGCGGAACGGGAAGCGGAAAAGTAATCTGCGGGCTCCCGGGAGTCCTGAGACCTCCTGCCCGTCCAGTCCGGCCCCCTTCCAAAACTCCAACACAACTACAGAGGCTTCCACATAGTGACTCTGAACACACTCGTCAATTTATGGACTCATGCAGTTGTAACTTTAATTTAATCCGACTGGATCCAAGAATGCAAGGCGGAGTGGATGTGGCATGAACACGCAGAACCTCACTAATGCAGACACCCAGAGTTATATGTCATATTTATTTTTGTACTTAAACATATTTTAAAAAGAGCTTCAGGTTCAGATGCGACGTTTATATGTTGCTGCTTTGAAATGAAAATAAAGTTTGAGCACAGAGCCAAGTTTTCTGTCGACAAAATGCAGTGCAGTTGTTGAGGTCTAAATCTTTATTAAAGCAGGACACCAATTGCAGTACCATGACACTGTACAAACAGCTTTGAGTATGTTTTAGGTGTGTGTAAGACATGTTTTCAATCGCCCTGATGTCCTGATACATGAAGAGAAGAATAGAAGCTTATGCAGGATGTAAATGTTTTGTTTTCTTTCTGTATTACTGAATGGAATTCAGATTTTACCCATTAAATTTCTGAAATCTCACTTTTGTGCTAAATAACCCCGACTCACATGTTTCACACATGATTGAACCTTTTTACTCAACCCCTCTGGGAATATCTAAAATGTTGATGAGACACAGTTGAAGCACTTTTTCTTCTGGAGTCGCAATGTTATGAACACAACTGACCACTAGAGGGGGCAACACTCAACAGAAACTTTCCTGTCATTGCTACACAGATCTCCAAAGAAGTGTAAAAAGTGTATATCGATAAAATAGATCCTTTGGTAGCTCTTCAAATATTAAATTTGCATAACTATTGTGCTCTCCTTTGTGTGTTATTGATTATTTTTTTACTTCAGCAAAGAAACACAACACACATTGTACGATCTACCAAAACAGCCTCTACAACATTTATTCATTTCATCTCTTCAGCCCTCAGTAATCACATATCATAAATAAATAACAGCGTTGTAGAGCTAAACACAGCAAATAATGATATACATTCATTTATATAAATTAGGTAATCTTATTATATATCTATATATCCAAGATGACTGTACAGTACATGTGAAAATGAAACAAAAATGTTTACATTAAAACAGTTTAACGTTTTTTTTCTCAGTGTAATATACACTAATGAACAACATTTCCAGCTGCGTCGCTGGAACACGTGGCTTTTGTGAGTTCACTTCATTCAAGGTCCGGAATCACACGTTACTCAGATCCTCCATCGTTCTGGAGCCGATGCTTTGTTTCCTGCGGGAGACGGCAAAATCAATAATGTGTTACATTAATAGCAGTGGCGGAAAGTAACTAAGTACACTTACTCAAGTACTTAAACGAAATACGATACCAAGTGCTTCTTACATGCTAATGTTTCAGTAATAGTGATCCAATGATATAATAACACTGATGAGGGATAATCTACAAAATTACAGGTGCAATATGTAAGAAGTGGCAAGTAGTAGCAGTAAGTAGTAACCGCTAACTACTGCTAACTGTAGCAGTCAGTTAGCCGTGCAGCTAGTGGTCTTGACTGGGAGCTCGGAGCACTAATTGTTAATTATTTTATTAGTTAATTAAAACACCAATTGTCACAAATTGTTGGTCCTTTGAGTATGTTTTGCTCATAATGATGTGCTATACTTGACTTTTAATTGTGATGTTATATCTTAACATAATGCTGCCTTTAGTTAACTAAATCATCTGAAAACTTCTTCCACCACTCATTAATAGTATTTTAAATAACAGTATTTATAGCCTCACTGGCAAAGGCTAACTTTGGACAGTTTGTCCCACGGTTCAGATAGTTAATAGGAGGAATGTACTAGTATCCTACAATGCCCATAATGCAACTCAATTGAGCCTTTTATTTGACCCTTATTGCCTTCTAAGTGTTCACTTTTTTGAAACACAGATTTGTAACGCGCTCTTTATGTTAAAAAAATTAAAGTGTCAAACCCAGGTCAATTTTCTAAAGGAAAAATAACGTTCATGACATCATCGGGGTTAAAAAAGTAACCTTGATGATGTCATCAGGGTTCTTTTTTGAAACTTTATAAAGCTCCCTTCAGAGCTACAGATGACATCATATAAATGTATTTACAGGTACAGTACTCCTCATGGCTAATTAACTGACCTAAATGTGTAACATTGGTGGAATTGTTAATGGTTGTTTTTCTTAGGTGCACATTTATGATTTCCGCTCACCGTAGCTCATCCAGGCAGACTTTATTCCTGAGCCGTACATCTTCGCTGATGGGATAGAGCAGTAGGATCATCAACCCTGTGACAATGAAGGCCACCGGGGCGGCACCAATCAGCAGCTTCAGGGTGTACACTACAGGAGCGGGCTGCTTGCAGGCGCCAGTGTCATACCCTGCAAATCTACACAGACACAAACATGCATCTTATTTTAACACGGGTTACAGAAGATCGACATCAAGCCTGACGCTGCAGTGCTGCAAAAGAGCAAACTCGACACCTCTCACATGACGAACCATAAATCAGATCTGAGGTTAATGCATTTTTGCGAGGTATCATGACGCGCTGAGTGCAGCCGCGAGACATTATAGAGTGTTTAAGTTAATGGTGCACGTGTGATAGCGATGTAGACTCACTCCAGACACAGGGTGGACACTCCCAGGGAGATACCAGCTGCAAACTTGGTGAAAAACACGTAGAAGGAGTAGAAGATGGCTTCATGGCCTTTGGAGTAGGGGTTGGCCAATCTGAAGTCGTCCACCACATCTGGCAGCATAGACCTGAATTGCACACACAAACATGCAGAGTTGAAGAGTGTTTTTTTTTTTTTGCTGGATTTTGTGAGCACGTGTCCTTTGTCTTTAATACTCAACGTCACTCATGACAAAATTTTAAGCTGATGTGTCCCTAAGACCTCCCTCATGTTCTTACTTTAATCATCTTATACAACCACTCAAGATGCTAGCAGCTGATGATGTAGGTCTACTTATAGCGCTCTGATAAACCGGTGGGCTGAAATTACAGAGCTAATAACACGATTAGATGATGAGCAGCGGGCGGTACCAGACAGGATAAACAATTGGCCCCTTCCAAACTAAACATGGGAGGCCCCTGTAATTTGGGGTTCGAGGGAGGGGACAGGAGATGAGTGAAGAGTGGGGCCGGGCCATAGAAACGACTGGCACATGCAGAAGAAGTCTGCTTTATCTCTGGTGTTGTATTAGCTCTGTGATGGTATAGGAGATTTATAGTAGACGCCGCCTCTAATTCATGAAGATGACATCACTTTCATGACTGGGACGTGACCCAAGCGAACGGACACACTGGCACCACTAACGACATCTTGGCGCACTATTGTGGTTTGACTAATACCACTTTGATATCAAATCAAAGGGAACTAACATGAGCAGCACAACCGCTGCGCAGACAGACATACAGCAGGACTCCAGTCTACCTAGCTCGCCTGTTTCTGAACCGCTAGAGGAAACTGAAGCACCAGAGAAGAAGAAGAAACTTTTGATTCATGCGACCTCATAATGGATGGAGCCACTTTTAAAGCTTAGCTCAAATATGTTAACCAGGGGAGCCCAGACTTTTTCCCTTGGAGAGCCAAAACTGAAACTTAATGGCAGGCCGTGAGTCAAAAGCAAACGTATGGAAGCCCATTTTCTGCCAGTTTAAGAAGAGAAATTGATGAAAACTTAGCCTTGTTTAAAAAAAAAAAGTTTGCATTGTAAGTTCTGATTGAGAGATCTCATAATCATGACTTTTAGCTCAATTTTGACTTTTTTAAACTTATAATTATGAGTTTATATCTTATAATTCATTTTCTTATCTTATAATTTTGACTTTAGCTCATGATTTAAACTTTTTATTATAACTTTTTATCTTCGAAATATGACTTTTATCTCCATTTTGGCTTTTTCATCTGATAATTATAACTTATCATGAGAATGTTTTACATTTAAGGAATATTCTTTTTTTTCTCTTTAATCTTTAACCGGCTGCAATAGTCTTCCATACAAATACTTATTGTATTATTAAGACGCAAAATAGTACTAGGATCCAAAGTTTCCTCAATTGGCTGACTTGATTATGGAAAAATGATAAGAATAATTAGAGATCCTTCATATTCAAAGAGCATTTTAACTCACAATGGTGGGCCAAAGTGAGCCTTGTGGCGAGCTTACTTTGGCCCACGGGCCCCCCTTTGAGCAGCCCTGATTTAAACACTTTTTAATAAATGATTCGGTGGTGTGGAAATCCTACATGTTTCCTGAAAAAGGGGAGGATATAATTACCTTCCCTGCAAATAATGAGGTAGCTATATCTGGATCTGGATAAGGACCAAGAAGTGTAAACCCTACTTGGTTCTTATGCATTGCTTGTGTTTGTTTTCTCCTTTTCTTTTGTAAATATGTGGAAATTGTGACAACTGAAAAGTGACAAAGATCAAGATGTGATGGTCCTCTTGAATGGGTGAAGTGTGATTTGACAAACTCTGAAGGCTTACCACGGCAGCAGGAGCGAGGCAGCTACACTGAGCCCAGAGGAGACGGCCACAACGTAGGCCACCACAACATTGGGGATGAAGACCAGCATCATGGTGAAGGGCATGATCCACTAGATCGAGGGAAAGAGCCATAAAAAAATCTTAAAACTCTTTAAAAAAACAACATTTTTCAAGTGTGCTTCTTTTATCCAGATGGGGATGCTGCATTCCCGACTTTGCCCACAAGATGGCACAAACATCAAAGCGTATCAGTATGTGTTAAAAGCTGCTCTGGCAAACCAAAATAAAAACAGTATACTCACTGTGATACCGCAAAAAGCCGCCGTCTTCTTCCCAAACCTCTGCAGAAACCATTGCCATAACGGGATGCTTATCACTGCCGAAAGCTGGGTAAACATGGGCAAGGGGAAAATGTATGACGCATATGGGAAGAGAATCGTTTTGAATGTGATTCAGCTGGAAATTAAATTTAAAAAATGCAAGTGGGAAGACGTGCAATAAGGCAAGTGTCCTCTGAAAATGAAAAATTCATGTCGTAAAAATCTGGAATTCATCTAAAACGGCTGCTGTGGTTCAAATAAAGGTTTAATGGTGTCACAGGGGAAAAGAGCTGTGATAAAAATAGTGCCGCATTTGAAAAAATTAAAAATGCAGATTCAGAAGTGAGATGATACAGATGTTATATCTTTGGGATGTGATGAAAGCATTACTCACCAGGATGGTCAGCACAATGTTCTGGAAGTGATCCCTCAGGTCGGCGGCGTAAGTGCAGAAGAGGACGAAGTTGCTCTGTATCAGCTGCAGAAATCAGAGATCAAACATTCAGACAGTCGGCCTCGTCTTGTCTACTCAGCACTGTCGCTCGGCACTCAGCTTGCTGCGCTGAGTGCCAAATGAAGTGACTGGAGAAGCTGCTGACGGTGTTTCGCAGTGATTTATTCCCACTCCGGCCTCGCACGGATGACAACTGACACCTCCTCTGAGATGAGAGGGGCGAAAATACACAGAGATAGATCCGATGCAAAAAGTTGGAAAGTCTGCAATAATTCGAACAGCCTAAACCCGAGGTGTCAAAGCTGAGGCCTCGGCCTACATGTGACAGACAAACAGCGAGACTCTGCTGCGCTGGTATCACTCTCGGGAGTCCTGGGACTTCAAACATGCTCCAAACCACGAGCTTTCAGTAAGTGCTCTTCTACATTGATCAAATCAACATTGAGCGCCAGCCAATTCTTCCGCACTGTCAGGATCCAGGCTCCAGTTTACTGTAACGCTGGGTGTCATGTCTGAGAAGTGCTTCATAAATACATTTGCATTTACCTGAATGGCGACAGTGATGAAGAGGAATGCAGCCGTTAGAGTGAGGTATGGCCCGTGTCTCATCACCAGGATGAAGCCCTGATAGAATGGGATCTGCTTCTCCGTCCTTGGGGCGTACGGATCTGAAACAGTAATACGTGGAATAAGAATATGAGTATGCAGCGTATCGAATAACATGCAGTAAGAGAAAGACGATGGATTTGCTCACTGGTGATCCTGGAACTGCCCCTGCATTGCAGTAGATGCACACCTAGGTCTTACCCAGCTACAGAAAACACTGAGGCTAAGGTTGCACTGGATTCGGTTGAAGTAAATTCAAGATGACTTCTTTGGCTTTTTGACTTTATTTGATAGCTAGGTTGCAACAGTCAAAACAGAGCTACGTTGCAGTTATGTAGTATGTATCTTAGACCACTAGCTCAAAGGGTATTAATTTCATTCCCAACCACAACTGGTTTCACTCCATAAATGTGTTCCCAAATGTGGAATAGCTAATTAGGGCTGCAACTAATGGGATGCTATTTCCTTCATTGCTACACCAAGCCTATAAAATGTTGGAAAGTAGTAAAACTGTTGCTTGTTTAATCTAACCCAAACCAAACCAAAAAAATATTACATTTATTTTGCTATAAAATGGGGAAAACAAAACAAACTGTCGCATTTAATTGGCCGAGACAAGCTCATTTTGGCATACTGCTTGATAAATGATTTAAAGGGGCGCACAAGTGTTTCAGTATTGCCCTTTAAAAAAGTTGGTCGACTTCTAAGAGACATATTTTTTACAAGAATGGTCAAAAAAGACACCTCTAGTTTGTAATGCAGGCTTTCTGATAACAATAAATTGTTAGTATGAAGCCCAATCTGAGACAACCCCAATGACATCATCAGGGTTATTTTTTTCAAACATCTGAAACCTGGAACCACAGAAGTCATTACAATTGTTTTGACGGGGTAAGTCTTTGGGGCTTGACCTGGTTCTGATCCAGTTTTCGCACCTTATTTTTAAATGTTCGGAGCATTTTGAACAAAAGTAAATGGGTTTGGAACCTGACAAGTGATTTCCAGTCATATCGACAGATCAATGTTAATTGTTCATCTGTCTTGGTTCAGGTTGTGGTTTAGTTGTTTCCTGTTTTATTTTGGTAAATATATCCTCATGGGTGTCATTTCCACTTCCTCTCTTTGTCTTTTTTCCCGCCCTTTTTCTGTGTACACTTGTGCCTTCCCGCCAGCCTCTGAATTCTGCATTTGGGTCATCTTTTGATACACGTGACATCAACACCCTCCACACATCCTTAACTACTAAAAAATGGTGTGTGTTGCTTTACATTTTAAATCATCAGTTCATTGTTTTGATAAATCATTTGTTGTCAATCAATATCAGCAAAGTTCTCAGACTCACCAGACAAAAACTCACCCTCTCTCTCTTTGACTCCCAAGAACATCACCAAGGTGCAGACGAGAAACACTCCTCCGATCACACCGGCAGCGATCATGTACACCTCCTTCTGCAAGAGAGAAAAAAGAACAAACAAGTAGCCTACATCAGTCCATCTCTTCTTACACTGCATGCACAATCAAGTCTATTCTGAGCCATTCCTCAATCTTTAATTCATAATGTTCTCAAACGCCTAAAAAATTTAAGTGCTCCATTTTAACATGCTATACATCCCTTTTGCAAAACACATTTTCACAGTGGGTGTTAGTTTTTACTCAGTGGTGGACAGTACTCAACTCTGCCATGCACATTTCACTGTAAGCATAAACAGGAAGAAACCTCAAGTTGATCTGCATCCCAAAATACAGCCCTTAACCATTTAATATTGCACCCCGACAGGAACTGCTCTGCCTTAAACAACCTCTGTTTGTTTGCTATTTTTCCATGCGGTTCAGCCCAGCGACCCATTATTATTTATGCACATCAAACACTCCCTGTTTCCGAGGGCAGACCTGGTTTGCCCAGACGGTGTGCCACCCTTACCAGCGACCACAAAGGAATTTAGCGGGTGGCTGTAGAGGGTTTTGCTGCTGTGAGTGGGTTGCCCCGATAGGGTTCACCCAAAATCCAATGGAAAAGGAACCATTTGAAGCCCAAATAGCTGCGGTGCGACCAAAATCCAAACGCAGGACATTTTGCACTCTGGCTTGTTTCATCTTCACAAAAAGTCCCATGATGGATTCACGGCAGCAGTTGCGTTTATTCGCGGCTCAGCAAACTAAAATGTTGATGTGAATGTCTCCTATCATGTTTCTTTCCCTCTGACTTGAAGCTAAGCTGCAGCCACCTTTAAGTAAAAGACTAATATTTCGAGCATATTGAATCTGGGATGCCTTCAAATGGTCTGGGTGAGATATAAATAGGTCCTAATGACTTACAGACTGTTGAGACCCCCTCAATGTGGGGGCCACAGTTTGGAGCCTGATGTGAGGGAGGAACCCCCCCTTTGTGGTCGTGAGAGGGGAGCAGGCTCAGGATGTCGGGTTCAGATATCAAACAGTGGCGTCTCCTTTCAATCCCATGGGTTAAAACATGAAGCCATTTTGGATGTCAGAACATGCAGACAGTCTGTAAATATGGACCCAATTTCGAACAATCCTCCTTTTCATTCAGCGCTGCTTTTTTCAGCCCTCGGATATTTAGCAAAAGTCAACCGCCCTGTGCACACACCGCGGCTCCAAAGTTCATCGAGAACGCTGATGACAGTCCAAGTTATTTTCGAAGCAACTCTGCGGCCTACTTTGAGCACACCTGGGCTCCTGGTTTTGGCTCGGTGACACTTACCGAGTGTGACAGGTATTCCTGGGAGCGCACCAGGCTCTTGACGATCTCTGCCCCGCTGCTGTTGCCAAGGTAACCAGCAGTCATGTTGTGAGGCGGGCAGTGCTTCAGAGTGTGAGCGCTGGCCACGATCTGGCCCTGGATGGCGGCGCCAACAAGTGTCCCCAGCACCTCCATTGTCATTCCTGGAATCACACGAAGAAAGATCCAGCTATCAGTTCCAATGCTACAAAGTAATTCACACATTCTTAATTTATACTTTTGCAAAAAACTGAAATCTGAAGTAAAAAAAGATGGATTCAGCTTTGCGGGGCATTAATTTCTGCTTTTTGCATATTAAAAGACCTTACTGTAGGCAGTGGCTGAGTCTCTCTCCCTCTGGTCCGTGCTCAGGAACATGGTGAGAGCAGAATAAGGCACGTGGAAGCACTGCAATGAAGCAGAAAGATACAGTCAGGGCAAGTCTGACATGGCAGCAGCAAACAAAAGTCTCATAAGGTGGAGAAAGATAATGATTTTGAGTTTTTTGTTTGCTTTTTTCTTAGCTGTGCTTCGACTGTTAGACTGCCATAAAATTTTGAACAAACACGATTCCCACATGATGCATCTTAAAGGTGTAATTTGTAGAATATAGACAGATTTCGAGGGTCGCTCCGAAAAAAATAGGTGGAGAGCATAAGAGTAACCGACATCTGCTGCTCTTTGCTATCGATCCTTGGCTGTCCACCATATTGCACTACCATGTTTCTACAGCAGCCCTGAACAGACAAACCAAACACCGGCTCTAGAGAAGGCCTTTCACATTTTTTGCGTGATTAGTGGCAGCTGTAGGGGATGGTGAGATGAGGGGTGATCAGTGGGGATGCAAACAGCAACCTCACTGCTAAATGCTACTAAATCCTCCACACTGGACCTTGTACAGGCTCACAGAGCCGCTTGCGTGGCTTTCAACTTATTGTTGAGTATTGTCAGCATACAACATCTGACCCACAATCAAATGGGAACACCCAAGATATCTTTAGATGTCTTTTATCTACGTACACGTTCCCGTGAAAATGCAACACTGTACATATATATATATATACCAAAAGCAGTCTCTGCACTTTCCATGTCGGCCAACCTCAGCTCCCTGTTTTCTCCTTCCTCACCACCTCTCCCAGAGAATAGGCGAGCAAACCGAGGACCTGCTTCACTTTGTAATTTACACAAGGGCCCAGTCAGCACTGTGGCCAAACGAGCGTGCACAGCCGCGACGAAAATAAACGTGGCCGTGAAGGGATTTTTTTCAGCCACTGGTTCCATACAGCATGTCAATTACGGGGCTGGATGCAAACATTTATAGAAATTGAACCTGCTTAGCGGTCCACTATAGATGGAAGTGAGAGCTGATAAATCCCATAGAAACCCACTATTAGTTGATTACATAAACAGATGACATACTGCATCCTAACCTCTGTTTACAGACTGTGACCCTCTGAATGGTAACAGCTGGCCGTTCTCAGCTCACTTCACACAAACACACGTCCAGAGACAATGAAGGAAGGCTAAAAGTGGTAACCAGCATTTACCCAGCGAGAGGTTCCTGGCAGGACGGACCGTATACTTATCAAGTAGTTAGAATGACATGCCATTACAGCTCGCCGCAGAGTGGCCGCAGCGGTCTACGCGCTCTGTAGCACATGTTATATGGGTTACCCCAGAGCAGAGCGGCGAGGGAGAGAGATGAATGGTCTGGACCATAATAACAAAAGGCAACCTAAATAAGTTTACTTCCCCTTTGAGTTGAGGTATCGAAGAGCTCTGGGCTCTAATCTGCTGCACGTCGCAAATCAAAGTGTAAATCCTACTGCAGGCTGTCGGAGTCTGGCGTGAGACGACTGTGATCATCTCCACTTAGAACTTTGTTCTTTTGCGATGTTTTGCTGCAATTTCCATCTATATGTTACGTAACGTGTCATCTGCATCAATCAGAGCTTTCATCTCCTCTTTCCCACTTGACGTCTCTCTTGTACTGCGTGTGAAGTCTCCCGCTGAGTCGCCTGAGGCGCGCGTCAACATTTTAGATTTCTTAAAACATCAAATGCACTTCGGAAAAGAGTACTTACAGTGATGAGGGTTTGGTAGAGGCAGTAGAAGCCTAGGTACCAGATGAATCTCCCGCTGATGAAAGGAGGAACAAACCAGAGGTAGAAGTAGGAGACCACCAGGAACGGAGTGCAACCCACCATCCTAGAGAAAACGGACACATGTCAGGTGAGAGCCAAAAAGATGAAATATCATGTTTACACCCTGGTTCTGAGCTATCTCCAGGCAGCCATCATAAGCTGTCAGAGCAGGGTCGACAGTGGGTTGGGTGTTATGTAATTTTCATAGCAGTGCAGTGTTAAAATCAGGCCATATTTCTGGCAGATTACAGTGAGCCGTGCTGACTGCTAAATGATTATGTTGTTGTTAAGTATGATAGGAATCTGTCCTAGGAGGGACGGGCGCGCAGGGAAATACCACAGTATATCAAACCTAGCATTTAAAGATCTGCACACACACTCACACAAACACATGAATATGCAACACACACTCAAGCAAACGCAGCATGAAGGAATTCTGCTGCGTTGTGCTTTTCTCAGAACTTGGAGTGATACAGTGTGTGGGCTATGTATAATGCATAAGTAAACAACTGGTACGTGTCATTATGGCTAAAGTGAACAGCTGTGCGTTTCAGAATAAGGGCCAGATTATGGATGATCAACACTATGATTCGTCCACACATCCTCCACCCTCCTTTTCTCTGAGGAGCAAGTGGAGTTTGTTTGTCATGCTGCTGGAGCCTGGAACAGCTGTAACAGCAGCACATCTGCAGGTAGAAAAAGGGACCAAAGGGGAATTTTGGTGACTGTGACAAAACCCGCAGGCGCTCTGACCTCTGGCCTGCTCTACACTGGGGAAATATAAACAAGAGAAAGTGGGAGAAAGAGGTAGAGAGAGGCCGGGAATGGTCATTTCTAGCATCGTCCAGCCCGCTCCACCTCACTCTCCTCCTGATTGTTTGCTTTAACAAAGGCGGCTGACAACGCTGGTGCTGCAGTATTGACCGCTTGGTCATGGGGGCGATGAAAGGGCCCCGGCGGTCGGTGAATGGGACAGTTAGAATGTTCCTGCAAGATGACTGTGCTCAGGGAGAGGCAACAAAGGCTCGTGTGCAAACACACTCGCATATTTTCTCACACATCAGGCACGCATGAATACGCATCCACACCTGTCCCAGTAATTTGCACAGTCTTAATTAAGCCGGAGCAGGTTGATAGGAGGCTGGCACGTACTTTTCTCTCCTCTCCGACTTGTTCGGGACACTCGCAGCATGTTAATTAGATGACGAGCGGCGGAGCAGAGGGGAATTAGAAGGGGTCTGATGGGTGAGAGTGTGCTTTCTTGGTTGATTATGGGCTTAGCAGTGTTCATATATAGCAGAGGTAGAAAGTATCTAAGTGCATTTACTCAAGTACTAAGTGAAATTTTGATACTTGAGTACTGTTACTTTATACCTATACTCCATTACTTTTCAGAGGGAAATGCAGTACTTTGTTAGTACACTTCATGCTCCACAGCTGTTAACATATGATGATCTCATAAACATTGATGAGGACTCGAGTCACTGTGTTGAGGACTTGCAACTTGACAGATAACAAATGACTCATGACTTGACTTGACTTGAGACATGATGACTCGAATGACTTGTCTGTGTTCAGTTTAGTGTTTTAAGGTTTTTAAGTCTGGCTGCCAGTATTTCATTGTTTAAAAGTGATGGGGGGATATTTTCTTGATTGAGAGAAAATTATGAAATAAATAAGCTTTTATAAAGTTATTTGTTTTTATGTTTAATTACATTTATTTCACTAAATATGAACAATTAAAATACAAATTCAAATCATTGTCATTCTAAACTTGAATTGCCCAAGAACGAGTGACTTGGGACTTGGACCAAATGACTTGAGTCACATCAGGTCTCAGATGTCTGCAAGTGGTTGGTCATTACACCAAAAAGTGACTTCTTCTCTGAACCTTTCAGATGGTTTCATTTTCGCAACTCTTCAAAGTGGAGATCATTTCTAAAAAGTGGATACATACTCGTACAGCATAACGTTTCTTATTTCTTACCCCATTAATCATCTCAGGACCCCCCAGATTTATCTTGTGATCCTTCGGAGGGGGCCTGACCCCTCGTTTGGGAACCACGAGACCAAACTACGCCAGCTTTAATAGTAAAATGCTATTTATGTAATGACGCATTTATCAGCAATCTGATAATGCAATATAGCCTACTGAATGATGCTACTAAATGAGTACCTCTCCCACCACTGATAGACCATCAGTCAGTCTTTCAGGGGAAAAAAATATTTCTCAAGGTTCATCTTGTCAGAGGGATCACGCATCACTACAATCAAAAAAATAATAAACAGGGCAGCACCCATGTGGGCGTTTTGGGCCAAATGACCTCATCCTCATAGCAAAGATACAAATCACTTCACGTCTGGCTGTGGATGTGACAGCCAGAGAGGGGGGTAAAACACTTCCTGCTCGACAGTGGGGGGACTTTCCAAACAGGGCCGAAACTGAGGGAGTGTCTTGCGATCTCATCACAAATGGTGATGAACACACATTTACAAAACCCACGCATATATACCACACTAAGTGTTCCCATGGACACATACACAGGGGTAAGAGCACACACATTCACAAACACACACACACCTACAGCTTCCCCGGGGTAATCAAAGCTGATTTAACAGCCATCAGCATCTGTCTGGTATTGAGCGCGGCTGGCTGGCCACAGTGGACTTGGTCCCCCTCCAGCTCTGTCAGCTTGTGTGTAATCTATGGTTTATAATGCAGTAGGCATTAAAACCTGCATGTGTAATTATAGTAAGTGTCACGCTAGTGTGTTCAAAAGACACATACCGCACACACACGCATATCCGCTTATGAAATCATCTTTGAAAATGGCGACTTAAAGAAACGGTGGTATTAACTTTGTGTAATCCACAATTAAAGAGCCACGAAGTCAAATCGTAGCGAGCGACCTCTTGCCGACAAAGAAAGCTGGATGATGGCCAAATGAGTTGTTACATAAATTAAATAATATGTCAACGGGCAGCACCGTGGCATATGATTAATAAAAGAATGCAGATAAACTTCCTTCTCTGTTGTTGTCTGGCATCAAAAGGCAACAAACCCAGCCCACGCCCTCGAAGCACACGGTGTGCAAGGCTCATCAGAGGGAGCGTCGGGATCGGTGTAATTAAAGCTCACAGCCTGCTCATTCAGCTCAATCCTCAGGTGAGAGGCTCGGGCCCCAGGAATAATTTCAAAACTGTCGGAAAAGTGGAGCGCACGGCTTGTTGTTGCTTAGATTTTGCACAAACATTAGCGTGATGAGGCGGCCATAATTATGTCTGAGAGAGTGGGAGCAAACCAAAACAAGTTTCATAATCTGTCGACAAATTACAGCCCTTTACGCAAGAGTATCTGTCTGTCAACAGCAGCACTTTAGCGTTTGTTAACTACGGAAAGGGGGTCATTTCACTCGACTTTAGCAGCTTAGATAAACGACATGTATCCCATTTTCACTGGATTGTTGGATAACTTAGAGTAGAGAGAGCAACACGCCAAAATCAGAATATGAGACTAAATATTGTCCAGTATTCTGATTAAATGTCTGGTCTTAAAGACTACACTATAATCGAACAATGCTAATTCTGACTTAATCTGATGTTAAATGAATCTGCTTATTAGTGAATTGTTTTCAAGGCAATAAAAGTCCTTCACTAAAGTACTGTCTTGTCAATATCTGTGTGCAATCTGATGTTTTGTCCCTACTTTTGAGCCAATGAAAAAACCTAAATGTAACAATGTGGGAATAAAAGGTAAAGGAATAAAAAAAATGGCACAAATAAAGGAGTGGGTAAGAGAAATAACAATGATGGAGAAGTTCTGGGGTTCTGGAGCTCACCAGGGCATGAGTCTGCCAATCTTGGTCCATCTGCTCTTTGTAATGAAGAAACCAACAACCGGGTCGGTCACTGCGCCCCAGGCTTTACCGATGAACAGCACCATGGAGGCCTGGAAGGCGTTGATCTGCAGAGCAGAGCAAGGACAGACTGGAGTTAAAAACACATGCTGGCACAAATCTTACCAACTTGTTCATTCATTTATAGGAGCCACAGACAATTCTCATCATCTTCGTCATTAAACACATTACCTGAGCGATGTCGAGCAGGTAGATCTGCAGGAAGAAGGCCGTGGCGCTGGCAGCCACCTCCTTGGGTGCTCCGCCGATGGCGAAACACAGCTTGCTGCATAACGTCAACTTGTGGCCCAGCTCAGTCTGTGAAGACAGAGGTGACAAGGGAGGGAAAAAAAAACTTAATAAGATAATGATGACCTTGAAGGTCAGGCTGCTAATGAGCAAATTAACTTTTCTCTACTGCAAGCAATCTGATGAAGACTCTCATTTCAAATGGGAAATGAAGGCACTGCTGACACAAAACACACAATGTCACTGCTTATTGTTGAAGTTTGAAATAACCATGAGGTAATCACTTCCAAAATGGTTGTGTATACTCAAATACTGCACTTAAAGGTGCACTATGTGAGACCTTCAGTGATCTTCACTGTTTTACTTTGTTTATATTTGGCGGACCCTGCCACCTTTCTTGCTGCAAACAGTGTTCTGGGGACCTTATTTTCCTCTGAGAACAGCTTGTTTATTCACTTATGGAAAAAATAAATTTTTCTGTTTTTGTATTATTACCTCATTAATATTGTAAATATTAAAACTTTGCGTCTGAATTTCTTGTCCAAAACAACATAGTGCTCCTTTAAGTAGCCTATAGTTTTGACATGCTTGTACTTAAGGAAAATACAGAACTTACTGCATCAGAGCCAAAACAGCCCAATTTTAAATTAACTTATTTTATTTTTATTTTACTTATTAAAAACAAAAACTGACTCTGATCATCAGAAAAATGCTGCACAGTATATACATACATGAAAATATATGTTTGTTTGTTTTTTTGCTTTTACTTGTACTTTTGATACTTAAGTTTTTTAAGACGTTTACTCAAGTACTATCCGTATGGGACTTTTACCAAAGTAATATTGTAACACACTCACTAAGTGGGACTTTTGGGTACTTTTGACAACTGTGAGTCACACACCCACAAATGTTTGCACACATTCAAGAATATGACCAACAGACATAATGTGTCAAAGAATAAACTTTAACTACGGCTAAAGTCAACATCCTGGAACAGGAGATCAGGAGTTTATATAAAGAACGTATCATTTTGTCAACCAATAAGCATGAATGAGTCAATCTTCACATGATAAACTGTAAGTTTACTCTATGTTACACCAATCACCACTAAAGACAACCAATAGACTCAGTGTAACCGCGTTGAAAAGTCCAAAATCCAACTAACTAAACTTCCTTTTTACATTATAGTTTCTTCCCATGAACAACTGCAGCTGTTTATCTTAGGGCAATCTATTTATCAAGGGCCCGTGCACATTCCTGCCTCAGCTTTATAAGACTGCTTCCCAGACACTCCAACGAGAAGCAAGGTGTGCCGCTCTCTAATAAATTAGGCCATGAGGACAGATTTATGACTCATAAATAGTGAATCCTGTAGTCATTCATTGTCTCAATCTTTTCTATTTCAGGCCCTCCTAAAATAACATTCCTCCCTCATCTACGTGTCGCGCCGATTGAGTGATTCAGTTGAATTTAAAGAAAAGTATAGTTGCCACTACATAGCACTGTATTTGCTGTGACGTATGCAGAAGATGCGTAAGAATTTCACTCCTTTACAAACGCACAAGTCATCTCCCCCAACTAACGGCTTAAATCATCAATCTTCCTGTAACTCCGTCTCCCTAAATGACAAGTTGCTTCTGCACACAAGAAAGATGTTCATGGTTTAAATATGTGCAAGTGTGGGTGTAAAATAGGGGATCAGAAGGAGACCCTACCAGCTATTTGGGTTGTGGTTTATCTGTGCAGACACTGAGGCACACGGTGGAGCCTGAGGAGCCCACCGAGTCATCTTTACTCTGCTGTAACCATCGGGCACGTGTGTGTGTGTGTTTGTGTGCGTGTGTGTGTGCAGGAAGGGCAAACTTTCATCTTCACACATGAATAAGACGAGACACCACAGTCTAGGGAGCCCGATATTTACGACTGTCTCTCCGAGGCTGTGCACACAGATCAACCTTTGCCTGTTCCTCCCTTCTGTATAACCTTTGGATTCAGACATACACACACACACATACACACACACAAAACGCTGTCACTCCACATCCAGTGGCCCAGGCTTGGCCCACAGCTGCTCCCCTCAGAGCTTTATGAAAGAAGGAAATCACCAAAGGAACCACAGCCACGACCGACACACTGTTATTATCCGACTCACGTTTTCTCTTCCTCCGTTTTTCGCCCCATCAAAACACGGAGGGCTTCGAGAACGACAATTACCGGGAGGGAGGGGTGTAATTATTCAATCGCAAGACAAGCGGGTCAGAGGTAAGTAAAGGCTGCGCGGCGGTTCCGACTTCAAAACTCTCTCTTCTTCCACTCTCACTGCAATTACCCCTAATTGGAGAGAAAAATTAAACTCTTTGGTGCCTGGAGAGAATGCTGCTTAACTGATGATGTGCAAAAATACTCGCAGCACTCCTCTCTCCCTCTCTCTCTTATTCTTTCCCTCCAAACTCAATCCTTCATTACTGAGTTTCTTATCATCAAAGAGGATAAACAGGATATCCCGTCTACTGTTGTCTGGATGCACAAACAGCACCGATTCAGACTCCCACATGTATACAGAAAAGTAGCTCGGAGTAAAGAGAGCATCTGCAAAGTTCAGACAAACAAGGGACAAGGACAGATAAGACTAATCTGTGGGAGTTAATGAATCCTTAACCGTTAGAGGGAAAACAATTTAAAATGCCTGAACTGCACCGCGAGTGAGTTAAATCAGGATTGAAGATAATTCTAGTGCAAAGAAAGGAGGATGGGGGGAGAAACATCTGATGCCAGCTAAGTTATATTCTCCAAATAAAATACTGAATGTTTGCACGTTAAATGTTAAGCTGCTGCTGAAATGGATTCAAAAGGCAGTTTAAATGTTTATTCGCTGAAGGATTTTCTGACAGTTCTGGGTATCAGGGTCACAGGGTCTAGTTACAGAGTTGAAAACAGAAGCTTTTGTCGTCAACGCAGATTATGGATTATGAGTATGAAAGGTTGATCATGTCAGTGTTGTCATGGGGCCTTTAAATCGTCAACACTGGTGAAGCAGGTTAAACTCACAGGGAATCAATCCAGAAATCTGCAGATGGATTAGTGGAAGAGTGACAGCTATGTACTTTTGTGATGGATTGGTGAGGCTCTTCGTGTGAACTTTTATTGACACTGACCTACATGTGTTCTCACTCACAAAGGGAAAAACCGCTTTGATTTATCATACCTATAACAAAATGTAGTGGACTTAAACTTAAAGGAACATAAATAACACATCAGCAATCCTCCTGGCATACATTGTTTTGGGGATTAAAACTCACATGAGATTTATTTTCTGTAGTTTCAAGAAAACATGCACAATGGAAACCTAACGTATAAAGTAAAGACGTGTTAAAGCAACGTTGTAAATGCATATGAATGGGCATTTGCATCCACTATTGCGGGAATATTTGAAGGTAGGCACATTGAGATGAACAAAAACAGTGTTTTTATCTCTTCAGAGGACGTTTAGGTCACATGATCTATGTATTTCATGTTTAATTCACTAAGTTTCCATTTGCACTTTGATCAGGGTCTTTTTTAGTTTTCCGCCAAGTAGTGGATCATTAATAAATTTGAGTTTCCATTGCAAGTTGTTGCATTTTGTTTTTATTGATATACCAACCTTTCCTTTTTCAGCTCAGCGTAAAGTTCTTTTGGGAATATTTTGACTTTTTTCTGCATTTCTACTTTCATGCACACATTTGAAATGAACCTAAAAAACGTAAATGGAACAAACCAAATGTAAAAACAAAACAAATTTGACTGTAAGTGTCTAAACAGCTATAAGTAGAAGTGAGAATCTAAGGTTTCCTCAGGTTCAGCGCATTAACTAAATTGGTTTTAAATCACATTTAGTGTTTACATTCATAACATTCTGCCTTCTTCTTGGAAACTAACAATGATATATTTGTAGTAACAACTAATTCTCAGGTGTCAAGTCCAAGTCATTTGAGTCACATTAAACAACAGAAACTGCACATTAGACGGACGTTTGGCAGAGAGGAGACAGTTGGAGAACTGGTTAGATCGGTGATGTAACGTTGTTTCATTGGCACCTTGAGCCAATGAAACAAAACCAAAATGAGTGACTAACTGCAAAGGTATTGAATATGTCAGTATCTGAAACAGTGTCTGCATAAAATGGTATCTACCTCAATAGAGAGACAATACTCCTTGTAAGTACTTGGTTCTCTGTCTTTCATTTCGGCTTGCTTACTTCAAAGGCTTATCACCTTCACCCATGTAGTTCTCATAATGCTAAATAACAAGATAAAACACAAAGGATCTTCTGCCGTTTGCAAAACCTGAGTATGCTATCCCTTCCTACTCTCCATCCACTGTCTTGCTTCCTATTATGGCTGTGATGACAACGGTCTTCATCACCAAAGTCCGGTGATATCAGACAAAAGAAAGCAATCATGGAGCGGTTCATCCCATCAATGGCAACAACTTTTCTCCAATGAAAACAATCAACTTCCAGGCATTACCTGCTATCTGGAGGATTACCAGTTCACAGGAAAACAATGCCGCTGATTAATCAGAAACAGATAAGCCACTAAAGAGATCACACTTTCCATCTTTTTTCCTCCTCTCCACCCAATCATGTGAACTCACTCACAGCTCTGAGCTGAGCTGCAAACACACCAGATGAGACTGAGAGTTTCACTCAGATTTAGGGGTCCCAAGATGGATCACAACAGTGTGATTTAGACTCCTACGGTTACAAGTGATAGAAAAGAAGCAACAAAAACAGGTGATCTTACCTGCTGAGGTGTTTTGGGGAAGAGCGGTTCAGTGGGCTTGATGAGCTTCCCTGCAGGGCCCTGAGCTCCCCTCTCTCCCTTGGCCATGGCTGAGAGGCTGTGTGTGAGGCGGCAGCCGTACTTCTGCGACTGTGTGTGCGCGGGTGTGTTGAAGTGAGTGTGACTGTGACTCCTCGTGTGAGCGAGTGTGCGAGGAGCCTGCCACTGGGTGGTGTGTGTCAGAGGCTGAAACTGGATGTGGCTCTGACTCCGGGTGTGTGTGTGGTGCACGTGAGTGACAGCTCCGGAGGCTGGGAGCTCCTCCTGCTCCTCTGTGACAACTCTGCCGCTTTCTGCCGCCATTCACATGCTGTTGTGCTCTGGAATGAGGCCAGGAAGGGAAGGGCAAAGTCAGACAGGCGGTGCCACACACACATATACAAAAAACACACACACACACAAATACACACACACTCAATGAAAAGCATGTACTGCAACATACAAGAACAAGAATGCACACACATATTTGAACTCAGAGACTCTGCACATAGATGGGACAATGCACAAGAGCATAGATGGATACAGATGGATACACAACACACACATATGCTCACACTCCACCTTAACCACCCTTTTCAAATACATATCCCACTTTAAGTAAAATGTCATTCAGTGTTTTCATCATGTGCTGTATCTGACAGCTGGCACAGCTGGGAAAACAGAGCAAACCCGGGCGCAAAATGCGACGATGTCCCATGCAGGAGTGCGCTGCTGCCTTGCTCACATCTTACTATTACTGTAAGTGCATCCATAATCAGGCGCTCTGCACACCTGATAGGAACCTTAAACAACAAATTAAAGGAGAAAACACAATTTCAATCTTACCCCGTGTTGGTGGAAAAGCAGCAGTGCTGTCAGCGCTGCAGTGAGTTAGTTGGTTCGGTCTGCGCGGTGATCTGCCAGTCAGCCAGTCAGTCAGTCAGACGGCCAGGATGAGAAGGAGACTGCGGAGGATGGAGATGGTCTGCGCGTCTCCACTCTCACTTGTTTTCAGCCTGCAGTGACGGAGCTGCGCCCCGCGGCGGCCGCGGCGGTGCATGACACGCGGTTTGGCTTGTGTGTGTGTGTGCGTGTGCGCATCTGTGAGGAGATTATGGCAGGCGATGGTTTGACACCATGACTGTGTGTGTGTGTTTAGGATGGGAGCGCACAACAATGAGAGCATCCGACAAAAACACTGTTGTTGCTGTAATATTAAAGCTTATATTGTGTGGTTTTTTTAATATTGACAACAATCTTATCATGATCCACACTTGACAGGCCCCAGATAAGATTGGCATCCTTTCTTGGCACAAGTGCTAAGCCATTGTGTTTGGTGTCACATGCACTAGGCTGTATAAATCATTTATGCTTCGTGACAAGCGTGTTTACAAAAAGTGACCTACCTCATATAAACTTGTCATTAGTGCGTGCTTGTGCTCCCTGCACCCATTAGACCGCATCATGCAGGTGAGTGTCATTCTCTGGAAGCGGTGTGGTGCCGGTCAGGAATGTCTTGAATGCAGTTTGGTTTCATTTCACTTCCAGTAAATTACCTGCGAGCTTCTGTGGAACGAGGTGGAGGAAATGGTGGTTTGCGTGACAAGAGCTCAACAATCACATATTTCCCACACTGCATCATCATCATCATCATCATCATCATTATGGTCTAGCTACACCTCAGTACCATTGCAGCATAGTTTTGACATTGTTGTACTCAGTGGTAGCCTACTTTTAATTAAGTTTGACATATGATTTTACAAATATGTGTGCGCCCTGGGCTGAGTTAAAGGGGCACTCCGGTGATTTATTATGGCACTTTCTTAAAGATGAGCGACTCACAAGACAACAGATTTAAAAAGGAACGGTCGAAATCGAAGCAGCACAGGCCAAGATATCTGGACTTTTTAGAACCGCGAAACACCGGAGCCTACATTTCCCATAATGCAACAGGAAGGTGTTTTTCATTGAAGCCTGGTCACACACACACAATGAAAAAGCAATTCAATTTTGCAGCAAAATAAGTCCATTACAGCCCAGATAGCACACATTTGTCTTGCAGACGTCAGCGCGCGGAATAGAAGTTACGTAGGAAAGACGTGGTATGGGGAGTGTATGCTAATTGGGAAAATGAGACGTTGGCCAATGGGTCATGTTAGCATTTCCTGGCTATAAAGCTTGTTAAAGGTCAGCTAGCCAGCTACAGTAGTTTACCGACTAACCTTGCAAGTACTCCCTATATCACCAAGCTGCTAAATCAAAAGATTTCTTGAATATACTAGACCATATGCAGGCTTTTTGTACGAACCTTCACTTTGTAGCCCAGTCTGAGGTATTTTTTCAAACTTTCACAAGATTAATCCAGAGCCGCAGAAGATGTTATCGCCTACATCTGATAAGCAGGCACTGAAACTGAACCTGATGTGTAAAATCAATGCACTGTCCTTTAAATGAAACCTCATAATTCATTCTAAGTCAGTCTAATTTGTTATTGTGCACTTTACAAATGGTAAGTATGGTAAGTTAGCATATATACATAGCAAAATGTCTGCATGGTTGGTTCTGAGATACAGTTTTACATTTGTTTATAATGTTATTTTTATCGGCCCTTATCCAGCATTGGGTTTCAGACATATTGAGTGCCTTTCCTTTTTCCCACATCTTACTTTCATACGCAGCTCCTTCAGTTCGAGTTGTTTACCCTCCACAGTAAGCCTCTCCTCAGAGCATGACAACAAACATGTCATGGAGACCTTAGTTGATGAACCCGAACCTCTCCATAAATTCCAAGCATGCAAACCCCTCTACCAAAACCACATTACTGTCAATAAAAAAGGAAACCACTGCAGAAGAGTCAGGCATATGACCCGCATTAGAATGGGTATGTTTCCGATAATGCGTGAAGAGGAATGTGCAAAATGAAAGGCTGGCTGCTGCGAGAGTAAAAGGGTCATTCTGAAAGGAAATGTGGGAGTTAAAGGGAAAGTAATTCCCTGCATGCTTAGCCTTATTAAATATGTAGCACAAAGGAAATGTGCTCTCTTTTACTCTTTAGCCAGACCCCCTCTGGCTGCCAACCAAGTGGTGCATATCAGCCTGCACATTGAGGTAAAACTCCCAAAATGTGCAACACGGCCTCTAAGAAAGGTAATTCTTTAGAGAGGATTGAAGACATTTCTGCTGCTCCCCTGACCTTGACCAGCCTGAGGCTGTCATCTCTTCTTCCTTCAGCCACGAGCAAATACATAGCCTCCCGTCTTCCGCACACCCCTCCCTCCCATTGCTTTAAATATTGAAGATGGATAATGGTGTTCGCCTTCTTCCCGGGGCCAGGCAAAAAGCTTGGAGATGGAGAAGCAAGCACACACTCATGTAACCGCACATGCATGTTACACATGCCGAGACACACAAGATGCCTCATTCAAGACGAAAGAGGCAATGAACTTAACTTAATCCCATCTGAATGAGATTTTTAAGCACTTTTGTGCCGTTTTTTTTAGTAGTTGACTTTGTATCAACACTGTGAACTCATCAGTCCTTCAATTCTGTCTTCTCTGACATCAGTAGCCCTTCCCCGCCTCCTTAATCTAAATCCCCATTAAACTTGTAATGACAGCACAGATGTTGCATTACAACGTGAAATCATTTGCTCCTTGGTGTCGCGCCACAATCACCATGATAATTACAGTCACTGGAAGCCGATGGATGCCTTAATTATTGAAGATTCCTGTCAGCGGTCTTCACACCTGGGCAGTGTTAATATGAATTTGAATTCTCAAAGCCATTAAGCATTTCAGATTGGCCTTGAAAATATTCCACTAGCTTTTGTTATATGTCAAAGAAGAGATCATAAAAATATGCACAATTTTGAGGATTTTTATTGTACCTTGATTTGTGATATGTCTTTTAAGGATGCAGTCAAATAAAACAACACATTGTACAATAAATCCGTCACCCAAAAACAAAATAAAATGGCAACATAAATAACAAACTGTCAAAAAAGCTTTTTCTTTTTTAAATGTGCAACATGTAAGAATTTGTTTAAAACAAATCTAAAATTATCGACAGAATGTGAATAAATAAGACTTTTAATGTCATGTTGATGACATCTACGTATTGTGTGGAAGAGATATCTACTGAAGTTAGCATGCTAACCAGCTAGCTCCAGCCCGTCCTTTCTCATAATACAACTCCAAGCTCCCAGTCTGGACCGCTAGCTAACGGCAGCTACAGTTTGCAGCAGTTAGCAGTTATACAGATATGCTTGTAGCACATATTCAAGAGGTGGCCAATTCTTACATATTGCACCTTTAAACCATAAATGTGCAAACAAAACGTAATTTAATATAATTGTAAACTTAAAGATGCAAACGCTTATTTTGCTGTAAATAGTGCAGATAACCTGGTGATCACATTTCGGGAAGACTTTGGAGAGTTGGTAGGTGGTGCTGGTGGTGTGTGTGTGTGAGAGATGGAAGGAAGGAGGGAGGATTAGATGTGGTGGACCAACAGATGGACACACATGGTTGACCATCTGCACAGGCGACGAATTTGGTTTGCCTTGACAGTTTTTTTCCGGAGTTTGGGGATTTAGGGAGATCTGTTGGCAGGTAAACACTGTCCTCCAGAGGAGAAAGACAAAGTAAGCATTGACAACAGCACCTCAGGAGCACCTGTGATGACGGAGATGACTAACTGATAACATCTCCATTAGATTATCCCACAGAGAGATTAAAGGTGCACTATGTAGTTTTGGGGAAGATTTTCTTTATGCCAAAACAAACTAAACAAACAACTCTCTTTGTCACGACTGAATAAACAAACAGACCTTAAACTACAAACACTAATTCATACTTGTTTTACTTAATTGTTTTCAAACATTGTTCTGGGGACCTTATTTGCCTCAGTTTGTTTATTCACTTATGGAAAAATATAAATATTTCTGTATTTGTATTATTACCTCATTGAATTTCTTCTCCAAAACCACATAGTGCCCCTTTAATTAGCTGTAGGGGAGTAACAATCATCAAATGCAGCCAGATAAAGAAACATTCTAAGCTATAGGAGGCCTTGAGACGGCAATCAGGGTCGTGGTTTAGTGAGAGTGAAAGAGATAAGTGGCTGTGGGTTACTGTATGGGGCCCTTTTAGTCAGGAGTGTCCAAACGGAGCCTGTGTGCTCAGGGGTCTCTGTACGATGACAGCGTTAGCCAAATCTGCCTCTTCCAAACTTAATTCTTTGTCGTTGAGCTCCCGGAAAGGAACCGATGTCGTCAGGACGAAAGGTGGGCAGCTCCTCTGAGAGCGTGCCACGAAATCTTGAATGTCCATGATCCTGGGAAAGAATTAGAGGCTGAATTTAGAATCAGATTAAAAGACATTACAAAGAAAGGGTTAGAACTTTTCCCCCTTCCAGACTCAAAGCATTACCGGGAAAATACTCTACTCTCTCTTGTGACACATGATTTCTCTCAGAGGCACTATACAAGCAAGATGATCAATTATTCATCACGACCCGGCCTATACGAGCGATCCTATGGCAGCCCTACTCCTCACACACTAGCTGAAGGTTAGAGGGGCTCAGTCCTCTCTATCCTTAAGCTACACACTCTGTTATATAAATGCTGCATCTGAGTTACGCAATCCCTCTCTGGGGATTTTATAGATCCACTCCGTTGCTACATCTCAGATTATGTTTTCTGCAGCCCCGTGCACTGTGGCAGGGGATATAACATGCACCGTGCCTTCAACTCCAGCAGACTAGAACAAAGCATTACGTAATCCTCAAACAAACCCCCCCCCACCACCTCCCGAGCAAGTACAAACAAAAATCTTTTGTCAGCCCTTGAACTACTTCTTCCCTGCGATGCTTGAGATTAGGGGATTTACAGACAGTGCACTTGCAGCGGTAGAGTCAGAGCTAGTCTGTCTTGAATATGTAGATAATATATATATCAAGCTCAGATGTGGAGAGAGATGTGTTTAGGCCTTGACATTGCGATACACACCGATGCGATAGGTTAAACCTCTGCACCAATCTCCTGCCGTCAGCCAACCAGATCTGCAGGGAGGTAACAGGAAGGGCGTGGTCTAGTGTTACCATGGGAATAGGGAGAGATTCTCCATCCTCGTGCACAGATGGTGACCTGGCCACTACTCTGGGTGCAACACTGGGGGTGGACAGGAATAAATAAACAGATTAAGAGCCAGTTAAATGTACACACAGCAAATACATTATGCATTTCTCTTATTCGCTACCATGAGGTGTAGTAGACGAAATATTCTTTTGGACTCTCGTGGAGAGTTTAGTATTCATGCAGTGATGTTTGGAACATGTTGAGGCTCTCATCAGACTGTCTGCTTGGTCAGATTTGCTTGCGGGGTTTATTGATACCTGGATTTAGAAGGACACCTAGTGGTCTAAAGTGGTATAGTTACCTGCAACTTGAGAAGGACTACTTGAAAACGATAACGCAAACTCAATAGGTACGTTATTGATTATTTATGACAATTGTTAGATGTTTATATAAAAAATAATTATTCAAAAGCAAAAATCATAAATCAACATATGTATTGTACTCTAAATATAACTGCTTACTACAACAACGATCTCTTACCTGCCCAGTCGGTAACCTCGGCCACTGAAGGGGTGAAAGGCCTTTTTCTTGGGAACATAGTTTTCCTCTGTTAGATCCTCCACACTGATCTCCAGCTCCTCCTCTTCTGCTCGGCTCTCCCACTCTGCCGGAAGCTCCCTGAGACAAATTAGAGATCAGGCTTGGCGTCTAGTCGGATCAATCAATATAACAAATGAGCACTAACGAACATTATGCTTTATTTATCTTGTGTCGCCTGGTTGGAGGGATATCTTTACAGCTAATTTCCCTTTGGGGACTGAAGTGGTTTGACTGTTCAATTGAAGCACGGTCAGACATTATGTTACATTTGAGTTACATAGGGTTTAGCTCTCTATATAATCACTGAATGTACGGCTGAGAGATTGACTGAAATATTATCGAATTGGTATACAGCAATTTTTTTGAAAAAGGTGAATGTGTCACAACATATGATGTATTATATGACGTATTTTTATTTCTTTAAAGAAAAAGGGGACCATCATTTTGACCTTAAGTGAGATCTGAAAATTGGAGATCTGAAACATCCACCAGCAAAACCCAACCTTGAGAAATCTTTTTTTCTGTTTGACAAAAACAGTTACTCGTCTGTCATCCATCTGAATGAGTCGACATGCGTCATCCGACTTAGCGTCTGTTCTCCTACCTGAGTTTGCTTTTAAACAGCATAATAGTAGCGTTACAGATAAGCAGACAAAGAAAGAGAGAGACAGCAAGCAAAAGAGGGAGAGACAGAGTGAGAGGTAGAGATTGCACATGTGGAGAAAAAGTGAGTGTTCAGAGAAAACTGAAACTGAAAATAGTTTGGTATTTATGTCATGTAGTTCTCTGTAGCTAGGCAGGAATGCCTGTGGGACTACACTGCAGTTAATTTGAACAGTATCAGTGATGTCCTAACCTGAGAAGAGCAGATTGATCAGTTAGTTTATCAAAACGAAATGAATTATGCAACAACTACTTTGATATGTTTGATTATGATAATCAATTCATTGTCTAAATCACTTTTCACAAAAAAACTCGAAAACACAAGCTTTCCAAAAGACGGAGCATTTTGTTTTTACTATTTTCTGATATGTAAAAGACCAAATTATTAATAGATTAAACAGGAAAATAATCAACGGATTCCTAAATCTGTGACAATGGTCTCATATCAAACAAGTTTCAAACTCAGGTCCATTAAACCTTCATCATATGCACATCTCTTACATAACAGGGATGTAATAAAATGAAAGGTTGTTATCTAATCTTTTTTATTAACTTCAGAAATAGTAGGAGTCACTGATACAGGTTACAGTTGTTTGTTATGGTCACATATTCAATACAACCCAGAGGCAACAGAAACATCTAATGATCAAGTGTAATACCACAATAATAAATAAAGCAATAATAAAAACACAGCTTGGTCATTTGCTTTTCATCGGCCGGGAAATAATATGTGTTGCAATATCCGACTACCACACATATCACTGTCCTCCATCTTTAACTGCTTGATACGGTAGGTGAGCTTATCAAAGCCTGAAATCAGAAGTCTCCGATGTCAATCCGCATCCCGATCAGAGCTTAAGATATTACAGTCGTTTTTTGCTTTAAGGTTTTAAAATCATAGCTAATAAACCTGTCACTCACCCCCTTTTGATGGCATCCAGGAAGTCTTGATTCTCTGGTACGGTGTAACTGCGAAACTCCTCGTCATTTACAGTAAAGCCATCCTTCCATAGCCTCACCACCATCTCCACCTAGAATAAGGGACACAAAAATGAGCCCGATGAGCCTGAGACACAATTATCCTCATATGTGTAGTGTTATATGTATAGTATAGTAGTATAGTGAATAGTATCATCTTGTATAGTGAGCTCAAATAACGGCAATGTCACTGTAGATTGCTCTGCCAAGCCCTATTGTTTGTATGTTTTTAATATATTACATTGTTACAATTTGTGGGTGCTATACATATTCGAATGTACTGTCAACAATCTCAAAAAATGTCTGTTGACATTTTGAAGTTTTCCTGTGTCAGCAGCAAAATGCACATTTACAGAGACGTGGCCCTGAAGAAGTCAGTGAGCCGAAGTCGTGTCTGACCTTTGACGTCCCCGAGGCATCGTAACAGATCTTCTCCACCTCATCGAGGAGGTCTTCTACCGAGAAACTACGCCTCATTGGAGCCTCCTCTTCATTTTCTTCACTGACGATCCATTATAAAAGGAGACGTGAGCAATTCAGTCATTATATGTCTGTTAATTGAATTCAGCCTGCAGTCAAGGGTTATATTGTGCAGAAACACTGAATAATGAGTTCTCCCCCCTCCAAATTTACATTAAAGAGGTCATTTTATGCTTTTTGGGTTTTTGCCTTTCCTTTATTGTGTTATGTAGTGTTTTTGTGCATGTAAAAGGTCTGCAAAGTGAAAAAGACAGAGAGAGTTACTCTCTCCCACAGAAAACGCTGCTCCTGCACTGCCTGAAACGCCTGGTTTGGAGTTGAGCCTTTACTTCTGTAACTTATGTGCATCACTATGTAACAGGCCTTATATAAACATATATTTATTATAAAATATATACAGTCCAGTCAGTCAGCAGACATACAGCTGCTTCTGTTGTAGTGGCGTTATTTTAGATCACACTACCTTGTTCTGCATAACCTGCCCTACTCTGCCTCTGATTGGCTACATGCTGCCCGTTAGGTAATGGGCATGTGCAACTCTCACCAAAGATTGAACAGAGGCGAGATGTCTCACTCTGTAGCTAAAACGGAGCGTTCAAGACACAGTGTGAAAAGGGATGCTGCAGCGATGCACCGTACGAGAAAAATAATGTGTTTTTTGAATATTAAAGTATGTAAACCTATTAAAATAGGACCCCCGAATAAAAGTACGAACCTGAGATTTAGCATAATATGACCTCTTTAAGCGTTTAGGTTTGACCCATACTGTCCAACCTAATCAACAGAGACGTCACACAGGAGTTGTTCTGCTTATTCTCAACCACAGGACCACAGGTGATACAGGAAGTCTTACATTCAGGTAACAGTGCACTTGCTTCTTAGCTGTAGCAGAGTTAGCTTCAAGCTAGCGTATACAGTCAACTGTTCAGTTTACATTTCGAGGTATTTTAAGAGGTAATATCACTCGCAGTCGTTTATTTTTGACTTACCAGTTTTCATTTTTCTCCCCTCCCACAGTGTCAATCTCTTTCATGACGTTTTGTGTTTTCCATCTAAGAAAAAAACGACACACAAGTTGAAAAAAAAAAACAACAACCGTCATAATGGGCGTTTCACCTGCACAGGCAAGTTTGGTACTGTACATTTAGACGTAACCTTAATTAGCTCAACGTTGTTGTTTTTTTCATGTAAACGTACTCACTGGTATCGCATTTGTACACGTATTAAGTGGTAAAAATGGTGTCTAAAGCTCTATTACCTTATCGATAAACAACGTTAATTACATAAGTGGGCGTCAGAGAGCCGACGACATAGGGCCTGTGTACGTTATATTAACATGGAGTATACATACATATATATATATATACACACACACACACAGCAGATGTACATTCGCATGCCCGTAATAAGGTTATAAGGTCAAAAATACTGATTTACCAGCTCGTGTTTTAGCGGCTAATCCCGGGCTACACATCTGCAGCCGTAAGTTTCAGGCAACGACGTCTGTCTTCTGCTGAGCAATGCGCGTGACGTCACGGCGCCGTAAATCGACCCGTCTTGTCGTAACGAGGCTGTGTGATGCTGAGCTCAGCACATCCTAAGGGTTGAAACTGAAGAAGATACAGGATTAAATGGCATAGGAAACACCCCTGATACACTAAGGGGTAACACGAAGCCTTCATCCATCCATCCATCCATCCATCCATCCATCTATCTATCTATCTATCTATCTATCTATCTATCTATCTATCTATCTATCTATCTATCTATCTATCTATCTATCTATCTATCTATCTAGAGACAATGGAAGAGCAGAACCACCACAATTAAAAAAGCCATGTAAAAGCTGTCCACACCAGAACAAAAACAACCTTGTTTCTTTCACATATACATCACATAGTTCAGGTCCATTAACCACCATGCATTGTGTCACCTTTGACCTGGCCTTAGTCCAAGTGAGTGTGTCTAATACCAGAATTCGGCCTTAAGGGGTTTCCCCGGTCAAGCGATAAAGTCCCTTTGACCATAAATTGACACTTTATAATTGCTCCAAAATGACTGATCATTACCTTAAAGCACTTTACTGTGACCTTCTCATTGAAACATATGGTGCATCAGTGGTTCATGAGATTACAATGACAACATCTGAAATATTATCATCCTCGTATAGTAATGTAATTCCTAAACACACTACTATTTCTATAAACATCTGTACACATGTTTACACACACAAAAAATTACTGGACACCTGACATGAGATAATATCTTTTATGGATTTTTAAACTTATGAGATGTGTTGCACCACAAGTCATCCATTTACGAGATGTGTTGCATCACAAGTCATCCTTACCTTTCCCACGGAGACAGGTTGTAAGGATGTAAAGGGTTTCCAGTAGGGATGTTGCTGCTTATCCAGATGTTGCTATGCTACCTATTGACCACATGGGGCAGATACTCCAACCACAAATGAATGAAAATACTATATACTGAGAGCTAATTAATTAATACTTGCATGGATTGATAATTGCATTATTATGTGGCTGAGTTACTTTCAGGATTTATAACTTGCAATGTAGATGAAAACCATACATACAGATTCTTGTTTAAGGCAAAGTCTCTCCAGTCTCTTATGTACACAAGCAATAGATGATTTGTCTTCTCAAAACCATTTAAAGGCCCAACAAATCTGTTGTTTGGCCATAGATTTGAGATATATATTCACATACATATTTAAAATATCTTAATTAAAAATGGATGTGTTTTCTCAATGATTTGAATTGCTGGCTACCAAAAAGCTGAAACAGACTGCTAGCTCAGTTGCATCTTTAGTCAAGCCAGAAATAGTATAAGCAAGATATGCACAGACTCACACACGCAGGTTGGGTTTCAGCAGTGGTCTTCAAACTGGGGTCAAGTGGTGTCATAGGGGTTCTGGAAAAGGTTCACAGGGAGTTCCTGGCAAACTACAGTTTTGTTTAATGCCACTTTTACTTCATAGGAAACCTGGTAGGATAAAACAACATTCCACTGTTATTGCCCCACAACAAAGACATATTGGGAATTGGGACTGAGTGACAAATATGATATTTCATGTATTTATTATATCAGATTTCTGAGATATGAGCACCAAAGAGAGCAAGAAGAGGAGCAATACTGAAAAGAGAAGTGGAGAATGATTATCAGTATTTCAGTGACCTAGACTACATGTATTAAAGGTAAAATAAAGAATGCAAAAGTCTGATGGTCAACAATGTTTATCAGTGTCTGAGTTAGCCTTCAAGAAAACTCTTTGAGGTAACAACCAGTGTGACTTTTGTTATTGTTTGCACTGTTGGGAGAACGTTATGCTTTCTCAAAATTATGCAGAAATGCGAGTGATTGCAATATGTAATGGATAATTTTGTGAAGCACTTGATACCAGGGTCCCACCGCAATCAACTTTTATAGTTTATTATATTCTTCTCCACTGAAGAAATAAAAATAAAAGCTTTAAAGTCTCAAAAACGTGGTACTCCCAGAAGGGTACGCTGTGTACTCAAGCTTACAGAAACACATCTTTTCATTTTTTCCAACTTCATGCCTTTAATATTCCTTATTAAGGGGCTTACAGGTGGGCTATGCACTTCAGTAATACCTGTGACTTTATTTAACTTTATTGAAGTCTGTACTCACTGCAGATATTCCCTGCTATAAACTGTATAAACCCAACAACACAAGGCAGTTATTTATACTGACCATATTGTGATATTTACACAGTATCTGCATAATAACTAGGCCAGTAGTTCTTTGTGGTAGTAGTCCAGTCAGCAAAAATGTATGCACCTGCCAAACAGACCCACATCCACTTGAGAGAGGGAGAGGGAGGGAGAGAGAGGGAGAGAGAGAGAGAGAGAGAGAGAGAGAGAGAGAGAAATGGCGCCTCGATGCTGCGCTCACTGAGGCAGTGTTTGGAGCCGGCTAGGGAGATTCTGTAAGGGCAGACAAAAGGAAAAAAAACATGGTGAACACGAGGAAAAGCTCACGGACGGGGAGCGGCCCCTTCATCTCCTCCAGGACCCGGTCGTCGTCGAGAAACGAGCGAAACTCTGAGGAACATGTAAGCCGGTTTCCTTTCTTTGCCGGCGCGAGCTAGGTGGCTCTTGCTAGTTGGCTAGGTAGCTGTAGCCGTGGCCTCAAGGTGCTCCACATAATGTTTTATTTACGGCAAAGTACGAGCGGTATCGGACTTGACATCCGCTCAGTCACACAGACACACAATAAAAGCCTTGAATGGACCGGGTCGTACGCGTGTCGTTCGCGCTGAACGTGTTGCTCAGCTGTCAAATTACAAGCTAGCGATGTTAACTCCTGGCTAGCTCCAACTTGAGTTCCCTTTGTGTTTGGCAATTTTTACCCGGCTCACTTGTTTCACCATTGTCTCCCACAAATTAGCTTTCCAAATAAAGACAACTGGGAGTTTTACATCGGGATATTGGCATTGCTTCCCATCGCCGCCCTGCAAGTGTCGGCTTAATTATTTTCTCCAATAGAGAGAGAAAGCTTTAGTTAAGCTAGCGTTTGTAGGTTATAGCTAGCCCGACAGCTAGCTTACAGTGGGGGAAGGGAGTCCCAGGTTCAAAACAGTTGGCTGGCTCAAGTCCCGTATTTAGCAAGTCTGAACTCGGTGAACTTTCTCGTGTTAATGCCCCAAAGACACATATATAGCATGTTTATACGATAAGCGTTTTAAATGTACTGATATAACGTTATATAGGATGATATTTTCCTACTTATTCGAAGTGTACCCTAAATGAATAGCCTTAGTTTGTACTGTGGTCGTCTGACCTACAAGCTGTCTGACAGCCTTTGTCTCAAAATGTAAACACTGAGATTATGCAAGGCGAGAGGGTCTGTTTCCGCACAATCTACGATTATTACAGACCTCAACACTGACGAATAATATAATTCACCGATTCTGATGATTTATTGATAGTCATTACCACATTCTTGAGGTTTAATGGGCTGTTTGGCAAAGGGTTTATACTTTGTTGAATTGTGGTTCAAGAAATTGAAGTCCTTCGTGGCTTCCGTCCAAACCCGTGGATCGCAAGCCAGGCTGACTGACACATGATAATGCGAAGTGTGATTTAAAGGCTTTACAGTGACAAACCTTACACTTTAACAGTGTTGTTTCCGAGAATTCATACTGTTTTTTGCACGCTACACTCCCAATCATTTCGCTTGTTTGCTGTGTGTAGGCCATGTTTTCAAAAAACCTGTTGCTAAGACTAATCCTTTTGAGTGATAATGTTTGCAAAAATTAGTTAAATGAGGATTGATTTCAAAGGTGTACCCCTCAGGCCACAGCTGTGCATTTGTTCGCTGCTAGTACATCTCGCACTTTTCAGTCTGTCTGCATCAATTTGTCCAGCCAGTCAGACAAACCCCTCTGCAGGCATTGCAGACAGTTGCCTATGACAACAGTGAGATACACTCTCATATCAGCAGGGAAGTTTAGCTGTGAAGGGCGTGAGCATCAAGGGCATATGTCTGGTTGGTGCTTGGTTGTGATTCAGAAACTACATTGAGGAGATGGGAACAAGGTATCTTGTCTGTCTCATCAGAATACCAGAATACTATTCTGTTTTTGCCCTTTGGAGCTCATCTGTCCTTTGAGTCTTTCATGTTTATGTTCATTTACTTGAGCAGTTTGGTCATGCTTGAATATTATTTGCTTAATATTCTGGCTTCATGCAATGATTGACGGGGTGAATATTTTATGCAAATAGTCGTGAAAGGCTGTCACGTTCTCTTTTTCTATTGCTTGCTTGTTCTGATTGTTTGTCATCCTCGCGTTCTCTCAGTCTTCATCTCTTGATGTTTGTTTGTTTGCTCAACAGAAGGAGCCCAGTAGTGATGTGAGCTGTCCCAGCAGCCCGCGGTTGGCTCCCCCTTCCAAGCGGACACGCCGGCAGACGGCCTCCGAGCCCAGCTCCAGTGATACCTCCCCGTCCCCTCAGACTAAGGGCCAGAGGGTCAGCTGGGGCATTCCCACCTACCGCACCAGGTCAGTTGCTGACGTCGGTTTCACTCACTCATCTTTGAATGCCAGAAATGGTGCGTAATATTGTGTAGCACAATGATGGAGTACATTACCTGGCCTAGATGGCTATCTGTTGTTGAATCAGATCTCGTTCATCTTATGCTATATATTGTTAACTTATATGTGAGCTCTCAAACATTATTGTGGGTGATTAATTATTGTCCCCTGTGCAGATGTGTATACATGTTTTTGCTTTGTTGTTTATTCCGCTTTGTTGTTTAATTTCTAGGTTGTCCTCTCGCATAATGCAAAATGGACATGGTAATGCAATTCTTCTCATTTTGTCTCTTTGTAAAAGCCTTACATTGAATATAAACACATACAATTAAAGGAATGTTGCCTAATTATATTCTTGTTGATGCTGCAGCCCATATGAGTCACCGGAATGATGAGAGCGGAGGGGGAGATCACTCTCATATGAATGGCCATGTGGAACTGAAGAGGAGCTGCCGAGTGAAGAAGAGCCAATTCGAACACCTCAATCAGAGCCTGCTGTTTGACCAGCTGGTCAACAGGTAGCTCCCAGTCACACTACTGACACCTTTCTTAGCAACATCTAATAGAAAAAAAAACAGGAAAGAAACCTCAGGAAAAGCCACATATGAGGGATACCTCTCCCAGGATGGACAGACATGCAATAGATGTAACGTGTACAGAACAGACCAACACAATCACGGAGTACACAGATAAAAATGACAAAATATCTGATTGAAGTAGAGCAGCGTCTGAGCAGGCCAAGGTGTCACCAAGTGGCGCCCGAGCCACACAACCTCCTCTTCACCATGGTGATCTGAAAGAGGACAGACCACACAAGATAGTTAGTTTGCCCATGTTAAGCTTCTATAAGTTTGTCATTTTTGTGTTCTGTGTATGTGTGCAGCACTGCTGAGGCTGTCCTTCAGGAGATGGACAACATCAGCAGCATCAGGCAGAACCGTGAGGTGGAGCGACTTCGCATGTGGACCGGAGACACAGAGGAGGTAAGCGTTGCGCTGCTGTCACACACAACCCAGAGTTAGGAAAGTACAGTTCCACTGCCTCATAATCTAATGTGAATATAAGTGATAGTATTTAGTGTTTTACATTGCCCACAATGAGCCTTTTACATACACACTGATAAACCGATCATCAAATCACATCCAGCAAGTGAAAAAACACAATTTTACATCATGTACTTGGAAAGAAATCTAACTAATTAACTGAATCATGTAAACCTGTTTTCAATATCGCATTACTAAAGTGCATGTAAACACGTCATATGAGATTATTATCATAACCTGATTATTCCCAGTTATCTGATTATTGTGGTCATGTAAACGGGCTCAATGATTGTAATGATTCTGATTCTAGGAAAACATGGACATGTATTCCCGGGTGAAGCGCAGGAAATCCATGCGCAGGAGCACTTTCAGCATGCCTGCACACCACAAAGTCATGAGCAAAGCTGAGCAGGAGGAAGAAGAAGAGGAAGGCACAGAAGGTAAGTTTCCCCACAGTGTTCTACTTATGAATCTGTGGAGAGAGAACCACCTCATCTTTAACTGTTTTAGTTAAAACGTCAAAATCTGACACTTGTATAGCGCACTATGCTTATCTGAAGTTTGAACACAACACTTTTGACTTTCAGATTCTCATGGTGAGGAAGAAGAGGAGGATGCGGAGGATGATGATGAAGATGATGAAGGGGATGAAGTGGAAGAGGCAGGAGAGGAAAATGACAGGCCGTACAACCTGAGGCAGCGAAAGACGGTGCAGAGATATGAAGCACCACCTATTGGTATTTGCTGGTTTTCTTTTTCGAATCAAACTTTTGTATTAACATTTTGTCAAACTGTGCCAGGCACATTGTCTAATAATATTCTTTCTGTTTCAATCACATGAGAAACTTTTTTTGAGGCTTGATGTGTGACAACCAGTCCCTTTGTGTTTTTTTTCTCAGAGCCTGTGAACAGAAAACAGAGCAACCCCTCACTTTTTGACACCCACAGATCCCCAGCAAGAAGAAGCCATATAAGGTTGGTCCTAATTTGTGAAAAATCCCAGTCAATATTGATGCCAAACATGTTACGATGTGTGACTCTTAAGCAGCTTTCTCACCACCATGACTCATGAAGTCAGAGCTGTGGTTATAAAAAGTTGATTTCACTTCCACTGATCTCTGCTGATTAAGGAATATGTCTGAGTAATGGTGTGGCTCTAAAACTAGTTTTTCACACTTCTCCAGAGTGAAGAAACATGCCATTCACAGCAGTGACACCACCTCGTCTTCTGATGAAGAGCGGTTTGAGCGGAGGAAAAGCAAGAGCATGACCCGGGCGAGGAACAGGTGACGGCTGCTGCTTTCTTTCTTCTACCTTTCTTTCATCTTCCTCTGTTTTACTTTTGGTTTGTACGAAAGATTTTCCTTTTATAGTCTTTCTTTTTTTAAGGAACTATCAAATGAAACATCGGTATGAGGGCTGTAGCAGTCAGCATTGTGCTATATTAATGTTGCAGTGATTGCCCAAATTTTGTTATTATAAGATTGTCTTTTTTCACTCACCTCCACATACCAACCAGTTCTGTCAAGCATTGATATGGCTTTCATTTACCCACTTTCAGGAAGTCTGGCCCCTTACGTCCCTTTTATAATGAGTCACACAAATCAGTATGGCATCTGACGCCAGCAAGGAAAGAGCTCCACTTTGTCAGCCTACCCTGGCTTTTGCACTGTTAAGTCCACATTCATTCGCCCTAATATAACCTCTAAAAATTGAACTGATGATGTGGCCAAGTTTATTTAAGTTGTCTGTTTTACTTCGCTGCCTAGCAATTAATTAAAAATTCCTTTGTGTTGTAAAAAATAACCAGGGGTCATGTGTATTCTGAATGCAACATGCGTTCCCTTTGTGAGGTTTGATATTGTCTCAACCTTTTACTGATTTAAACTTTGTCAAGAAGCTACAGTGTGTAATTAAGTGTTTGTACTGCTCACTTACATCGGTCCTATTTATTTCCAGATGTTTGCCCATGAACTTGACTGCAGAAGACCTGGCTAGTGGGGTGCTTCGTGATCGGGTGAAAGTGGGTGCCAGCTTGGCGGATGTGGATCCAATGAACCTTGATAGCTCAGTGAGTAGAAACATTAATAAACACCAAAAAGCTGTTAAGCAACAGTTTTAGTTTACAAACTTGGAAGTTCACGCTGTAGGTAAAAAGTAATAACTCTTTGGAAAGCTTTACTATATCTATCAGTTACGTTTGTAGCCATACAAAGAGGCTTAGTGATTAAGAGCTTTCTGAATTCTTCAGTTTTCAGAGTCGAATGTTAAAAAATTGTTTTTTCTCCCCAGGTGAGATTTGACAGTGTGGGTGGCCTCAGTACACACATTCAGTCACTGAAGGAGATGGTAGTGTTCCCCTTGCTTTACCCTGAGATCTTTGAGAGGTTTAAGATTCAGCCTCCCAGGTGAGAAGAGCTAACATGGGACAGTTTGTTCAAGAAAGTCACTTTATTTTGTTCTGAATTTTGTTGTATTTTATGACATGTATGATGGAAGAACAGTCTTTAATCCGATCGGACTGTTCACTTTCATGATGACATTTTGATGTCTGCTACATAGATACATGGTAATGGATATGTGTTCGTGTTATCAAATAAACAGCTTCCATGTCCTCTCCCTTCCTTTTTAGAGGGTGTTTGTTCTATGGACCTCCAGGGACAGGAAAGACTCTGGTAGCAAGGGCACTTGCCAATGAGTGTAGCCACGGAGACAGGAAGGTTTCCTTCTTCATGAGGAAGGGAGCTGACTGCCTTAGCAAGTGGGTCGGTGAATCAGAACGCCAGCTACGCCTGCTCTTTGACCAGGTGAGACACCCTAGTAGCACACCAGCGAGGTTGACTGATGATTGTTTTTGAACAACGTCCTTGTAACCACAGCTTCAGTCACTTCACCTTAATTGCTGTCACAATGTAAACAGAAAACTGGCCATCTTCTGCTGGTAGACTATTTTCAGTTCTGTGCATGCTAGCTATTGTAAGTCAGTACTTTTGTATTGCTTTTCACTTTTTTGAGAAAATTAAGTTCTGGCATTTAAGTACACTGAACCCAGTCAGCTTAAATGTATTTTGATCCAGTGAACATAATATTTTGTTTTTCGTCTTGTGTTTGTATTCAATCAGGCTTATCTGATGAGGCCATCCATTATTTTCTTTGATGAGATCGATGGTTTGGCTCCTGTTCGCTCCAGCAGGCAAGATCAGATACACAGGTAAGGCTAATGTAGTTGTAACCATCATATCAAAGACAGTGTGGCTGTGTTCCAGTTTCAAATTGCACTTGCTGTCAGTTTGGCTTTGAACAACTTCTATAGTTGTTTGTTTGTTTTGCTGTTTTGTGCCGTATGTCCATAGTAATCAAAGTGGAAATCACAGAATTGTTTAGCACCTCGTGGAATTGGCTTAGTAGTCACTCAGATGCTGACCAACTCTAACCCACACATTTGTTGTCCTTCTTACTCTTAAACCCACACAAAATCGGTCACTATTAAAAAAAAAAAAACGCAACTGTCCCTCTCATATGTGACGTACAGTGCTAAAAGCGTGAAAATTGCAGCTGCTTTTACTCTGGCGCACATGGGCATGACTGCATCTGCAAGTCTAATCTATAGCTGATTTCCCTGACCTTGCCAATAGGTGGGGCATGTCTTCCAGAACTACAGGTCTTAAAGAGCTGGCACTGCAGCTTTGATTTTGGATGAAATTGGCTGGATATGGATTTGGGTGCTTCAAATTGGATCCATTTTTTATTTTTTCCTTTGGCATTGAGCAGCTACAGAAATGTAAATAGAAGTCATATCAATTTCCCTTCTGATTTTGACCATTTCAAAATGACCTGTGAGGAAGTATCCTATTATGTGAACACAGCTTGCAGTTGATTCCTGTGGAAATGGTTGCCTTGTAGACAATGGAATATTTGCAACTGAAATGTAAAATTGCAATTCTGGTCCAAACCTTATTGATGTGCATATGCTTGAGTTTATAGATGCTCTCATCTTTCTGCCATGCTGTGTAAATAGATGCATTGAGCTCTAGTCAACATGGAAATAGAACAAGTGATATATTTTGCCCCACACTGTTTTGTTCAATATGCGAGTTTGATAGACTAGGTCTCTGTACTATTTGCTGAAATAAGGCTTTGTTTATTTGGCCAGCACTGACTCATAAGCCTTGTCAATGTTGTTTCAATCTCAAAATGTATTTGGGCTCTAAATGTCAGCATGTATATTAGTGTGTACATGTGTGTTTAACTCATGCAATATGTGTTTGCAATAGTGTTCAGTATGTACAGTCAGATTATATTATGTTATTGTATAACTATCTTGCACTGAAGTCAGGCAGTATTTGTTGTAATTCTGGGTTGTAAGATTAGATACAATTTAGTACTAAATAGTGTTTATCATTCTTTTCCACCTCCTCCTTCCCTCTGTCCAGTTCTATTGTGTCCACTCTGCTGGCCTTGATGGACGGCTTGGACAGTCGTGGGGAGATAGTGGTCATTGGTGCTACAAACAGACTTGACTCTATCGACCCGGCACTCAGGAGGCCTGGACGCTTTGACCGGGAGTTTCTGTTCAACCTGCCAGATAAGAAGGTGAGACGGAGTAAAACACCATAATTGGATACAGTGGACACATGTTCATGAACTCAGCCACAGATAAAAAATCTTGTTTTCACTGCACATGGATTTTCAGTACGTCGTTTTTCATTGTTGGAGCATTTTACCTTCAATTCTGTTGCTCCACAGAATCTGTGTCTCATGTCCAACTGTGAGATAATAGAAAGGATCACTTATTGTACATACAGTGCAACACCCACATGCACACACAGCAGGAGACACAATGAACTGCAGAAGTAATTTGTGTTGTTTTACTTATACGAGTCCTGCAATAACATTAGTGCATGCAGCCCCTTGGCTATTAAAAGTCTCTTCAATTGTTGTTTCCTCCTATTGGATGTTTTGATCCAACGAGTAAGCGACAAAGCAGATGCTCATTAGGTTTCTGAAAATTAAAAATCATTTTAGGTTGAATTTGTTGTTATGTAGGTCTGCTTTAATCTTGCACTTGGGGTGACTTGTTTTTTTCCTCCCACGCACAAAACACTGTGACATGTGTGCAATGTTGTTTGTGACAGTGAGTCAAATAAACAGATCATTGTAGGTGACTCCTCCCCATCGAGCTTGTCTGGACGGGTCGCCCTGCATCGTTTGTCCGCACAGTAGGATCATTGGTAATCAAAGCCTTATCTGCAGGCCATTGCCGGCTAAACTTACCAGTGGTGGGCTCTGGCTGATTAAAAACCTTGCTCCAGTGCAAACAGCGATCCCCTCTACACATTCAAGTTCAGCTCCCTCCTGGTTATTGCCCAAGCTGCTAGAAACCTGTATGAAATCTGGCCCCGTTGTGTGTTTTGAATAGAAAAAGAGATGTGATGAAAGATGGTGAAAACCGTTGCCCTTGATTCGCGACAAGGACCACTTTGCTCTTGATGTCTGCTTATCAAAGCAGAGTCCTGTGGAGACGATGCAACAATATGACGGGTGCATTGTGCTTAAGTGTCAGCAAGCCCTTAAGTTGAGCTCACTCAAACAATTGCTTGATTCCATTTTGATCTTTCTCTTGCTGTTGTCACTTCTAGATAAAGTTGAGTAAGATGTTTTAATAATGTTATATGTGATGTGATTTCCTTGGTTTCTTTGTTGTATTGTGTTTCTTTTAACCTGTCCTGATAAGTTAAATCAAAATTCCTTTACATTGTTTGTAAGTAGTGGCAGCCACTGCGGCAGCTCAACCTGTTACCTTGCCAGCGTTTTAAAAAAAAATGTTCTTATAAGGCTACACGGGGCTTGTGCTTCTTTGTCTTTTAACTTTGTTCTTTCTGTTTGTCTTTTGTGTCTCCTTCCCTTTGTCCTCCCCAAATCCTCTGTTCAGGCCAGAAAGCACATCTTGGAGATTCACACACGGGAATGGAATCCCAAATTGGCTGAGCCATTTGTAGATGAACTTGCAGAAAAATGTGTCGGTAAGAATGACTATTGTATATAACTGTATGGCACCAGATGGTATGAACAAAATCATTTAGAAAAATTCTTTTGATTAAATCCTCTGACATTCATGGTCACTGTTCCACTTGAAAACAAAATGTATTAAGTAACCTTTGTGTATCTGACTTTCTTCCAGGCTACTGCGGTGCTGACATCAAAGCACTTTGCACAGAGGCAGCCTTGGTGGCATTGCGCCGCCGCTACCCCCAGATCTACGGCAGCAGTGTTAAACTGAAGCTGGATGTCACCTCGATTGTCCTGGGGCCTGGCGACTTCAGCAAGGCCATGAGGACAATCGTCCCAGCCTCCCAGAGGGCTCTGGCTCCCCCGGGCCGAGCCCTGTCCCCCACCCTCAGGCCCCTACTGGCCAACTCTTTCTCCTTGGTGCTGAAAGCTCTGCTCCGAGTCTTCCCCCACGCTCAGTGTACTGACAGGGACAACACACATGGTAGGGATTTGGGACCTGGGCGCCCATGGTTTCAGCTGCACCCTTTGTTTCACTTTCCCAGTGCTGGATTGTGGCTTCTCCCACCTTGACTCCTGTGCTCTTCTCTATTGCCACCTGTCTCACTTGTTAGTGTGCTTTCCCTGATGGCTCTTTGTTTCCCCCACCTTATTACTAAAGTGCTTTGTATCACCCAACTGAACATAGTCTGTGGTGAAACACTACCCCTGAGAATGCAGAGGTGATAGCACAGAGATTGGATAACCAGTCATCCTGCTTGCACTTCAAAAGCTCACATCCCATCCAGTCAACAAGAGAGTGTTTATAGCAGATTAGCCACAATGCAGCACTTGACCATGACTTTCCAAGGGTGCTGAAATGCTTTAGACGCCCATTAGATCACACCTAATAAGCTAGCTTTCTTTTTTCCCCTAATTTATTAGGGGAAATGGCTGCATTTGTGTCAGTGAAAGGGCTGCTTTGAGGATTAAACTTTGTAGAAATAAACTTTTGAGTGCATATGCCACCATTGTTTATCAGGAGAGTCTAGTTGTGTGGTTGTATAAGAAGTGTTTCTCTCTGTGCTAGGCGGTGACAATCAACTGCTCGAAGAGGACTTCTACAGCGACGATGACAATGAGGAAGGCTCTGCTTCCATCTATGAAGTCCAGCCTGCTGCATCCCCAAAGAGTCAGCTCTCCTCTTCCGCAACGCACAGACCCTTCCTCCATTTCTCCTCGTGAGTCCACAGAAAGCATACACTGAACATAATGATATTATTTTCAAACATGCAGCTGATGCTGAATACTGGCTACAGAATGACAACCTCTGTTCTCCAGGGTTCTTCTTGTCGTCATAGAGTCATCTAATTTGGGATTAATATAGATCCAATAGGCCTTGGAATTACAGTATCATCCTAGACGTAGAGAGCGACTTAATTAAGATATATCACAATGTTTTCCATAGAAGTCAGGCTGTATGATAAGGGCAATGAGCAACATATAGTGGCTCTCAGTTGTGGAGTCAAACGAGTTAGATTAAAGGAGAGGATTAAAATTAAAAGGGAAGGTGATAAAACAGTTCTGAAATCAGAATTGCAATCGCTACTTTCATTTAAAAAATGGAGAAAGGTGAACAAATTATTGAACCTTTTTAAGCTGTTTTTAAACTTCTAGTTTAACAAAATATGCTGCAGGCACTTTGCCCTCTGTGTATCTATATGACATACACACAAGAAAAGTTCTTCATAATACGGTGGAAGTTAGAGGTTCGCCCAGACTGTAACAAGCTTCTGAGACTCTCAGTAACCACTTCACTTGTGTGTGAATCATTCTTTTTTTCTGTTAAACGTCATCACTTGAGCATGGAGTTGCTTTTTCTCTTGTTGCTAGGAGTTCATTTTCTAAAGAGCCTGACTTGTTCTTTATTGTGCTCTGATTGTGCTCATTTATCCCGCTGGGTCAGAGATGTAATGTACTTAATTTTGTCCTTGATGATGATTATTTAAATTGAAGAGTGTGCTAATTTGTCTGGTATATGCTAGTATTGTCAGCATGTACTGCGGTAGATTCACAATGAAGGCCTGCTACTGCACTTAACAATAAAAAGGGATTCATAGTAAAGCACTTGCAGGGTTGTTGAGTATCAACTGTGGCTTTAAGTATCAACATTAGCTTATTGAAGAAAATGAATAAAAACTGAAGACAATGGGGCTTCTGCTGTGACAGTCCTGTTTTAATGAGTGTACAGCTGCTGGTCAGTGATCATAAGGGGTTCAGTACTGTGCTAACTATGAACTCCCTTCTGTCTCTAGCTCTGCTCTCAAACAGCCCACAGCATACCGGCCTCGTCTGCTCCTGGCCGGGGCCCCGGGGTCAGGACAGAGCTCCCACTTGGCCCCTGCTTTGCTGCACCACCTGGACAAGCTGCCAGTGCACCGCCTAGATTTGCCCACTCTCTACTCCGTCAGCGCTAAGACGCCAGAGGAGTCCTGTGCTCAGGTAACGTAAACACCGCTGCCTAAGTAAATGCAGACAATCACACACAAGGCCATCTGTTGCACAGATGGTTGAAATTTGGAGAGAATAAGCAACCTACTGGCTTTTAGGTTTAATGATTTGTACCATAACTTTTTTATTTATTCAGATTAACAAGTTTTACTACAATATGTGCATGATCTATCGGCTGTAGCTCAGGAGGTAAAGCGGGTCGTCTAGTAATCGGAAGGTCACTGGTTCGAATCCCGACTCCCCTCAGTTACATGTCAAAGTGTCCTTGAGCAATATACTGAACCCCAAATTGCTCCTGATGAGCAGTTGGCACCTTGCATGGCAGCCTCCGCCATCAGTGTATGAATGTGTGTGAATGGGTGAATGTGCCAAGTAAAGCGCTTTGAGCTGTCAGTAGACTGGAAAAGTGCTATAGAAATGCAAGACCATTTAACATTTACCATCTGTGTGGTTGTAGGTTTTCCGTGAGGCACGCCGCAGCGTGCCCAGTGTGGTATTCATGCCCCATGTGTCAGAGTGGTGGGAGACAGTGAGTGACACTGTGAAGAGCACCTTCCTTACCTTGCTGCAGGATGTACCCTCATTCAGCCCTGTCCTTATCCTTGCTACTGCCGAGACTCACTACTCACAGCTGTCAGACGAGGTGAGAACACAGTGTACACACACCTGAGCCGACATATTCAGATTTACCTGCAGGCCTTGCCCATGTTTTTAAGGTTGGTTACAAATTGCTGTCGATATACTTCCATTATGTGAGCGAGGCGAGTGTTAACCTGATGTCTTTTTTATACAGTATTGGAGGTTAAAGCATGATTCAAAGGGCTTCTTTCTTTTTCTTACACTTGGAAACGCTAGTGCAGACACACACATGGTGGCACAGTCAAGGCCGTCTGCTCCCACAGAGTTTTTATCTACCACTATGACTCCATCTCCCTTTTCTTGTCATTTATCCCACTGCCCACTTTTCTCCCTACCCCTGCTCCTTCATCCTTCCTCTTAGATTTATAATTCTATTTCAGAAAGCCAAAGCAGAGTCAGACCACCCGTCGTGGGTTAGGCTGTAAGGGAGCGATTGTGTCAGGGTAAGGGGAAATAGAGAAAATTGGAAGGGGGAAAAAGAGATTTAGATAAATAAGGAGGAGGGTCCTCTCTAGTCAGGCAACAGAAGGGCTTTAATTAGGTCCGGGGGTTGGCAGCCCCATGTCTTCACCCCAGGACACATGCACACCATATCAATGTGCTTGTGCAGACTGTGTGGATTTATTTGTTTCTAACTCTGTGTGTGGCTGCTGTTTTGGTAAAGCCTTAGCCCTGGCCATGCTCCACAGAGACATGCTCTTTGGATGCTTCTTTCTCTGTCAGGGACTCATTAGGCACCTGGGCTCTTGCTCTCATTGAGGCCTAAGCTCTTTTTAACCTTTTCTAGTTCTCTCTTTCTTTGTTATTTTTTTTTTCCTCTTTGGTATTTTTCACTTGTCTTTCTATTTTTTCCCCACACTATACTTTTGTTTTCTTTATGTTGTGTGATTGATAGTTCCCTGCCTGCAATTCTTTTTACTTGACTTAACTCCACAATGTTTGTTGATTCACATGCTGTGTTAAGAGATTATGAAAATGGAAGTAATCACACCCCGCGACCATTCAGTCTCTGTGTCAAATGGTAGATTGCTATTCATTACATACTAAATGACTGGCTGAAACCAGGCAATTACTTTTCTTATTTCTTTTGTCAAATTACCTTTTCTTTGGTCATTGAACACATAGCCTTGCAGCCTGGAAAATTGGGAAGCACATGATGGGACTAATGGTGTGCTCAAGTCAACATGGAGCCAGCATGAGGGCGTCAAGACTGTCCTTAGGCTATTCTGGCCTACTTCTGTGTGTTCTTACCCACTAGAGTGTTGCTAGTTTGTAGAGAAATTGCATCATTGCACTTGTTAATCAGTTCTTTTCGTAACTTTTTTGGAGTTAAAAGACCCTGTTTTGCTCATTTTCCAAGCTATATTTAAATGCAAATCATTATGTCTATACCACACACTGTGCCTTTGTCTGTCTCGTTCCAGCACTTGGAATGATAAATGCTTGGTGTAAATAGTTGACAAAAAGAAAAACATTATTACACTTGTGCTGGACTGCTACCCAGTTTTACTCTTGAGAAAACGCTCCTTACATTGACTACTTTCACAGTCGACATTCTCATTTATGGAAATCCAATAAGGCTTATTTCTTAAGTGTTGATTTATTTGGATTGTGTTGAACCTGTAGCTACATCTGGTTCTGCTGGATACTTCAGACAAGCATTAGTTCAATAGTTTTAATGAGGCTGCTGTTTAAAAAGCATTTAGTCATTTCTGCTTCCCATGACCACATGAATGTACCAAACAGACTGTTTAATAAATCTATACTTTCAGTTCTACTATATACAATAACATAACTGTGATGGTTTATTTATCTGAAGCAGGCTTCAAGTTTATGCCCATTTATTTTCATTACTATACTGAGATTAACCTAACTAGAAAAAAAAAATTTAAAAAACTAAGGTGCGACCAGGAAACGTGTTCATATAATTAAGACAGACATTCATCCTGCTAGTGATTTTCTATGCGATGCAGGTGTTACTACTAGCTGTGTGGAAGTCTGTCAGGGAAAAATAACTAGTAGTTGGTCCCACTGAAACAGTGCCCCGGGTTTTCAAGAGGGAGTATAATTTGCAGGCTATTTGCTGAATGAATGGAATTTTGCTTGGGCTGTTTATATTTTTAACTGTTTTGTTCTGTTTAATAATTGGACCTATTTGGTAGGATTGTTTGTTTTATCAAATCATACTGCTTATCTCTTGTCTCAAGTGTCCCAGTAGCTTTTTTCAGCGAGGTTTGATGAGTTTCGGTTTTAATTTTTCGACACCGACATGCTGCAGTCAATGGTTTCTCTCTATGGTGCTTTAAGTGATTTGGCTAACTCTGGGAGTGTTGTTTCACTTTCTGGCACAGACAACACAGTGACAGCTGCTGTCTCAGCTCCAAACCTCAGCAGGGAACGTACAGCATCCCTCCCCAGCCAAAACTGACACTACAGGCTTGGGTCCAACTACATAGTCTCCCTCCTTCCCTTAACAGCCGTTCACTCTGCTTAGATTGACTTCCTTCTTGGTGGAGGACCGATGGAAATTGCTAGAACATGTGATTGTAAGGGTGCAGAGACTGCAGTTAGAGAGAGACACGGTGTCATATCCATCTTCTTAGGTTTAGCGCCGTAACACTTTTGGAATGTTTGTTTTGAGGTCTTCCAAGTGCACTGAAAAGGCATGAACTGCATGCTGAAAGTGAATGCATGCTGCACAGATTCATCATTTGGACCTGATTTTAGATGCATCAGTCAACTGCTTACAATGCTGAGATAAAGCAGATGCAGCCGGATTTTGCTACACAATTTCAAATAGCTTAATAGAAAAATAATCACCAACTATTTTGATGATCTATTAGTGTTTTCAGTTATTTTTCCAAGCAAAAATGTCAAATATTTGCTCGTCTCGGCTTCTGAAATTCAAGGATTTGCTGCTTTTCTTTGTCATCTGTCATAGTAAATGAAGAGTCTTTTTGGTTTTGGACTGTTGGTTAGGCAATTCTTCAGGATGTTTTGGCATTTTATAGACTAAATGATTAATCGTGACAGTGATTGGCTGATCAGTCAGTTATGAAAATAATTATTAGTTGCAGCCCTACTATACTGAAAATTACATATCTCTGAGATTTAAAATAAAAACCCTTCATGATTCTGTGCAGCAATTTAAATCTACAGTTCTATAACAGCTTAAAGATGTCCTATATTTATTATGCATACTATGCATTATACATGCGAGTTATATGTTCTGAATTATAGTGCAAATTTGAAAAACATGACTTGGCCACACTAGCTGACAGAATCTGTTGGCTGGTGAAGTTACAGCAGTGCACTCTAGCTGAACTCCACTGCAACCATGTTGTCAATCTTCTTGTAATACCTTAAGAAGACAGAAGAAGAAGAGGAGTAAAGGTAGTCTATACATCTTTTTCCCTAGCCACTCCCTCCAGCTCATTTTTGGGGGATCCTGAGGCATTCCCTGACCAGATGGGATGTCAACCCTCCAGCGTGCCCTATGTTCTCCTCCCTGTTGGACGTGTGGGAACTCCTCCACAGGGATGCAACATAGAGGCAATCGAATCAGATGCCCAAACTACTTCAGCCTACTCCTTTCAAAGCAAAGGAGCTGCGTTTCTACTCGGAGCTCCTTTTTGTCCGCTTATATCCATGACCTCATTCTTTGGGTCACTACATAAAGCTCGTGACCACAGCTGAGGGTTGGAGCTTGGATCGACCGGTAAATCGTGAGCTATGCCTTCAGGCTCGGCTCCCCTTTCAACACGGCAGTCCAGTATAGCATCTGCATTACTGACATTGCACCAGTCGGCCTGTCAATCTCACACTCCAGTTTACCCTCACTCAGTTGTAACCTTTTGGACTTCAGTGTGTACATTATTGTCCAGATGTGATTGTGGAGGAATGTGCTTTGTTTATCTTTGCAGCACTTCTTGTTTCTGAGAAGATTAAAGTCCCACCTTTTAGACAGTTGTGATTCAGGAAGGTGTCTCAGCAATAGCTGTTTTTATGCGGATTATATGAAGAGTTATTCACTCAAGCTGTGTTTTACTGCCATCTCATTTTATATCTGCAGTAGTGATTTTTTTTTTTTTTTTCTCAGGAAGATTGAGACAGATTTAATGGTGCACAGTCAGGCATGTCTCACAGAAATGTTTTTAGTTTGCTTTAAGTCAGTTTCTGCAATTAATTATTGATCATGCTAGTAGAACAGGTGTCCAGTTTTGTTTTATAGTTGCTCTACGCAGCCAAACATCCTCAATTTTCTTTGTACATTGAGCTCTCTCCTCTATACCCCCCCTCCCTCTTTTTAATTATTCATCTCTCCACACATTTCTGCCACCCCTCTCTGTGTCAAAACCCTCGCTGCCTTTATCATGATGAAAAATACTGAGAATCATTACCTGCTGTGTGCTACATATACACTTGACTGTCTCTGGCTCCCCTACTGTCTTCCTCATTTTTACTCCATTCCATCTTTTCTTGCCCTTCTTCTGAGGAGAGAGCGCAAAAATCCAGAGAGAGAGGATAAGTAAGAGAACAGAAGGCAATGCAGAGAGAAAGGGAGAACAAACATGCCATGGGTAAGGGAGAGGATCGATGTGAAAGACAGATGGGGGGAGATATAAAGTGGAAAGTAGGTGCTTAGTCAGCAACAGGGGTTCCCATTGGGAGCAGCCTTGAGCTCCATTACAGAAGTGGACTGGGATCTTGGAAGACCCCCTGTAGCCTCCAGTATAGATGCATATCAGAAATTAAGGTAGCTGAAAATAGGCTAAAGTATTTTTCTGTCGGTACTGTATTTTACAAACATTACCGATGCGTTAAACATACTAGACAAATGTAGTTACAAAAATTGTTACAATGATCATTGTAGAGGGCCGCATTTGTGAGGCGCGTGTTGTGAAAGTACTGATGAGATGATTCAGGAATTGTAACAGTATTCTTGCAGCTCTGGAAAGTACAGCTGCAGTGATTAATCGTTGAGTTGTCAACCATTAAATTACTGTTCAACTATTATAATAATTGACTGATAGGTCAGTAATTCTTTTAAGGTAAAAAGGTCAAGATTATTGACTCTGGCTTCTTGAACGTAAATATTTTCTGTTGTCTTTACTCCTCTATGACAGTAAACTGGCTATCTTTGTGTCGTGGACATTTTATGGACCAAACAGATTAATTAATCAAGAAAATAGTCAACAGATTAACTGACTGAAAATAATCATTAGTTGCAGCCTTACAAAGTTTGGATGCTGTTTCAGTTTGATCAGGCATCATCTGGCCTCCAGTAGAAATGACTGAAGGCACATTTTCTTTTGACTACTGTTGCGACTAATGTGGACATAAAAAAATTCATCTGTTCATTAAATCCTGAACATCTAAGTGGTATGCTTAGTTTCTGCTGTGCTCAGTCGTGCTTCAGCTCAATGTGGTGGCTGATGAAAGCAGGCACTCTAGCTACACACTTTGTGACAAGCACAAATTGGAGTAATCAGTTGGATATAGTGGGTGTATGAAATAAAATAGTATTCTCAAAATTTGATTAATTTTTCAGGGAAATAAATTAAGAACCTAAAGAAGTAGATTTCATGTACTGCCCAATGAACACAACTTAAGAATAAAGGACAGAACCTGAAACATAAATCTACTATTATCCACCATAGTTTGATCATAGTAGGCTACATTTCTATATTTCTGCTGCTTCAGTTCATAGTAACATCTAGCTAGGTACCATGGCCTTTTATTTGTTGTTCTATGCTTTAACTGTTTTTATTACAAAAGGAGTTTAATTGTAAGGCATAGCAATATATTCTTAATAACTCCTTGATTTTTTAAATACAGGTGAAAAGTATGTTCCAGAGGACCTATGGGGAGGTAGTGACGCTGTGCCCTCCAGGAGAAGAGGACAGGAGGATCTTCTTTTCTGACCTCCTGCTGGTCCAAGCAGCCCGAGCTCTGCCACGCCTCAGGAATACAGGTACTAACTGTACTCACTTATGGAAACACATGCTGGATGAGACAGTTGTGACTCATGCCTACTGTCAGTCCTAGAGGGCAGTGTTGTCTACATGTGCTTCCTTCTTATCTAGCTTTGTTCTCAACCTTTCCCACAGTCCCTTTTGGATCCGTTGAAAGGTATAGGAGCAGATGTTTTCTGATTGGTACATTCGAGAGATCCTCTCGAGTGTGTTCCGAATTCACAGTCACACAGTGGAGTTAATTTTCTTGACATGATCAGAATCTGTTTAATTTCACTTGAGATTGAGAATAGAAATATGCAGAAGCAAGATATTGAGGGTTTTTCACACACAAGAGTAAAATTTGCCCAGTGTGAAGACCGTTTTCCTGGACATCTCTATCCCTCACCCACATTTGAAATGAGCCACCCCCACAACCCCATCCACCCCTACAACTGCCATTGCCCCAGTCCTTAGTGCTCCCCTAGCCCTCTGTTCCGGTTCAATATGAGAGAACTGTCCACCCAGGCTTTCAAATGGAAATGGTGCCCAGCGTTCATCCACAGTTTCCTCATTGATGCAAGGCAGGGGTTCCCGGCTTTACTCGCCCGGTGCTCTTCAGGGGTCCCTGCATGACTAAGATGGCAGTCTGGCTTCCAGCAGAGTGATGGGCAGAAAAGCAGCGAGAGGAGTTGCTATGAGAGGGCCCGGCCGCTATTAGCCATAATTAGAATCAGGGTTTGGATTGCTGCTAGTGAGTGAAGCGTCCGAGGGGCTGTGGAACCTTCCTAACGATGTCGGCAGATGCCTTGGGCGCGAACTGGTGCCTTGGGATAGGAGCAGTGGATATCCGCTTGCCTTGCTTCTTCACTCTGTCGTTGGCCAGAGGCTGTTCCTTAGTGTATTTCAAAACCTGTGTTTGGAAAGGAGCGTAGCTAAGGGTTTTCCCTGGATTTTTTTGAGAAGAAGGTCGCCATGGCTGGAGAACGTGCGTGGCATGCACAGTTGATGCGTGCACCTTTTAGAGTGCTGTAAAGAAATGTGATATGACAGACGAAAGTGTCCAAAGGGATTTAAATTGTATACCAAGATGGAACAAGATTGTGATAAATGATACAATCGCTGGAGTAAATGTCTGTCAAATATCCAACAGTGTTTATTTTGGCACAGGAATAAAAAAAATAAAAATGAAGTCCTCAATTGCAGATTGCACAATCTTTCTGGGCACATTTCACTCTTGTGGCTCCGTTAAAGTTTTTTTTTTTTGTTAAAACAAAAGGGCACAGAACCTGATGGGAAAAGCAGAGACAAGAATGATGAAGGAAATTAACTTTCCGTTGTGAAAATTAAAAAGATGCCAACAGGTGGTTCACAACACATGGAAGCTATTTTAAAATAAGCTGAATTTTAATAAGCACTAAAATCCAATAAAAAAGATGTGTGTCCTATTTGTATATTGCAGTAGTTCAGTTCAGTATTTGGAGTAACTGGGTCAAAAAACATGGGATCTTTTGAAATACTGTAAGGATTTTCTATTCAAATATTTAAGTAAAATAAATTAATAAGAAATTGGCATTCAAAATAGGTGGGAGTCCAATATATGGTCCCTTCACACTCAATTTGTTTGGTTCGGTCAAAACAGACACCTGTTTTCCTGTTTAGTTTGGTTTGAGCTGGTGTGCTAAGCTGTCAAACGAACTCTGGTGCAGACCAAACAAACCGGTCCAAGACTGCTTGACGAGGTGGTTCTTGGTTGTTTCCAAGCAGACTCTGGTGCGGTTTGTTTGTGGTGTGAAAGCAAAGGAACCAACCACATGATTTTTCATAAAAGATGTGGGATTTTAGCCTGATATGGAAAGCTTAATTACTCATGAATCCATCTGCTGATCGTGAACTGTTGAGTGATCTTATAATCGATCTGTAGCCTATAAGTCGCATGTTTATGTAATATAATTTTATGGTAGCACATTTTCCCTGATTAGTGGTCAAAAGCTGAAAAAACTGCTGTGCTATATCCTACTCCATGCACTGATGGCGATCCAACAATGATAAACCCTGAATCATTACAGTACAAGATGCCTCTTTTTCATGCTGTCTCTACCTGTTAGTCATTATTCTTAACATGGGGTCTAATTGCGCTCTAGTAATACTGCTAATGCTTATTATCAGTTATTTCTTTGGGGGCTATTTCTTACAACAAAGATTAAAGGACGCCATTACACATCAGAAACATTAAAGTGATGCTTAAGCTGCTGTGGAGTTTGATTTGAATTATGCAGGATAACACTTTGCCAAAACTTTCCAATCATTAAGCTGCCTGTCAGTCTGTATGACTATCAAGTGTACTCCTCTTGATTTGCCTGTTAAAAGTCAATGTGAACAGGAACTGGATCAGAACTGATGCAACAATGTATGATTTGTTCTCTTGGTCTGTGTGAAAACACCCTGGGAGTGTTATTTTTTATTTGATATGGGCAATTCAGCACGAAGGTAGTGAAAGTAATTTTGGCTTTGTCTCAATCCAACAGTAATTTACCGATGGTCTCAAGTGAAACCCCTGTGGTTAAGAGTGTGGGCTTGGAGGTGCACTTACTGTCGGATCCTGAGTGAATGTTTTTTGAATATCTGAAAGATAACCTGATGAAGGTCTTTGTAGCGAAGCGTTATTATTAAAATTAATTCTTGAAAATGCAAGTGAGGTGAACGGTGTGTGGGACTTTTTGCACTGAATGTCAGACTTAAAATTGACTTCTCCGCAGCAAATTTCTGCTTTTTAAAATTATCTGTCAAGTACCAACAGTTGGAAAAAAGTGAGGTTTGATATCTAGTCCCATGTATTTCTGTAAATTTAGTTAACCTAGCTTTCATTACAATCACATATTTGTTTGACTCACGAATAACGGTAATTTATCGATTACCTTGATTCTGCAGAAATTGTGAATGTGGGAATTCCCTGTTGTCTCCACACTTGAGTGCTGCACATAATGCGCGTATGCTTGGTAGAAGCGCATCAAAGCAGTTGCTGATAAAAGGCAGTGGCCAGTATTACAAAGGTGGCCCAGTAGCTTTTCTTCAGCTACAAGAATCTTAAAACATGCTTTTCTTTTTTTTTCCTGGGGAAAGTATTTTTTGGTCTGCATTTGCAACACTGTTCAAAGGAAATGGTCAAGGATCAGGTTTGAGATGAGACTGTGTGGTAGCTTCCAGCCAACGTGGAGCTGATTGTTTATATTTTATATTTGCATTGTTGGTATAGTGATTTTGCCCGAAGCTGTCTTTGTGTTTTTCTGCTGTAAGTAAACGCACAAAGATTATTTATTTTATCTCTGGATCTCTCTTGGTGTTAGAGCTTTATTTCAAACTATTTCTCTGTTTTTGGTGCCAACTTTTTTTTGCTTGTCTTTCAACAGAGAGGTGTAAAGAGGTATTGCTGGTGGCAGAGGCTCCAGGCCCAAGAGTCCTGTCAGCAGAGGAACAGCGCCGCCTGGCTGAACAGGAAGATAACACACTACGGGAACTCAGGCTCTTTCTCAGGGATGTGACCAAGCGCCTGGCCACTGACAAACGTTTCAACATCTTCAGCAAACCAGTTGACATTGAAGAAGTATGGAGAAATTGAGTCGCACCCTGGGGTCTCAACCTTAGTTTTGCCGATTTAAGCCTTTGTTAAAATATACTTTTTCGTGTGTGTTAGGTGTCAGACTACCTGGAAGTAATTCGGCAGCCTATGGACCTGTCCACTGTCATGACCAAGATTGATACCCTTCAGTACCTGACAGTGAAGGACTTCCTGGTGGACATCGACCTCATCTGCAGTAACGCTTTAGAATACAATCCTGACAAGGATCCTGGAGGTGAGGAGGAAAATTCCGCAGGCATGCTCATGAATACATACATTCACATACATGTAGGGTACTGTGCGTAAATGCACATGCTATGTACATGAAAATCCATGTGGGCACAGTTCATATGCTTGCACTCCATCAGACATGTGCCTATTTTTACTTAAACTCAATCTGCCACGAGTAAAAAATAAAAGATTAAATTCAAAACAGCTGACATTTTTTTGTGCTAAAATAGACTAAATTAGGGATGGACTGATTATCAGATCAGATATTTAGTATTTTTCCCCTGCCCGATTGCCTCTAAAATAAATTAATGTAGAAATGCACCACTTTGGATCTGATGTAATAACCTCTCTGTGTCTGTAGTCACCAATCCGTAGTCTCACTCAATTTATCCCAACACTAAAAATAACAGAACTCTCTCTCTATTAATACATAGAGACATCCAGGACTAGGTCAAATAAGTAAATTCACCCAAATGTCAATAATTCCTTTTAATCCCAAACTCAATTTTAAGAGTATTCTTCGAGCTGCTGATGAATATCCACAGATAACCTGTCACACTTGTAAATTCTCTATGAAACTCTTTAGTTTTTGTAATGGCATATGGCAGTCCCTTAATAATTAGACAGCATTGGGCTATCCAAATAAATATGACCATGTGCTTCTGTAGTTATTGTTGTATTCCATTTGGCTGTCATTGTGTGAAGAAAAAGTAATTAGATTTAACACTTAATGACTTACGAAGAGGGCTTCCAGGCAGTAAAATTACAGAACCTCGAGATGTTTTTCTTCAACTTGGAAATTCAAATGAAGTAAAGTGCATACAGCCCCAACTGAAAATAGCATTTCCACAGTGTAATTCTTGCTTCGTAGCTGGAAAAGGCTGCATATGCATGAAAATTTAATTGTGTCTTGTCTTGCAATTTGAACTGATTTTTTACTTCATCCCATCTCAGCACCTTTTCCAAAGCCTAGTATGGGCTTCATAATGAGTGCTGGAAAACACAAAAACACACAACGACACAGAAACAAACAAAGACGTGCACAGGCGTAAATCCAATTTATTTGTCAGCTATGTTGCAATAGCTGACAAACAAATTGGATTTATACTTATTGTTTAAAGGGGATGCATGCTTGCATAACAGGGAAAAGACCATGTGAAGAGAGATGTATGTTTGTGTTTGCATTCAAAAGATAACATGGAAAAATGGTGGAGAAAGCTGAGAAGAGCTTGTTGCATCAAAGAACAAGACTTTCTACCTAAATCAAATGCTCATCAGCCATGCCATGATGTTAACTGAAAGATACATACAGTAGGCCTTCAGACCATTCAATTGATGTGACCATTTTAATTCTCGCCTTGTGTGTTTAGCGACTCCGGTTCCCTCGCAAGGCACAGATATAGCTGCCTGAAACTAATGGGAAGCAATTCTCTGCCAGCCCAAATGAATAAATCATATCTCTGTCTTTGCAGGCGAGGGTCTGGGTCATTTGTTGGAATGCAGGGTCTACAAATGATACACTAAAGGGGAAAAATGCAATTAGGCAGTTTAATAAAGAAGACTAACGAAGCCTCTTGCCTGCTCACCCAGTGTTTGGCCCAGGGAATATCGCCCAGACCCTGCACAATTACGCTGCTGGGGAAGTTCTACACTAGCTCACAAAGTGTTGGGAAAAAGCCTCATTATCCGTCAGTGGTCTCTTTCTCCTTGTCCTTCATACTATCTTTATCTTACTGTCCTCCATGTACAATCATTTTGGCTTCCTTGTCTTCTACCTCCTCACCTTGCTAAATAATTACTTTGTTATGTTAAAAAGGCTGATATCTCGGTGCTGCACAATGTGTCTCTGTGTCATAGAGACTTCTTTGTTGCTTGAGGGCGATAACAACCCTTTGACTATGAAGGAATGCATAAGCAACAGCGTTGTATGTCAGTACATTCTTGTCTGTTCTAGATGGGGAGGTTAGGCGGGGCCCATAAGGGTGCTGATGAGCTCTCGTCAGCCCAACTGGCCTTTGACACCTTTTCCACTGACAGGCATTTCTGCCCACTTTCATTTACACACACTCAGACATACTCTGTCAGTAGAAAAGTGCATGCACATACACATACATACACACAAATTGCCTCCATCGCAATTAGGCCAGCCATCCTCCAATTAGACAAAGGAAGCTGGCAGATTGTGACCCCTCTACCACTCTCTGCCTGAACTGTTCTCCCTCTGCCTGCTGTAATGAGAGACTGCCTGTTTACAGTGGCTGTGCTTTTAGCCTCCCTCTTCAGCTCAGTGTTTATTTTTTCCTCCGTGGATGCAGGAGCAGAGGAAAAGGAGGATTTAATGATGCTGTGGTACAGCTCAAGGAAAAGAGGCATGAGAGTTAAAAAAGGTTGAAGGAGTGAATGAGTATGCATTTAAAAAATATTTCAGATTGCATGTATACTGTACAGCAGTACAGTGTGTACTGTATGCACCCACCTTTGTCTTAAACGGACAAAGTGGTGTTATCAAGACTTCATGCATGTCTGATTTCTGCCTGCCAACATTTCTCACCAAAGCCAGGTCTATCCTTTTATTCTTACTGTGAGAAAATGCTACAATCCCTTTTCTCACAGATACAGCGAAATGGGGAGGGCTTGCCATCGAATCTTTGCCTTATACACGATAGGATGTCGAGAACATGCAACATAAAACTGCAAACTACATTTCTACACAAGCCTTGTCGACAGGCGAAAAAGACTATTATCTAAAAACTGTTATAATACCATGGCAGAGATACTGGTTTACATCCTGTGTAACAAAGGACATGCCCTTGAACACATGCTCTCATAGAAAACCACATTTTTGTGTCGTGTGACTCTAGTGTTATGTTTCACTGTCTCCTTCTTTCTCAGACAAGGTGATCAGGCACCGAGCATGCAGTTTAAAGGACACAGCCCATGCTATATTTGCCTCCGAGCTGGACCCCGAGTTCGACCGCATGTGTGAAGAGATCAAGGAGGCACGCAAGAAGAGGGGTAAGAAAATCACTTAAACAAAGCATAATGGAGGGAACGTTTTTTATTGATTTAAATAAGGCATACTAGCTGTTGTACCTAAAAGTAAACTCTCTAAACTGTTGTGCAGGGAAAGTGGGACACCATAAAATGGGAATCTCTCTCTCTAACCATGTGTAAACAGCATATCCTTAATTAGCCTCTTATGAAAAACAAAGTTTTGCAAGATCATAAACTCTACTAACTGATGCTACTTGATAAATACTTATTTTGACTACACAGCCCTCTTCATCTAGGGATTGTTGTTTGCATGATATTATTGGTAGAGCAGACTAATAACTCTGAACCGAGCATCGCTTGTTTATCTGAATATATGGCAAATGTATATATTTGGAAGAATACTCACTCGCTTGAATAATGAGGCCTATTCAGTCTGTGTTGGCTGTGTAGTTCCCAGCCTCCCCTCTCACCCCCTCTCTTATTTTGTAGAACTTCTCTGATTGATTATTTCGGAGAACAGAAACATGCTTTTGGGAAAAAAACAATCTGTAGGGTAGCCCAGTAATACTTGATGGAGCAGTCAGTTTTTAATGTAGAGTATGTGGCGCAGAAAAAGAGCAATGCCCGAGGCTCCAGTGTTCCAGACAGTACCTTCTGTGCTAGCTGTCTGCCCGGCACTCTGCATCTGTACACTCACCAAACAGCCCCAAGCGATGCTGAGTGGATTTAGTGTAAATCTAAGTTAGCTTGGTGCACATAGAAACATACACATATGATGCAGTGAAATTATATACCTAAGCTTTTAAGTACTGTCTTGTGTAAGTGGTCAGACATTTAATCACATATGAATATTTTTTCCATACTACATGTCCATACTAGAGTAGGCTAATTAACAAAACTCCTTTACATTTAACAAGGTCCAGCTGTGTGCTTGCCAAAACAGCATGTGTTTGTGTATGTGCAAGCACATCTGCAGGTTATAGACAAAATATTGCATAAACCTGGATTACAGATGGCTATGGAAAGGAAAAGGACAAGCAGTGTTACTGCTGGTCTCTGCACTAACATGACAAGAGAACAATGGAAGAATTACAATTGCAGTAAATTATACAATATTTCGCCAAGACTACAGAGTCGGAAAAGATCTAACCATTATTTTATTGGTTGTCCATGAATGGATCTCCGTCCTTGCACCTCATGAGAAAACAAAACTATTCTCCTCCATACGAAATACATCAAATTACATAGTTCTCTCCCCATGCAATGTACTTTATCTTTACCCATTCAAAGAGAGGAAACACTTTCACACATTATTTAGTACTTCTGGTCTGTCGTCTTCCTGTAAAATTTGTAGAAATGTTAAAAAGCTCACCAGTGTACTGAGGGTACTGCATAAGAAGCCCCAATTTTTCTCTTAAAAAAATTATCTACAGTATGCACAGCCCTACCCCCTGAGGGCCTATTGACTTCTGACTTAAGCCGCAGAGGCCTGACTCTTCCATGTCATGCGGGAAACTTATCAAAGAGGAAGCAATTTTCACAAGTCACTCTGTTGCTTTTGATTTCCTCTTTTAGCATCTAACAGCACAGGATGCTAAATGAATATTGCAGGAGCAGAAGTCAACTGCCTGAGAGGAGGAATACAGCAGTGTAAATATTTCATCTTCCAGTCAAGGTCCAGCTATAAAGCTATCAATTAGCCCAGCACGGCATGATGTCCAATTGCAGCAGTGTGCAAAACCCACAGTGCATCTGTGGGGATTTTCTCCCCCGTGACGAGATGAAAGGAGCTGTGATAGATTTGGCCAAAAACTTAAACACCAATTGATGTCAGAGTTGAAATGTCTCATTTTCAGGGGCTTGCATGCCTCCACACTCCACCTCTGTTTTTCATTCCTGTCACACTCAAGCTCTCGGAGTCAAACATATAAAAAGCCATAATAATACTACTCTAGTAGTTATATTTGTGATGATTGACATGCGGCTGTACCTCACTCACCATATCACAGCCCCTTGGTCATCCTTTCCTGTCGGATCACATTTGTTTTATTGTCTGTCAAAGTGCCTTCCTAGTCCCTGGTGTTCATACACACATCCACAAACACTATCCTACCAGCAGTATATTTCAGAAGGGTTTTCCCATTTACACATGCACACAATTTGCACATACACACACAAAGAGCATTGTTTGTTGTTGTTAACTGATCCTGCATGATCACCGCAGACCTCCAGACGCCAGCTCCGCTGACGGCAGCTCCAGGTACTGTGGCAACCAGAAAGCAGCACACTGCAGGCGAAGAGCAGGCCAGGAGCAGCACTCAAGGCGAGGCCACTTACAAACAATGCACCACTAGTAAGTATTCAAACCGTCCTTCAGACCGCACAGCTTATATCATAAACAGGGTGAATAATGACGACTACAAAGTGATCATGCATACAGTATGTGTGTCCTCCATACCAAGTTATTTGACAGTAGTCCACTGTCAGACCACATGGTGGTAAAATTGATAGATACCCTTTCTAACCAATTTGCTTGTGAAAAGGTGAAAAATGACAGCTACCACTGAATTATATTTGCCGTTTTGCCAACCACGTATAAAGTACATGTGCACAGCTTTTGTGCCATACTAATTGTGTGTGCATATTTTTGAAAAAGCAATGTAGTTGCACCCCGAGCTCTAACAAAAGCAGAAATAAATCAGTTTCTCCAAGTACAATTTTACCTTTCTGTTTGACTCAAACTTTAGCTCTCTTTTCTTTCCTTGTTTTTTTTTCTCTGTCTCTGACGCTGCAGCAAGCAGCTGTGTTGTAATACAGCAGTATACCAGATGTATGTGGTCCCACACACCTGCATACACACTCATACACATACATTTTTCAGCAGTGGAGAAGCATCACGCTGAGCAGCCTCATTAGTGAGGCTGCTCTCTCCTAACCACTCCGAACATGACCATGCCACAGAGCAATTACATGCCCACCTGTGGCAAACGGCAGGTGCCTAAGGGTGACGAGAGGGCCAGATATGGGCAGGGGGCAGACTAATGAGGCTGTTACCTGAATCAGAGTTAAGCAGGTTTTGCATGTAATCTGAGAAATGCCCTCTGGCTTTCACCTGGACAAAATAAAGAGAATGAGTTAGGCGCCTTCAACAGTCACAATCTGATAAAGACACAGGAGTGTGGAGGTTTGGTATGTGTCGTGACATATTCTTTGACTGAAGTAGTTACGCCTCAATAATCATAATGATCTGGTTGTTTGCTGTAGCCAAAGTTTAGATTCATTTTTGTGTGTGTATGTAGTACAATTGTCCAACACAAGGTGGTGCTTGTCCCTCATGAGAGTGTTCCTAATGGAATCCCTGCTGTGTGTAAAACGTTTCTTCTCCCAGGGAGATGGTCCCTTTTTGAGAGATGAGGGCCTCTGTTGGCCGCCATAAAAACTGTACTGCTACTCCAAGAGAAAACGGTAATATAGCACAGAGGAGATATTTAGATGTAATTGTTTAATCCCTCTTAGACTAATTCAGTCGGGCGAGTTTTGATTGAAGAGCGCAACATCAGACATGATCCAGTGGTTTTTCAAAGATGTATTTTTTTTGGTTAAGGGGTTAAAATGTAAGCATACATTGAACTTCAAAAAATTCGCAAATCTATAGTTTATTGCCTTGGTATTTTATTTTATCACATGATATTGTGCAGGCAGTCCTTATAAACTAAGATCTTTGTGTGTATTGTACAAATGTATTAATGTCTACTTACAGTATTGGTTAATTTATTGCACATAAAACCTATGTAATTTCTTACCAATCAAAACTATTCATTCACACATCCATAGTATAACAGCAAAGTAATAGACGAGCATATTAACATGTGAATCAACTAATTGAGTAATTGTACAATCCATTAAGACCTCTGCTTCTTTTTTAAGGGTGAAAGCCAGCACAAGCCCTGTATATGCTTCTTTTAGCTATAGTCGTTATCTACCAAGCCAAATGTCAGGGATGCGGACCACCAATTTAGATGCTCTTGGGAGAGTCGTTATCAGCCCCCACCAGAGGCTTAATTAATTAGGCTAACTCAGGTGATTAATTTGTGACATCGGCAGCCAGTTCTCACCTGGAGCACCTCAGCAAGGCAGCTATTAGGCTAATTGATCACAGAGTCAGTCATGTCTAGAGGTATGACACAGCCTCCTAATGAAAGCACGGTGCATCTGGTGGAGGAGATGCCAATTTCTGTGTCTAAACCAGAGAAATAAACACTTCATGAAATTGCACCCACTGCAGTCGTCGGGTCATTTAGGGGGTTGTTGGCTTTCCCTTCCTCCTCTGTGGAAGGTCAGGACACATGAAGGTTAAAGTTATCCAAGATCATTACCTGCAGGGGGAGGCCTATCTGGTGCTGTTTTGGTATCTGCAGTTCTATGGGGCTTTTATCTGGGCCACCTCTCCCTCTCTCCTTCCATCCCTCTCTTCCGTTTGCCTAGAGCTGAGAATTGCCTGTGACATTCAGATATGACGGAGAGTGGTGGCAGGGATGATGTGCGCTGTTTGGGACTGTGGAGAAAGTTGCGCGAAAGGCTTTTTAAAAGCGAAGGATATTCCTGAATCAGGTGTTAAAAGCACTGGATAAGCCTGGCTGTTGAGATCTAGATGGCTGGGGCACCTGCTGTCGCTGCCAGGACAATCAGGGTTGCAAAGGTAGGAGACCTTGCAGCTGTTAATGCACAAGAAAACAGGAAGAAGAATGTGGTTTCCATTAGCTTGCATGGATAGCTCTGTCATGGTTTCTCGGCTCCCCCCTCTCTTATAGCCCGCTTCTGTCTAACAACCCCCTCTCTCTTTCCTGCCAACCCCTCCCGGGAGGAACTGAAAAACCAGGGCCCATTACCTGTGCCACACTGTAGGGTTCATTCATAGTGCTGCACCACAAGGAGCCAGTTCAAACAGAGTGTCTTCCTTTCATTCATAATTAAGATATCTCAGTGTTTCTCATTCACTCATGGCTGTTTTTGCAAGTTAAATCAGTTGTCCTTTTTCTTTGACAGTCAGAATGCATATGCAATTGATTGCTTGACTAAATATCAATATCAGATTATTCTCTTGCTTTTCAGAAATGTCATACACTTAAGTGGTGTGCTACTTTCCAGATTGGCAAAAAACCTTTCTTGGCCTGTATTTTACTTGGCATGTCTACCAGTGTTTTTCCACTGCCAGTTGACAAGATTCCTTATTCAACTGTTGAACTGTTTATGGAAGAAAAGAATAACGATGCGGCCGCTGCATAATGTGTCCTCCGCGTCACTCAATAGCATGCCCAAGGCAACAGCTACCAGGCTGCATTCATGTAGACGGAACACTGCTGTGTCTCTCCTCCCCCCTGCCTTGTGTCTCACATCACGGTAAACAGACAGCTCCTCTCCCCATTGCCAGTGTCAATCCATCACAAGACCTTGATGGGATATTTAAAATCATAATAAACACTCCTGCTTCCTTTTACCTCAGGCTGAAGTAGTTACTGCATAAAAGGATGGCCTGGATTTTTTTGCTCAGGACAAAAGGGCACAAAACAGGCACACAGCTTGTGACATGCTGTCACAGTTGCAGTGCAGGAGGAAGTAGGTTAATAGGATGGCACTTTTTTCATTTAAGAAACATAAAGGCATTGTTGAAGACGAGTCTATTAAATTTTTTTCTCATCTGTGCCTTTTCTGTTTAGAGTGACTGACTACTACACTTACTGAAGAGAGTTTAACCTGGAAGCCAATGCGTTTTGCATGCTAGCTGACGTCCATAATACCTCCTGAGTAATTGTTGTACTTGCAGCAGCTACATACTCCTAGCCGCCAATTCTGAAGCTATACTTTTCGAGTGCTACTTGTCAGTGAATTGAGAATTAAGTCAGCGTCACTGTACAAGGTCCTCTTTTGATCCAGCCATATTGTAAACACCCTCAAAGTCAAGGAGAGGTAAAGGAAAGTTTTTCTTTTTTTCACTTGCTACTGTTCTGCCTGTCGTTCTCTCATATGTTCTTTTCCATGTCACCCAGTCCCTCTGTTTAAATGTTTCCCCTTGTTTTTCTCCTTCATCTCACATTTTTTGTTCCAAATTTGAAAATTGGAAAAGAAAATGTGATAATCAAATTCTGTCCTGTAGTCGATCCTGCCAACATTATTGTCTTCCAGCTAAGTACTGGTGTGCTGTATGTCTTTGCATTAATAGATTCCTTTATTCAAATTAGATAATTTATTTTCAGGTATTATTTAATATAAGTCGTCCTATAATGCACTTTTCAGTTAACATTGCATGTACCAAAACCCCTTCAGAGCAACAGCTGGTACAGACCACGTGATGAATGACATCTTGTTCTGTGAATGCAATATCTCTTCAGCTTCCTAAGGGATAGAATTGCGACATACTAATGGTCAACACCAGAAAACAAAACATCTTGCCTGAAACTACAATGGCGACTTTATTATTAGTTATTAGAAGTGGACACTGATTCTCCCCAAGCTACTTCTCGGCTACCAGGCGAAGACAATCTTGAGTTGCACACTCTGACACCCCAGAGGCGCTCACTAATAAAATCCATGCAAAGCATGCAAAGCCCTGAGCGAATAAGCGCTGAGCTTAAGCTGCCATTTTGTGGGCACAGATGCCTCTTGGATCATTGTGGCACCAAGCGTGAAATGAATGTAAAATCATCCATGATGCCTCTTGCTTCCATTTATTGTTTTAGGGTGCAGATGAGCTGACATCAGTGTTAGTGTCTCCGAAGATTCATTCTGTGTCTGCGGGTCTTTTCACTCCCATCATATTTCTGTGTATAGTTGTTGCTGCTGCGTGCTGAGTGTACACAATCGACAAGGTTGGGTGGTGATCCTCTTCACAGGATTTTAATGCCTGTTTTTTTTTTTTGTTTTTTTTTTATCACCGAGCAATGCAGATAACCATATACACTATATTATTGTACAGAGCCTCCATTTCTGCCTGAAACAAATGAGCCTGGAGAGTTGCACTGGAATGATTGAGCTTTGCTGCTCATTGCCTCTGTGCATGCCCAATGACTGCAAGCTGTGATGCCTAAGGATGTTTGAAAGGTGATGGGAAGGGAGAAGGGAGAGAGGGAGGCTTTTGAATACTAGACAGAAAGAGTTAGAATGCCAACAATGCCCAATTATGATATATGGTTACTGCCTCTTTAGTAGCTAGGCGTGTGTTACACAGACAATGCCAGGATATGCCAGGGGTGGGCATGTAAAATACTGCCAATGTGTAGGTGGTTATTTTAATGCTGTCATTTCTTCACCTGATGTCAAAGCTTTGTAAAGCCTAGCAGCCTTCGTGCAGTGTCTACACGCTGAAATTTCTGCTGATTGACTGGTTAATCAGATGGCTGCACCTCAAATGACACATTCATTGTTTTGAGATTGTGTTTTCTCTCTAGGAAAATCTGTCCATCACAAATTACATTCAGAGTCTTCCATGGGTGGTTTGGATTTTCACAAAGGATTGGCTGGCCTGCCATTCCAATTAAAGTGAATCTGGTGCTGTGCTTTCGATGATAAAGGATCTTCTTTTATTTCCTGGGTTTCTCTCCAACACTAAGAGCAGCCCAACATCTCAACATTTAGGCTGTACTACAGACAGAAAATTATACAAGGCCTCCTGGGCTTTTACTCTCATTGTTTTTTACCATAGTGCAGTCGATTAGTCAATTTCAGTAAACATCAGAAGCTAATAAACGCCAAGCGGCCTAATGGGGTGCATTCCCTCTCTCGGCCTGTTACTGATAAGTTGTAATTGACTGGAACAATTGCACAAACATGATGCATTAGTGCTTGATTAGTTGAAATGACTTATGGATTTGTTGGTGAGATCCAAATTATCTTTTGGACTTTATGCAATACTCAACCTAGCTTGATGGAAAGTGAAGTGCTATCTGTTTCTCATTAAGATCCACCTTTTTAAAAACGTGGCCAGCTTATGTATTACGGTTTGCATTTGAATGCAGAGAATGTTTTTGAAGATTCAGTTACTAGTGGTCTGATTTATAATATATTGCCCACAGTACTGCCACAGAAAATATCAATTTTTGTTAATGGTTTTTGTGTAATCTATTGAATAGTTTTGGTGTTTATTGGCACTGATCAATTATACATTTTCTTTCCCAAAGTAGAATTAAGTTAAGCATATGTCTAAATGTTCAGAGGTGGAGATTAACTTTCCTTAACACAAAGTCAACCATTTAGACTCACAACTCTGGGGACTCCTTAAGAGATGGCCACATTAAGAGACACGAGTCACATCAGACCACCAGAAGAATAGGACTGTGAGCCGACTGGGTTTTTAATTACATCAAATTGCTCGTAGAATTGCACTTATCCAGGCTAATTGCCACATTTCCATTAAAACCCAGGGATGAGATGCATTGTCTCTCAACATAGATGCCCCTTTCCCACTAACCACTTATTAAGACCAAGTGCAGTTATATCACTCATCAGCTCTCCAGGGTCTAAGTCAGATGTGTGAATAGTTCATTGCTATTTGTCAAATGATCTTATCAGTGGCATGTCAGTTACTAATCGCCCTGTGTTCATGCAGCATTAACATGACGAATTTTAGTAAGAGCTTTAAATTGTTTTATGAGCCAGTCCTGCTCTTTGTTGTTGTGGCACCATCATGCCAATCAGGGACAAGTGGCTGTAAATGGCTCTTTGTCACACAGACCTTTTCAGCGGGTGGACCTTACAGGGGCCCTTACATATGCAGTCTAAGCACAAATTACATAATCAAAGATTAACATGGTTGAATTACTGTCACTCTGGTGGTCTTAACACAAATTAAATTGTCGCCTTCATAAACGAAATCAGAACTTTTGTGTTAGATTATATCACATTATAAGCTTTCTGGGCAGCAGAGTCTGTTCACTGTTGCCAAGTCACTGCAGAATAATACAACTGCTGAAGGCTATTGTTTGAATGTTGCTTTAAGTTAATTCACTTTGGGGTTTGGATGTGCGAAAAAATGCTATTCGCCAATCTGATCTGTATTACACTACACAATTATATTCATGAGAAACTGGTTTGAAGTTATGAAAAAAGTTTTGAAATGTGATTGTAAGGTGAGTGTGGGTGGACTGGATATACGAACATCCCTTGCCTCAGTAAAAAATCTCCCAATAGTACAACCACTGACTTCAAAGGGAAGAAAGTGTTTGTACACGGGAATGTGAATCCACATAATCCGCTATCAATATTACTGATAATGATTATTCAGAACCATCTTTATATGCTGTGTCCTTTTTGTATAGGTCTTTTTTAAAAATGATATTGCGAACACTTGTTGAACAGTGAAATACAGTTGTCCAACCAGCTTGACCACCTTGAAGTATAAATTGTGTACATGTGAATATGTAAATTAGCTACAACTAACATGGTGCCCATTTCTAAGGTAGATTTTTTTATTGCAGAACAAAGTCAAAGCATTAGTAGAAACTATAACAACCTCCCTTTTTATAAAACCCTCAGGTGAAGCGGTGGGGTATGAATGTGTAGGAAGCAACAGCAGCGCAAATGGCAGTTAAGAATGAGCTACTCTGTTTGACACCCTAGAAAGACCATTGAGTTGGTTATTGTAACGCAAGTACACAGCTGACATATTTAGCAGATCAAGAGCACAGCGCCACCTGATTTGCCTGCTTGAAATAGCACACTCACTTTATTTCAGGTAGACTGTGTACTCAATAAGAATAAACATGAATTGATGTCAAGCTCTATTTTTTGTCATTGTTTGCTAGTAGAATTGTTGGACCAGCCAAAGCAAAAGCTAAGGGGCAATCACTAGTGACCTCAAAGTCTGTTGCCAACTACACCATTTGGCAGTTTTAGTTAGGATTAGCCTTAATCTAGACACTGTAAGAATGTTGCAATTAGTTGGTGGAGGAACCACATTTCTTATTTTCATCAGATACCTCTTTAGTACAGCAAATAGTGTATATCATATGCAGCAGTAATCTGCAGTCATAACACAGCTTCATTCATTGATGCTGTTCATAACAGCAGGAACCCAGTGTCTCAACTTTTAAATATCACTTTAAATAAGTAGATTAGTGGATGTTGTAGCAGCAAAGGTGCCTAAAAAGATAAGTGATTCGACTTTCCAGAGGTCTGAGCACAGCTTGATCGTGTAAGGAAGCAGATGTTTGTTTTAATGTTGGCACTGAGGAGCAGATGATCATCAGGAAACAGAATGTTGAAATATGGGGCATGAAGGATGTGGAACAAAATTGTTAGTCTGAGCAAATAATTGCTCATAGTCCAATCACAGTCTAGTGATTTGCAGTGACTTCATGTATGTGACTGAAATGATCTGATGGACGTGTGACCTCATTTTAATTTAATTGGACAGCATATAAAAAAAGTCAGTGAATCTCAAAATGTATCCAGCAAGGTGTCTATGTAGAGCAAATAATCCCTGTGTAAACAGTGTTTAATTTAATATCTCTTTCTGCCGAGTCCTATTATTATACAGCTGTGACGACCTGAATCCCTTAACAGACTCTCAGGGTATCTAATTGGTATCTAATCAAATCAATTTAGGAGGTGTAGGAGGTCCAACAAAATACAATGGCTATCCTTCACAGTGAATGTGATACGCCTCCAGATAATGGCTTTTGTCAGTTGGTCAGCAGAGTGTAAGCAAACATGGCAATAACAATATATCCAGCAATAATCTAACTAATTAGATCCTGTCAATTATTTTCTTTTTATTTACACAGGTATATAATAAGGTGTTTAAGTGGTTAAATTAATATATTTTCGTAGCTCCATAAGTTGCATCAATTGTTAACACTGCTATTGCAAGGTTAGAATCAAAGAAAAGATTCAGCCACAACTAGACACAGAGCTGGCAGGCAATAAGGCACAAATCTTTAATAGAGGGGTTAATTAGAACTTTGTACTGTACTATTCTTATCATATGGAAATATATCTGGTGCTCTCATTGAAGGGCACAATGTATCCTGATGGCCCAGAAGCAGAAGGAAAAGAGGATGCAGTAGAGTTTTTTTTTTTTTTTTTTTGGTGAAAATCTAGTTCTCCGACTTGTGCACTAACTGTAATATCAAGGTCTTACCCTGATGTCACCATTTGTTCACAGTATTTAACTTCAGTGTTTCATTTAATACAGTAGCTAGCTGTTGGACATTGCCATTCTCTGTTGGCTCTCCCCCACAAGTTGTGCGATATCTCGTACGTCAGTCAAATGAGCCAACTGGTGCACATCTTTACCTCATCGCTCTGCCTTACAGCTTGTCTGTATGCAGGTTTTTGCTGGGGGCGACAGACCTTTCCCCCAGAAGGTTTTCATACCTCGCTTTGTATGTACGCTTGTGCGTAGGCTGACATCTTCAACAGCACTTGGAGCTGCTGGTGCATTAGGGCATATCTGTCTTGTGAGAAGAGGGCACCACAGGCACCGTCATCCCACTGGCCATTTACTGAGCAGCAGAGAGGAGAAGGACAGTGAAAAATAGATGCTCTGACTGAATTATGTCTTCAATTCCTTCACCTTGTGACTGCATTTCCTCTTTGTAGTAGTATGGATATGCAGTCAAGACATGGTCTGCCCTTCATTGAATATGACAAGGTTTGACAATACAAATCGCCCAATGACCTGCTGTCCATCCTGTTGAGATTCGTATCTTCTAAATCAATGACACTGAGGGCCACCTTAGAGTATTAGATAGGGCAGATATGGAATTAGGATTGTTCTGATACCAGGTTTGGGAATGGCTTCGATACTGCTGAAAACGCTGGAATTGGTATCCGTGAGTACACAAGTCTATCCAAGGATCTGATACTCCATAGTTTATTTCTGGGAAATGAGACCCTACTACAGCGCTTTTTTTAAGTAGAATTGTGGCTAAATGGAAACAGTCCTCTGTGGTTGTTGGGAATTTTTTGCCTGGTGTTATTACTATTGATTCTTGTTGTCACTGCAAGATTGCCAGGCATCCTGTGGAGCCCAGAAATAGAAATAGTTTCAGCATGTAACTTAGGTAAAGTTAAAACTTGTTTGTACACTTGTTTATCTACGGATTGTGCACAGAACAAACAAGATATGACTTGTTAGCGAGCTTCAGGGGTGCTGGAGGCGGATTTATGTTACCTTTGGACAGAGCCAAATTAACAGTCCCCCTTACCTGCTTCTTTATGCTAAGCTAAGCTAATCGTTTATTGGCTCTAACTTCGAACTATTCCTCTGAGCCATGTGGTTTGGTGTGGGTGTGTAGGCCTTTATGTGAGAGGATAGGGAGAGAGGGAGGGAAGAAGGGAAATGCGAAGGGAGCAACACAGCAACTGAGGGAAGTGACTGATTTCCTTCATTTCAAGAAGCAAGGATGGGATCATTTATTGATCCGGACATTTCATTAAGTGTCAGCATGAAGTGTCACATCAGGTGACAAACGGCTGTCTTCCCTTCATGACCTACAGACCCCGAGGCCCTGTGTCACCATGACAGCCTTTCTGGCTCTTTGTCTCCTGCATTGCTTCCCATGTTTTCTCCCGTTTGCTTCTCATCCATTTTCATGAATCATTTTCAATGCCATAGTTAAAACTCCGAAAAACAAATTTAGTACATGCTGCTGCTCAGTCACATCTTTCAATGTGGAGTGATCTTTAGAAGCAGAATAAAGGCATTAAATATGAAGAGAAAAATGCCAATGCTAAGGAACAGACACAGATCCGAATGTATAAAGCTATTGCACTTAAAGTAAAAGCTAAGTCGATACGTGCGATAAACTGACTTTTACCCCTGAGCTGAAAAGAAGGCCTGATGCCACACTGATAAATAGTCTTCATTTTACCTTTACCTCTGCTTAGAATTTTATATGTAGCTGTTCAAGAGAGCTAAGGCATCGTATATATATAAAAGAAATCATTATTTATACATGACCCTCATTTTGTTATATTAACTTTTAAAGGGGTTCTTCTCATGACTTGTGTTTTTATTTTTATATGCACAGTTCTACAGACACAATTTGAATTATTCATTTAGTTTAAGTCATCAGGAGCCATTGAATTGGAATTTGTTCAACAGTCATGGCAGGGGATATACAGCCTTTGTGCTGTGTTAATTACAGCTCAATGGAATGGTTCAGATAGAAGAAGAAAAAAAAGACTGAAATCCTCTGGGGGGCGGGGGCAGTGAGGGGAAAAATATAGTTTTCAAGAGTAAGTTCTTATTGCTAATGCTTAGAATGGCAAAACAAGAGCAGTGTCAGAATTAAGATGCTTTGCTGTCAATACTGTGGTATTGAGCCATGTTCACAAACCTTTTTTGACTTGCAACAAGAAATGCAGTCAGAAAGATTCTTAGTGTAACTTTTAATTAAAGTTCTTCAGCTTTGAAGAAACTAAATCACTATTTCAAACACTGCTATTTAGTTTGTTCAATTACGTTATAAAACAGTATATCATAGTCCCCTGTGTACTGTCAGTGTACAGTCTGTCACCTGCCTGCCAGTTATTAATATCATAATCATCAAACTTTCTTTATCTGCTATTAATATCATAGTAAGCACATCATTAGGACAAGCGGTACAGCCTTCTCATGTAAGCTAATGTAGTATGCTATTAATTCCACATTTATCATAGTGAGAGGTGGAGAAAGCAGTCTTTCACCAATAGACAAAAAGGGAAACTAGTACTTTTTCGAATGTGCAAATTTAAGATTTAGAAAAGTGAGAACTGTTAGAAAATGTCTATAAGTACATGAAATAACTTAGACAATTGTGCCTGAACTATAAAATCTGCAGACCTGATGAATGAGAACAATTCCAACTCTTTAAAACACCTGAACTTGTTTCCAAAGAAAGCACACCAGTCTATCTATGTCAAAATTATAACAAAAGCCAAGTTATTTTGTTTATTTTACGATTGTGACACAACTCTTAACTTCCAAGCTCCTCCCCATCAGTTGCCGGTGATGAGAGCAGGGTGGATCAATACTTCATTAATGTTATGGGATTGAGGCCCCAACTTCAGTCGATTCCAATGAACCTGGATGACAAGAAACAGAGTTGGATGCTGGGTTGTGCTTGTGACCATGCACACAGTGGGTCTGCTTGTGAGTAACTGCACTTATATACTGTATGTGTGCATGAGCACGCACAAAGCCTATTGGTTGCGGTGACTTGAGAGGGCAGTTGCTAAACACTTCAGTACGATCATCCCCAGATAAGAACTGGAAACGTTCATAGGTGTTTAACTAGGGTGAGACCAGGGCCTGCTCAGCATTTTACTGTACGTTAGAAAGCCTGTTAGGGTGGTAATTGCTTGTTTGCATGATGCATTACACCTGCATGGAAGCATCTGCATTTGTTAAATCTCTCTACTCATTTACTTCTGATTTTTTACTTTAATTTTTCAAGTTCTAGTGTGTTTGATTTACGAGAATATTGGCTGAAATGGAATATGATATATATAATTATGTTTTTGTTAGAGTATAATCACCTGAAATAGGAATAGTTGTGTTTTTGTTACCTTAGAATGAGCTCCATCATGTTTGTACAGTAGCCATGAATGGACAAACGGCACGTTAGCTCAAGAGAGGGCCTTTTGCACTTTTTGCGTTTGTACCAGCCACCACAGGGGTGTGTGAGATGAGGGGTTTTCAGCTCATCGTTAGATGCCACTAAGTCCTACATATTGATCCTTCAAGTCGCACCACAATTATATGTTCAATCTTTAATGAACCAATTGAGTAGAAATGCTTGAAAATTCTTGTTTTTGTGTGTATACAGTGTAATTCATGAAATTAAATGCTAAACAGCTGTGGTACAATAAAATATGTAACATTATCAAAGCTATAGTTTTATTCTACCTTTACCCTTGAACCAGCTTAAAGCCATAATCACATTGAATTCATATATTGACAGAATAGCTCTCACATCTCACATGCCGCCCCGTATCTCATTTTTATTCGCACTCAAATTTAAGTCTAATATTATTCAGTTTGGAGTCTTGTTGCAAGTATGAGTCCTTTCTGAGATCTATAGCCCTCATTCTGTGACTGATGTGAATATGAAATCAATTGCACAACCAATATGCGCACAGATCTCCTTTGGTTATTAAATTAGACATGTGAACACACCTAAAACATTTGTATCTTCACCTATTTTGTCTGACACTTCCAAAGCATGAGTGTACCCGAATGTTGTCACAGTGTCCTAAATGTGAATCATAGAGGAGAATTAGAGTGCAAGCATTATCTGGAGGGGTAGAAAGTGTTGTTCATTGCAATGGACACATACACTTTATGCCACTACGCGCACACACACGCACACACTTATATGGTACATACACACACTTACACAATAAGGAGGTAAGTAGGTTAGTAAACAACAGAACATCTGTCCAGGTTAGGGAAAGACTGTCTGTGTGAATTTGCACTGATTTGGACAGACTAGCTGACTCTCCAGACCGGTGCCAGGAGAAAATGTTGATGCATGTCCATGAATTCCTTGTGCTTTAGATTGGAGCTTAGAGTTTTTGAGAAACATAAAATGTGATTAAAATAACAGCAATGCATCATTGCATCACTAACAAATCAATCATCAGATACAGTAAGTTAGTTTGTTCGAGATTAAACTACCCAAACATATAGGAGTAGGTATGTAGAATGGCAGCCTTCTAGATTGTTATTAATGCAGCTTATCAACCACTAAATCCACATTCTCCACATTTCTTTGAAAATGATAACAGTGCTCATTTTTTTCCCCAATACGAATGACCTAATAACGTTGTCTGAACTGCTAAAGGTGGATTTTATGTTGAAAATCAGAAAGCAGATGTCTACTTTAATCACGGCTATGGTCTGTCGTCACAGTTACACTTTGACCTTCGTGTGCTCATCTGGTGTTGATGTCCAGAGAATTACTCTCCCATTGACTACATTTGATTATTGAATTACTGTAAAATTGCAAAGCAGTTGCATTGATTGTTCCTCACATCATTTAGAGTTATAATCCATATCCAGAATTGTGTTGGGATCATCATTTGAGACACATACCCCTAACTATGCAGTAAATGCCGAGGCTTCATTAATTCTTTTTTTTCCGATGTGTTTCAGTGTCGTTGCTTCAGACAAATGGCAGTTTTTAAAATGAGGGCCACCACTGAGGAAATGGAGGCCAGATTTACAATTTGTAAATGGACAATGTGTTTGCCAATAGATATGGGAGCTGGTCACAATGAGATGATTACATTTCATATAAATATAGTGTCTGTTTATGGGGATATGGGAAAGGTTGAGGCCTTGATTTAAGATGATATTTTTCCTGTATGCTCTGGGCCTGTTTGACATTTCGGGAAAAATGTTTGGGAGCAGTTGCCCAGCAACCAGAGGAGACCCCAGGACGTTACATTTCCTGACCGAGAAATGGTTCAGCACATAACGCCCCCGTGATTTGTTGTTTTTAAACTTTGGCCTTTGTACCGATCAAACAAATGAGATACATGTTGATTAGGGATCTTTAGAGGTGCTTGTAAGTTTTGCCAAGCTAACTAGCTGCTTGGTTGTAACCTCATATTTACAGTGCAAACATTAGAGTGGTATCAGTCTTCTAATCTAATTCTTGGCAAGGAAGCAGAAGGCTCATTTCCCAAAATGTCATGCTTTTCCTTGGAAGAGGAAATGTTCCTCTGATGTAGAACTTGAAGGTTAATCAGTCCAAGATGTTTTTCCTTTTGCATAATTTATACAAAGTGAACTGATTAAGAATTTAAACAGTAGCAGATGAGAGTGATTGCCTAGATTTGGGTAAATTGCTTTGGAGTACATAGTGAGTTTGAGTACACAATGATGGTAGTGTGGCATTGTGCCTACAGACCCATCATACCAATCTATCTGAGATGGATACTCTTTATGTCTTTATGGGCTTGTGCTTGTAGACTAATAAATAGCCTACACCATATTGCATAGTGCTATGGGCATGGGGTGCTAAGTTTCCTTGGATGGCTCTATTATAAACTGTACATAGAAATGTCTCTGGATTATACCGACAAGGCTTTGGGGCTCTTATTGACTCGACGGTGCTACAGAGACAGTGGATCTGTCTGGCCATGTACATCTGTGGATGGAAACACTTCTAACATTGAACACAGTATAAAAGCAGTCAGTTTTTTATTGTTCATCCATGTTTTACAGAACATTTCCTTCCTTTGTCCTCACTCTGTGATTTTCTGTCGGTAAGTTGTGAGCTGATTACTTAATACTAGGAATTTTTAAATAAAGAAATCAGTGAATCAGAGGCACTGATTCACAGTTCCACCCAAAGGCACTGCTAGAGTATGCCTCTGAATTGTCCATCAGTGTCACTGGATTGATTTATTTATTAAATACTTGCTGGTACTGCACTTTGGATACTCGTCTCCTAGGGGTTTTGCGCTCAAAAGCTGTACTTGTCTGCGTGTGCATGCATGTGCACATGTACGTGCACACACACTGTTCTGACATGTACGTCTGATGGCAACTTGAAATATTTCTGCCTCTGCATGAATCTTGTATGGGTTAGGCACTTTTAATTAATACAAAGTGCTCTGCTTCTCTTTCCCTTCCCCCTTCCCTCCCCCATCGGCATATCTCCGCTCTGTGGTTGGCTGTTCATGCTCTAACAGTTTTCATGCATTATTTAAGAGGTGACTATGACGAGTCATTTGCCGCCATTCTGTCTCACCTCTTCCTCCCTTAGGAGCACGCTTCATAGCTCCGATGGTGATATCTGACCCCATTGGGACCTTTTTCATCGAGTTGTGGATTGTTTGTTTTGGTATGTGTGTCTAATATCCAGAGGGGGTTAAAAGAGAAAATAGGGGTCAGCAGAAAATTAGCGTATATGCTTCTTCTTTATAATGTTCCTTTCAGAGTAACTTTGCTGAAGTTGGCCTTTACTTGGCGGTGTTTGATACAAGAATAATATATTCAGAAAAAAATATTAATGTAAAACTTTAAGCAGAAAAACAATATATTCTGTACTGAACTTGAAAAGAGCCAAGCTATGACTAATAGCCGGACCCTGCAAGGTGACAGTTCGAAATGAAATCTTATGTTAACTAAAAAAAAGTGGTGGTCAAAAGTAAGCAATCTGTCAAGATGAGAGTAGGGCATGTTCAGACAACAAATGAGCATTATTGATGGGATGCCAGCATTCACAACAATCCAAGATGCCTGCTGTGTTTCCTTTAGTCTTGCTGTCTTTCTTCATCCGTGGTCTCCCACTAAGAGCAGAGCAACTGTCCCATGTGCCAGTCATGCCTGAAGACTACTGCTGATCTTTGCTTGCATGGAAACTAAAGCTGCATACCACATTAAAACTCACTTAGCCAACAGCTCCCTGTACCCACTTGAGAGAGCCTCAACTGGGCATGATGGGCCGGTTGACAGGCTGTCGATCACTGCATTATGCCTTGGCAGCGAGGATGTCTCATTGTCTCTTTGAACCTCTGGCTCTGGTGGCTCCCTCTCCAGGGAATACTGCCCAGTTCCTCTCCTATCATTTATTATTATTTAAGTGTTCTAAACACCAGTCTGTGTGGATATTTGTGCTCAGTGGTAGTTCTGTGTATGAAAGGTATCCAATAGTCCCCTAGTGTGATGAAATACATAGCAGGAGCAATGCTTGAACACTTGAAACTTGGTGTATTACAAAATAAGACTGCAGCTAAAATTTCAAGGCAGCACTTCAGCACATGCCAGTGTGAGTTTAGGAAAAGGCCAGGCAAAATAATAATGTTGGATTATTTGATAGTTCCCTGGCAAGCCGTAGATTGCAGTAAAGATTGTACTAGATACTGTTCGCAGTTCATAATTGGTTCATATACTGTCTTTGAAGGTGTTTGGAACAAGTAGTTTGTGTCCTTGATATAGTACTTACTCAAAATGTAGCCAATGCATAAACAGATGTAAATTACTGCTTGTTACAATAATTGTACAGCATTAGTTGACACCTATTCCCTTGTTGTGTTGGTTGTGGTGACAGGAAATACATGGCTGGTCATTAGGTGGATCACCTGAGAAGACTGTTACTGAAGAGGAGTGTCCTGAGTCCACTAGCAAGCACTGGTGGACTAATTATCCCATTTGTGTTGCATTGTTGCAGGGGACGAGATATAACTTTCAGATAGTATAACCGTTTTCCTTGCTGTTGCCTCTCTATTGTGAACAAGTGCTTAACATAGGGTTTCATTTTCTACCTCTCTGTGCATAATCACATCTTTTAGAGTGGAAAAATGAGCCCTGGTTAAAAGCATTGGGGGAGACAGGAGAGATGACAGGTGACTCAGAGTTGTATTCATATCGCTGCAGGGAAGGTGGTACTGATACAGATTATACAATGGAGACCTTTTGTAGTATTGAGGCAAAAGCTTTGCTCAAATCATATAGGGAGTATACTGTAGCGTGATCTCTTCTGAAAAACACAGTGGAGAGACCACTTAGTCCTTTAAGAGCCTGGCTGATGTATGTTATTGATCCTGCATAAGATTCCACTTTGGCAGGACAGAATTATAATAGGTAGGACTTTATGCATTTTAATTAGTCCATTGTGATCCGGTGTCCATATCCACAGCTGAGCTCATTTGCACACATACCTACAACAGTGGGACCTTTTTAAAGTTATCTACTTTTTTACTTTTTGAGGTAGTCCATCCTGGTGGTATGCAGTGTCAAAAGCTATCTGATGTGACTCAAGTGATGATTTTAAACTCTAAAGGCCTTTTTGTGCTAAGACCCCAAAGGGTTAGCGTTTGCTCACTGACAGGTAATGGCAATGCTGCTTGTCGTCAGGTTCAAACACTTGTTTCCCTAGGAAACTGAATTGTGGTGGTCACTGTGTGGTTTTTGTTTCACACTCACTCTGTGTCTGACTTTGTTGCTCTTGTCTGAAGCTCAGTGGCTGCTTGAGAAGAGCAGTAAATGAAGGCAAATGCCTTGAAGTTTCACTGCATTTAACATTCTTGGTTGCTTGCTGTGACACTTTTACTGCATTCTCAGAGAGCAGGCTTTGCTTTTCCCCTTCCTCTTAAAACCCCAAGCACCATCTGTTGTCATTAGTGTCCAACATCCATGATGTAGCAGGGCTGCTGTCTCTGTCTGCCTCTCCCCTGCAATCCTTGTCACCCACTGACTGTTACTCTTTGAAGAAGGCCAAATGTCCAGATTTAAATTTGAGCAACTTTCAAGCTACCCTATGATACTGTGTGAGGAAGGGATGGGGGTTTTCTAGTGCTCAGTATCTTTTTCCGGAAAATTTGAGAAAATATACAGTATGTGTTTACATTAGTGAATGCTTAAAATCTTATGATTTTTTTGCTATTTAATCTTCAAGTGTGTTTTTATGCATTGCCTTGTCTCCTTTTCTTGTATGCGTTGCCTCTTATCCCGCGAGACATAGAATCTAACAGCCTTTTTTTAATTTTCAAAGGTTAAGAGTGATTTCAGTGTTGTTAACTGGGATCAACTGTCTGAACAGCTGGCCATTTTTGTAGTTTCTCTTAATTATTCCGAAGTTCAGTGAATGTTTCCTGCTTGTTTTATTGAATATTTTTCTCCTGCTTTCCTCTCTTCCTCACAGATCATATAAAGCGGAAGATTCGCCGGCGGCCATCTTGGGGGCGGGGCATCATCCGTAAGAAGAGGTACTACAAGAAAGGAACAGAAGAAGAGGAGGAGGAGCCCGAGGCAGAAGTGGAAGCCGCGGGGCCGAGTGACTCGTGTTTGACCCAGGATGAGGAATCATCTTGTGATACCATGGGTCCCCAGCCCAATGGCCATCATCCCCATGTCCCATCCACAGAGGAGGAGAGCTCCAATGAACCCCCTGTTGCAGCTCCTTCTGAAATTCCAGATGCCAGTGAAGCCCAAGAAGAGCCAACACCTAAGGAGGAGGAGCCCATAGCCAAAGAGGCAGAGTCTGAGAACACAGAGAAACACACCGAGCTTCACTGCCCTTGTGACAGTTCTCAGCCCAAGGCAGATGGGGATAGCCAGGACAAGCAGGCTGTCATCCAGACCTTGATTGAAACGTCCGAGTCTTCAGATGCTGAGGCCCAGCCTAAGCACACAGAGGGTCTCATAGTATCACAAGTGGGCTGTGTGAATGGAAACGAGTCAATGGACAGCTTGGACTCACAGAGCCTCAAGAAGAGCAGTGAGGCTGAGAAAATGACTCATCAGAGCACAGCTGAGGGCTCTAATAATGATCCAGAACAGGAAGAGCACAAAGACAACAACAGCAAGCCAACTCAGGAGCACCCTCCCCAGGACGGGAGGGCAGTAACAGAAAATATTGAAGAAGATCAAGATGAAGGTATAATGCTAGATTTATAGTTTTCACTGGTCGGGCTTTAGTCGCATTGTTGGTTAATTAGAAGGCTGACCTTTTTTCCCCTTGATTGTAAACATTTTTAATGACTTAAGCATTCATTGAAAATGCAAATAACACAGTATGCAACATTTTTACCCAGGAGACGGCAACCTAATTTGCTTAGTCCACGATGCATGGTGTATTTCTAGAGATGTTTTGTTGTGAGTCACAGGTGAAAACTGTCCCTTGTGCAAATATTTGGATAAGCTATCAATCAATCAGGTTCTTATTATTTATTTATTTTTTAAGCTTGAACGGCATCTCAAGGGAGGTTTTAAGCGAGAATAGAAAGGTGCACGTTCTCAGCTTCTCACTTTGATCTCCTCATTTCACTTACAAATCATTTGATCTTTACAGATAAGCAATTAAGCGAGTTAACAAAATCTGTTAATTTTTGCACATCCAGTCAGTGCTTTGCCCACCACTTAATTATGATGATAAATTGCTTTTTTGATTATCATCCAGCTCCTCTGATTTACACTCGGTTTAGCTTATAAAAAAAGAGGGGGGCATGAATAATGCAACGTAAGTCATACAGAATATAAAAATGCTCTCTCCTGGGGTAGCAGACAGTACATTTCAATGGAGAAACTCCAGGGGATTGAAATTATGTGTGCCTTTGTAGACACTCTGCACCTTCTGATATGTATTCTGAAATGTTTTCTTTGCCCTTAAAAGATTCACAATGTTGGCTGACTTTCCCTCCCCACCTTGGAATCAGCCACATCTTTTTTTCCCCCTTTGCCCTGAGCCATTACTCCCTTTCTATTGGTGTGCAGTATTTCAATATAATCCAATAAGTTTATGTTTTTAATTAGAGGCATGTTGTTTGGTTTGTGGTGAGTAGAGGCCAGCTGGAAGGCTGAGGTAATGGTGCTGCTAGAATATGGAGAAGCCATCAGAGGATGGCACGATCAGACAACAGAACACAAACAAACTGGCTCCTCAAACAACAGACAACTCGGCTACTCCGCCCACACATTCATTACAAGCTGAGCCAGGCCTTTTGTTTCCATCAAAGCGTTTCTTGAGCACTGTTATAAATGGACAGGAAAGAGGCCAGATGTGAAATATCGTGGCCTCAGTAGCTGCTAGTAGCTTCAAATAGATTTTCTTCACATACTGTAGTATTTTATTCATCTTGGAGGCATGGCAGTTGGATTTTTTTTCCTTTTGTAACTATCCAGTTTTGGTTTTTGTCATGACCCACTGAAAAGCACAAAGGGGTCTTATATTTAGCTCACGCATTCATATTAGGTTGTTTCTGATTGCTATCACACTGCATTCATTCTCGTAACCCTCATTGTTAACCCCTCTTTCATCATTAATCTGTTTATTAGGGTGTTCCAAAGCCAGGAAATGCAAGAAGAGCCTGTCAGAGCAGCAGATGGAATCTGTGGAGAGGATAGAAGAAGAGCCACAACCAGTCCCTCCCCATCCTCCAGTAGTGGTTGACCACCAGCGACTTTCGGTAAATGTTTATCTAATCACTTTTTACGCCCATTATTGCTATATCAGTACATAAATTAAGTATGAAAAGTGTATTGGAATCTGACACTGTTAATGATGATTTATTGATTGAGTTCAGCCCTAAAGCCTTTTTCCTAAGGTATGACTGTAGCACTGTGAAATAGAAGTGTGTTGCAGAAAGTCCTTAAATCTGTAAATTGACTTATTTTTTGAGAGCGCAGTGTGATAGATGGCAATTTATTTACAAATTCATGCCCACATTGTGTTTACTTGTACCCTGATTGCTGTTCATCTGTCCATCATCTTCTCAGTTGTTGCTTTGTTGTATTAGGACAGCATCTGTTGACATTGTCAGTGATTTAAATTGAAAAATGCATCAAATCTAAATGACAATTGAAGCAAAGGAATAACATTCACTGTTGCTCAGAAAGGTTTTTTAAAAAAATCTTCATAGCCACTCAAGTGCTAAACCATTAACTAAGCCCTTACAACCCACTAAGATCTGAGCTCTTTAAAACCCCAGTGTGTGCCCCATCACCATCTTGCTTGATTCTGCACGGTCATCATTCAAATTCAGACCATGAAGGATGTAACAGCTGGGGTGATTTGGCATTGTGCGCTGACTGTAGAGCTGAGATTTAACAGGTACTGTGATCTGTATCAAAGCAATGATCTGGTAACAGGAAGATGGGCATTCTTAAGGGGAAAACATGGTCACACAAATATTCATGCCCATTTATTCTGATCATGATCATTTCAGGTATTCAGTTATTTCAACAGTTAGGAGTCATCGTTGATATGTTACAGAATATTATATATTAAAAGGAAAGGGAGTCAAATATAATATGTAATAAATGTATGTAGCTACAGACAATCTTAGAGACAGAAAAACAGATGTTATTAACAGACTTTTTTTTTTTAAATGTCTTATACACTATAAACTATTAAGGCTATAGATAGCTGGTTGATATTTCTCAGGAAATATAAACAGCCCCACATCCCACCAGTAAATGAGGAATTGTTTAAATATAGCCTTATTGGTTGCAACGGAGCCAGCTGTGGCAAACTGTCACATCTCGCAACTGACTAATTAGACTGTGATTATGGAAAAGAGGAGCTATAATCTAAAAATGTCACCAATATGCTTTTGTTTTTGTCTTATTTAAGTTCACACGGGTGCTTGTTTAAATGTGGCTGGCTGTGTGGGTGAAGGGTTTTCAAGTGTTTTCTCCTCCCCTCCGTAAAAGAAACAGCTGCTGTTAATTTCTATACTCTAAATTGGTCACATATTGCTTTCTATGGAGTGTTAAGTCACTTCTTGTATACAGACATTAATATGCTGCAGAACGAATGAGCCGATGTATGTCCTTCTGTTAGAATGGTGTTAAAAATGGCACTAATGATCATACTCTGCTTAGCCCCGGTCGCTTTGAAGACTCACCGCTCACGTTATCTTTAGTGAGCCAGCTGAGGTAGCCAGGCCTGTTCTCCCATTTTCCTTCTTGCTGGCACACCCTGTCTCATCCACTGTATGGTACCCATCTTAGAAACGGTCCGCATTTGGCATTAAGCCATCCCTTTTGTCCCTCATCCTTTCTATAGCGTCCAAAAATAGAAAAAGGTTAAAGAGAATTGCTATCTGGATAATAAGAAGTCTCCCATTATTTGAGCAGGGCCCAAAAGGCAGCACATACATTGAAAGTTTTTTTGTAGAATTGGAGTTAAGGTATGGAGGCGGATGGGGAAACTCAATCATGGGTGACCAGCCTTAAAGCTTCTTCCAGTGTGGAGCTGATGCTGTCACACTGCCCTTCTCAGATGGATAACTCTAACTTCTGAGGCTTATCCCTCCTTTCCATTCACCCTATGGTCACGCCACTGTCTCGCTCCCCTTTTCATCTTTTGACTCTCAATTTTGTATCCCTGCTCTCTGAACACGAAGAGAGCCAATTATAGTGGCAGACCATTTTTTCGTCTCTCAATCAACAGGTGTTGTTCCTGCAACATTTGAAGGAAACAAGGGTATGACTCAAACATGAGCTTCTCTCTGCCTCACTAGATCCGCCAACTTGTGCTGGGATGTGTTCAAGGAACGGAGAGCATGCGAAGCAGCTCCGTCGTACTTTACACAGTCACGCTAGGGTCCCACCTAATACCCCAAGTGTAAATTGGAGCCTCGGCTCAGTGGGCTCCCCTGACAGCACTTCTCACTGATCGGGTGGGGGTTGCTTGGTTTTAGGGCACTCTGTGTAGTGTAATTGATGTAAAAGAAGTGTTCTGACATGCGCTTACTTCTTTCCTCCATGCTCCAAAGTGACATCCAGCTATCAAACCATTATCTAGTGGCTTTTACCAGTGTCCTCTGGGCATGATGGGGACGGTGGGGGTACATATCTTGTCTTGCCGAACCGGACTCCATCTTTCAAACTGATTGACAGGCTTTTAAGTTGCTCTGATCTTAGTGCTTCAACTGGCTGCCCCTGTGAACAGTCACACACAGAACTAATCTGGAGGTTTATTTGTTAGTGGGGGGGAGAAGGGAGATATCTTAAAGAAACAGATCGTGAAAAGAGGGGACTGTGAATAATTGCTTTTTCATCCCTGGCTTACGGAACAAATTGAATATCCGGTGCGCAGGATGAGAGTCACCATTTAAGCTGATATTTGCTGGCAGGGCTGGGACTGGCATGCTGCCTAATGTGTATTAGGACCCACAGTGAGTGGCGTTCTGTTCCTTCTCTCTTCCATCAGTCGTATTCATTGATTGTAGAGGGCTCATTATTCCTGACTTTTAACTTGACGGAAGAGACTCTGAAATCTCTCTGGAATTAAATACCATCAGTGTTATGAGTTTGTTCACAGACCCTACACTCAAAGCCTGTAGGACAGAGATGGTATTATTGCTGTATTTGCATTCCGCCTTTCACAGCCATGGCACAGCTATTTACTCTGAATCAGTTAGTAAAATCAAGTTCTGTTATTGCCAGTTTTACTGAAATGATGCTTGATGCTGTCTGGATCAAAATGAATTTCTCAGCATGAATAAATCGGTCCTGAGGCTTGTTTCTCTTACTACTCAGAAATGTCTCTCATAGTCAGCTGTTTGCTTTCATCAGTAATCAGACACTTGTCCACAGATGGACTGGAAGAAGCGCTGCTGACGATTGCAGATGAGAATTCAGTAGCAAGAAATCCAATCTGGCCCCGGCAATTTTTCCTCCATCTTAGCACGAACACACATATTCTCGTCCGCTCTGCTGTTTTCTCTAGCAGCTGCCTAGAAAGTGCTAGTGTTTCTAGTTGTTGGCACAGTATGGAGTCTTTTGGCTTGATGCTTAGCTATTACAGCATGTCAGGATTTCCTGTTTTAGAGAAGCCTGTCAACAGAAGCGGCCACATTCAGTTTCCATGATTCTTAGCACTAATGACAGCGGGGGGGACCCTTTGGCGAAGTAGCCATCATACAAAGACAACAGCTTAATAGTAATGCCGGACCAGCCTTTGATTGCCGATGAAAACAGATAGTCTTTGAAGGGCTTCTTTTATTTTCATTCAATCCCACTGATGGCCTTGACAGTGTGGCTATTTACATATAATTGTGCTGGCATAGATGTGCCTCTTGGCCATGCATGTGAGAGCCAGTTGTGTCGATAGCTCACACAACACAACATACCAGTGTCTTGTATTTTCTTCATATTCTGTAGTTTTCCCTCCTGCTAAGCCCCATTTGAGTGATTTATTATGCTCTTTAGCAGAGCTCCCACCTCATGCGTTCCACTCAGCCCTCCGCTTATATAAACTGAAGGTTTGTACTATGATTAGCTATATAGTACATGTAAATGAGTTTTTAAATGCTTGGCTTTCTTTTGTCCACCCTGGCAAGTACGAATATAATAGTAGCCAGCGCTATTGGTCCACCACTGTAAGCAAAAAACTGAATAGCATTTGGGTTGATGGAAATAAGCTGTAGCAGCTAGAGGGGATATAATATAATACTATAAGGCTGCTATTACATTTTTTTTTAGATAATAGCCAGGTTGGGAGTCCAAGTCAGGGTAAAGTTTAAAAACAGCAGTACTGTGGATGAATTATTGGAAATATCAGCTGATGAACGTTTCTCTCTGGCAATTTAGTGTCTTACATCTGCTTTCAGATACCAAATACACTACAAACTGTGTATAATGAATAGAAAAGGAGGCTCATGTAATTGTATTTTTGTTACAGCCCTATCGATGACACAAATGTACTGTAGAGCTTTAAACAGCAGTGCTTATTCGATGCCTCCAGTTTTCTCCAGGCTGTGCATGTTTGTATATTCTGAAAACATATTCTCATAATGCATAACGGACAGTCTGAAATGCTTCGTGCTTGGTCAGCATGTTTTACTGTTTCACCACCTTTCCCTCCCCACTACACACAAACAAGCACACTCATTGGTTGCACTACACATGTAAAGGACATTGCATCGATTAACCTTTATTTCCCCTGAGGTTTACCTTAAGTTTAACCGTAACTGGTCGATGGCAAGTCCTTTCCATAACCTTGACCTTATCCTAACTTTTTCTATATCCAATCGTTTCCTGGGGGTTTGCCTTTGGTGCATTTATTTAAAAAAAAAAAACATCTCTGCATCAGGGTTATGTGGAGGCGTGTTTGGGGTTATTTGTGTAAAGTCAGTGCAGTGAGCTTTTTTCCTCCTTTATTATCTGGTGATATTGGATCTCTGCTGTCTTAAAACCATAAAATATTAAACTTCTTTCCTGTAGCAAACAAACCAAACATCTTATTTTTCTCATACTTATCTCTCTTACTGAATAATATCTTTATTCTTCAAAACCCTTTTCTCCTCACTGAAACTATTGCAAAGGTTACTTCATCATTTTTAAACCTTTCATTATTCATTAACTTGACCTTGAGTGGTGCACAGTGGAGAACAGTGAGAGATCAGAGGCAGTAATTACTCTCCAGTCAGTGTGGCACAATCCAACAGTAATGCATTTTGTTCTCCGATATTTGGATTAATTTGGGTGAAAATAAAAGAGAAGAATCAGATTTCCGACACAGTTACATAATGCTCTTTCTGGAGCCTTTAAAAGATGTTGTTTGTGACTTGGCTGGCCATGTGTATTACATTCTCACCTCAGGCCAGTACTTAAGGTGGACACAGACAACTCCCAATCTTGACATGTATCCTTTAGTTTTTTTGTTTTGCTTTTTAATTGTGACCAGGATATGCACTGAGTGGGACTTCTCAAGTTGAAAGATGAACTATATTAGGTCTGGCTCGACTCCCTTGTCCATTTCAAGAAGAAGCTAAATTTAAGAAGTGTTTAGAAAAGCCACTCATTAAACCACGAGTGACTATTCAAGGTTATGGCTGTGTCCTGGTTTAATTTATACCCTGTCCAGGAAACTGGCCCTGAATCTCTAAGCTCTATATTGATTTTAACACAACTCCTTTATTGATCTTCGTCCTAAAGTGAACATGTTAACAATTTTTTATGAACTATTTATTTATACATATAAATTTAGCTTTTTTCATAATGTGAATGTCTGAGTCACTGATTAAACCTGGTGACGACCAGACTTAACATAGATCTCAAAATACACAGAGGTATTAAAGTGCATACATCTTTTTTAAATGCTGCTTTTTGTTGTTTCATTTGTGAAAAATGAATACAGCAACAACATCCATAGCAAATAGTGTGATATAGATGATAGCAGTGTAAAAACAGAGGAAGAAGAAAAGAAAGGTGGGTAAGTAAATAAAATTAATAAATTCACACACTAGATTCAGTTCACCTACACAGAGGATTACCTTAAATACAAAATCAATCAGAATTAAGTGCAGTATTCTTACAAAAGAGGGGGTAAAACAAAATATGAAATTAAATAAATAATACAAGTGAATTAAGAAATGAGCGACAAATTCAGTAAGAATTCAAAAAAGGTTGCAGCAAAACTATTCATGATATAATGATTACTCCCCCCCATCTTGAACGTACACCACCTGTCTGAACCAAAGTATGTAAATCATGATAAAAGTATTCTAACTATTTTAAATATTTTATTAGGCCACATATTAACATCATAACTAAACAAGTAATACCGTTCAGTGGATTAAGTTTATTAATATTATAAATCGTGTTGTTTAATATACTGTGTACCTTGCACAAAGGACCTAAAGGACATAATATGCACAGCTATCAGATGGCTGTAAATTTGCCAGTGGTATGATGTTGGAGGTAAAGCCAACCATTGCATATTTTAGGTGCGTTGGTAACCCCAGCAGGGCTTTTACATGCCCAGCCGAAAGGGATGACCATTTCAGTTTTATATTGCGGGGACCATGCTAATATGATTTGTCATGATCGTCCCTGACCCTTATAACACTATCTATATTGCATTACCGGTGTGACCGAGTACCTTGTAAGCCACATTATGTGCCTCTGCAACTGGATTTTCCCCCAGCAATTCACCATCCACTAGTGTCACATCCACCCTCTGCCCTCACTAAAGGCATGCATGGTAACTAGCAAACCAGAATCATTTATAATTCATCCGTTTGAGTGTAAGAGACTAAAAAACATGCAAGTTATAACAGGAAGAAAAGGGTGGATTGTTCTCTTATAGGCAGATTTTGAAGGCTTAATGGTGTCCCTGGTGACGGTAACTGTTGGGCTTCAAATCCTTGTTTTTTTCCCTCACAGCCTGGTAACCCTTTTGTCTCACTCAGCACTGAGGATGGCTCTTCATACACAGACACACTCACACTTGTTCGCTAGTGAAGCATCCTTCAGTGATCACAAAAGAAGATCCTCTCCTATAGCACGGTTACCTCTTGTCTGCATGTATGCTTGTTTACTGGCTGATTGTTTGAAAAGTTTTTTCTTTGTGTGACAAACTTGAAGCAGAGAGTGATGATTCAATGCAGCACTGCAATGTTTTTTGCACAATTCATTAGTGCAGAATAAAACATCAGCCATCAAACTATATTACCGTCAACATTTTGTGATTACATAATGGCAACATTAGTTGTTTTTTTGGCACTGTGGGTTGAGTTCACCATGACATTTTGATAATGATGTTTAAAGAGCAACTTAACCCCAATGGAAAAAGATTGCCAGTGGTTGAAGTTCCCACATTGCAGTGATGTACAAATGTACCCATGGTTTTGGCTACTAGCACAGCTTGCAAATGGTGTTAAATATCACTGGTGACATTTAGAAATTCATTAATGTGTCCTGTAATCCATGTAGACTGATGTAGTTTCAAATAAGATGTAAGAAGTGTACAATGTAAGAAGAGCAGCATGAATGTTGTAGTAGGCTAGACCCAGCTGTGGTTTTAATCTCTCCCAGTGATTTTAGCCTGGCTTGGAGGAATGAACGAGGAATATGAGAAATACTGGGATGGCTGTGTTTTGGGTTGACCAGAACTGACATGTCATCTGATTCATGGGTTAGGGGTTAAATACTGGGTGATGAAGTGTGTGGGTACCCGGTCTCTAGCCTGAATCCAGTCGCATGAATCACTCCTGGTTTGTTCCACTTATTTCTTAGTTTCCTCAATATTTCTGAGAATTTAGCATCTGTTGTTTTGCATTAGCATGACATTATGTTGTGGTAAATGCAATATATAGTGTAATTTTCCTGATAAGATGTGAACATAAACCCAGTTTAATTAGTCATTGTGTTGCACTGCCAGTTAACAAATGCAAAAAAAAAATCCTCTTTATTATCTAATCATCTTTCACCGGCAGAATTTTGGCACTAATGTCACCCCATACACCATTATTCTGCTTTGCTCCGACGCTACATTCTTCCCCAAACCCTCTTAGCTACATCTGGGGTCTTAAGAAGCTTGGGGATGGATAAAGATGTGAGTAAAGAAAGGATGCGAGTAAAGATGGGGAGGGCAAGATGGAACACAGAGTTTAGAGAGGGTGAGGTTAAATGGTCCATGTCAGTAGCAGTCTTTAACGCATGGGATTACTGCCCTTTTGTGTGCAGTGAGCTCACTCAATCACTGAGCCCGTGTAAGACACACTCACACTGCCACAGACACCCTGATCAAGCAGACAGAGGCCGGGAAGTACACTGCTGCAATCAGCTGGCGAACAGTAAGAGGAGAATAAATTGAGGGGATGGAAAAAGTGGGAACAAGGAGGGGAAGACATGAACAAGACGAGCTTGGAAAAAACAAGCACATTGGAAGAAAACAGGTAAATGTGTTGTGTGTGTGAAAAAATGGGGTTGAAGAGGACGTGAGGAGAGCCTCTATGAAACATTGAAATAGGTGAGAGGTGCAAAGAAGCACTATAAAGGAGTGAAGGTGCACTATAAAGTGGTGAAATGCACTTAAGGAAAGAGATGGGAAACAAAAATAGAAAGAAGCTGGAAATAGGTGTTGGCTAGATGAAAGCAAAGCCAGAGAAGTGTCTAACAGAGAATTTCACATTATTACGCATATGTGAGGTGGGTTGTAATGACACTAATTAAGGCTTTTATGCACGTGTTGTTAAAACTGGCATCTCACCGTGATGTGCTCCATTTGGGCCTCTTTTATGATTTCTCAGGGCTGGTTTTAATGTAAGACCAGGGTTACTGTAGAAAAAAGCACAAAAAGAATCCAATAAAACATGCTCAATGTAAAGCAGCTGACAGCACTTTTTGAAGGCAGCTGTGATGATCATTATCACTTGGCATGAATTCTGAATATTGGAGAAATTCTTGGTGCTCTTAGCTTCTGCAGGCATTCCTTATTTGTCAGGGGACCTATAGTTATTAGATTTGACAGGTGGAGGTTTTTATGTTAAAGGCATATTGCTGGTGAATCATCCATACCCTGCCAGATGAAGTTATGGAAGTGTGAATATTTGAAAGGTATTATCTTCCAGGCTGTTGAGTTTAGTATGACGAGCAGCTATTGGAAGTCGAGCTGGGGAACGTATGAAAAATATTTCAGTGATGGAACACGTGAGATTTGAGATTTTTTTTCTTCCTTATTATTATATGCATATGCTCGTAAACTTAAGGTAATCTACGACTCACAATGCAAACCTTAAAACATTCATGTAGGCTAGATAATGGCTTCATAAATGTCTAAAAAGCAATGCAGAAAAACATGTTTATTGTCTCAGGAGTGGAAAAAGCTACCAAGTGTCTAACCTGTCATTTCTCCCTCTTACTATTGTTGTGCTCAGTATGTGGCAGAGGAATTTTTAAAAGGTTTGTTTATCATTTTACAACACAGGGCTGTATAAGGAAATGCTTGCTATAGTCCGTATATGTCATAATAATTAAACTATTTTCTGGGATGGAGTGTAGTGAATGAAATGATGAGTCTCACAGCTTGAGGAAAAAGCAGCTCTTTAGTCTGGTGCTATGGCAGCGGATACTCCTGTATCTTCTACCAGATGGCAGCAGGGTGAACAGACTGTGGCTTGGGTGGTTGTTGTCTTTCAGTATCCTCACCGTATCACTGATGTTTGGTAGATGGTAGAAGTGATCTTCAGGCTGCTGCAGAGCCTTCCTGTTCCGGTCTGTGCATGAAGCACTTCTGTGTCTGTGATGTAGCTACAAAAATCTAAAATAAGAAGGACATGTTCAGAATGCAGACCTCTGACAAGGCCTAATAATGTCCCCTGTCACCCATTACTATACTGTCAATATTGTATCAAGTCGATGAAAGAAAAGTTATGCAGCTGTAGCTAAAATTTGGCCTAATGATTGTCCTGGGAGACTTCCCATTCTCTGTGCTGCTTAAGGACATTTTGGCAACCAAGTAAAAAATCTAATACATTAAAACACCTAATGACACAGGTGATGCTGTATCCATAATGTTTTGCTGGCAAGTAATACTTCAGCTGAAACGCTAACAGTCATGGTGCATCCCAAGGGCAGCTCAGGTTTGAAATTCACTTTTCTTGAACTCTATTAGAGGTGTTTTTGTACTGAGAAGTAAAAAAACTTCCTGGCAAAGTGAAGTGTTGCTCTCAAGGTTAAATTTCTGGTCATGAGTTAAGTCCGTCTTGGGATTAAGCTTCTACTGAAGTTTTTTGTTGACATGAAGCTGTCGTCTGTTACTTTAATCAAGACAACTGTTCTGTCATTTACACAGAAATCACATTCAGATGGAGTGCAGCGATTAATACAATGCTAACCTTTTTACCTCTGTAATTTTTCTTTTGCTCACTGTAATTATCTTTCAGACGTTGGCTGATGAGAAGCTTTGACAAACACACACGTCTTATTAATCTTGACATTGCCTTGGTTTTATGTGTTTAACGCATGGTCACTGTCTCTCTCTCTCTCTCTCTCTCTCTTTCTCTCTCACACACACACTGTTTAGTTTCTGTTGAGGTTTCTCTGTTTGCCTTGTTGCACTGATGGTAACTTTAATTATTTTGCCTTTGCTGTCTCAGTCCATGCATTCTGATGAGCCCCTGTGTTTAAATAGACACACATATATACACACAGACTTTAGCTTGGGTAAAATGTGAGGAACAGGTCAATTAAAAGGGCCTTTGACTGTCCAGAATGTTTTAATTAAAGTAGCAGTGAAATGTAAACTTGGTTCTAATTATGATTAGCCTTAATTAGCTGTCACTCTGATCTTAATTGCTTTTGAATACAGCTGACCTCCTAATGCTTCATCGCCGTGCGCCAAGCGCTGAGCTTGTGTGGCCAGTTATTCCGCCAATGATGCCTGTTTCATTATTGTTTCTCCATGCACATCATTATGGATATTGGTGATAAAGTTAGTATGTCTTTTAAGAAGTATTTATAAGAAGAATAAATACGTCTTTAATGCTTAATTTATAATGAATTTTTCTGATTGTCCCTCAGGCTCTACTAGATACGGTGGTGACGAAGAGTGAGGGTTACAGCGTGGAGCAGCTGGAGAGGCTGTATTCCCTTCTCAGCCAGTGTATCTACCAGCACCGCAGAGAGTATGATAAGACTCAGCTACTGGAGGTGAGAAGCACACATTCTGAGCTACTGTCTCTATACAGTATGCTGTCCTGTTGTCATTAGAGTTATGTTAAAACAATATAATACCACAACATCATATAGTACAATGCAACAATGCTGACGTGACTCGGGCAGTAATGTTTTCGCACAAGGTAATGTGTGAAAATTTTATTAATGTAACGTAATCGCTGTGAGATAGAAGTTTATTTGTCCTGAGGGAAATTGTTGTGCAGAAGTTGCAGTTCAAAATAGGAAAACATATAAAATATACAGAATATCAAAAATATAAACAGGTTACCAGTGAAGATCATAAAAATTATACACAGTTATGTAGCATTGGTTAATTTGGAATGATCATGTCCATGATATTGTGTCTAATGTCCCAATATTGTACATTATGTTCCTTTATGACCCGTCATAATGGGACAATACAATATGACTATACGATTCTTAACAGAACCTTATTACTAGCCAACCAGCAAGAAGGATTGAGAGAATATGTGAACAAGACCAATTCAGTTGTAAGTGAATATAAGACACCACTGCAGCAAGGTGCGACTTTTGTGCAAAAGAAGAAGTGATATGATATGTCCTTCACGGATTTCATTGAGAGAAGATGGCAAACTGAAAGATATTTGAAGATAAATCTGTATTTTCTGGCTTCATCTTTTTTTTTTGTGCTGCAGGTTTGACATCATGAAAGCAGCGTAACTCATTTCATGATGTAGAGTCACATGTGGCCACTCTGACAGTGAGGGTCCAAACAACTGGTAGCTTTTATTGAACTAATAACATTCCAGGCATGATGGAGAAGTGGACGGGGGCAAATGATGTCTGAGAAGAAGCATGTCATGTGTTTCATGGAGGATAGATACTGACCATGGATCTTCACCTTAAAGTATAATTACAAGTCTTGAGGAGTGCTACTGCATACGTAGAAAAAAATAGTAATAATAATAAATAATAATAAAGCCTATTGTGGCTTTAGTGAAAACTTTGTGTAATCTGACAACTTGCCTCCAGTGATGTCGCTCAGTGGCCAAGTTGAATTGTGGGTTATGTAGGCGCCAGGTTTTGAAAAGCAGTCCACTCATTTAGCATTGCACTCATCTAACACTGTTGGACTCGTTATGAACAGTTTAAGACAAATGATCAAAATCGATGCACAGAACCAGAGATATTGACTTTTTTGTACCACACTTCCATTTTCTTCCATTCCAAAATCTGGAGCCTACATACCCACAATGCAACCCACAATGCAACTTTTTTTTCTCATATGTGGTAGTACTCTCCAAGACCTATGAACACACTTTAATGTGTAAAAATTGGTGCAATTATCCTTTAAGGAATACAATTTAAAATGATTGGCAGCATAAGATATCATAAAGTCTGTATAACACGAAGAGTTGGTGTACATTTGCAAGCCCCACTTCCATTAAGTACAACTGGAAAATAGTTTAAAGCAAACTTAGAGAGTGTTTATCGTTGCAGGCAGAGTATGTGTAGTGTTTTGTCTCTGTGGGAAATACACTTCCTGCATATAATGAGTAAGGGTTAACAAAAAGACCTTTAATACAAGGTAATTTGCAGTTTTTTCTAGTTTTATTTTTACTCTCTCTCGCCAATGTTCCATACAGAAAAAGCTGCTGTATACTTTCCCAGTATCCCATCTGGTCATCTGCTGCTGCTGTCGGATGTCAGTGCAGACAGCGGGCCAGGAATGGCAGTGTCCTGGTGCTGGTAGCCAGAACTGGCTGTCAGGATGTCAGAGAGAGAGAGAGAGAGAGAGAGAAGTCAGCCAGGTGGTGCCGCCTGTCGACAGGCCGGCTGGTGGAGTGAGGAGGGTTGGGGGGTGCGTGTCTGGGTTCATTTCATACTGCCAGCCTAAATTGGTGTTTCCAGAGCAGAAATGTCAGCTCGTTTGGCACGTGTTTTGTTTGCCTGTGTTTTCCAACACACATCTCGACTCCACAGCGGGTCATCTCCTTGTTCCTCCATGGAGAATGCAAAACATGCACACACATATATGCAGTATGGCGGCTGAAGCTATTTCCACTTAATGTTGCACTCTGTTGCAGCGCATGGCGTTGTGTGTGTACGTTGTAGAGACAAGTGAAATGGAGCGTGTCCATGCATTTGTCTCCTTTACTCTCCCCCGTCCTCCTCTGGGGTACAGCTTGTCTCAACCTTCCAGAAGACCTGACCTTTAAGCAGATGGAGTAGACTGCACCCTGCCTCAAGTTAAAGCCAGAGGGACCTTCTCTGCTCTGTACACAATAACATGCCAACTATGTTCCGATCTACAAATTGGCATTCATATTGCCCTAAGGCCTAATGTTTCATTTTGCTAGTGTCTCAGACAGCAATTTAAAGCTTTGTAAGAGCCTTTGACCTTTAATCTGAATCTGTACGGTGCCGTAGCTACACATGCCTCTTCTCGAGTTAGCTGATCATCGTAAAAGTTGATTTATTTCTCTGCGTATTTGCAAGTCTACTGCTGAATATTAAGGCCTGCAGGTCATTTAATATACCCATACTTGTTAATCGAAAACAACATCAGGGGCGGTTTGAATTGTTCCTAAAACACGTTGGATTTCTGTTTAGTCATTTGATGGTGTCTTGTTCTTCTTCATGCAGGAAGGTGGTAAAATGTAGATGAACTGCACCAATGTTGAACAGTCATCTAAAGACAAAACCGTAATAAAACAGGCGAGAAATCCATTTCCCCACTGACAGTAGCCTTTGAAGAAGAGAATGCAGTGCAGCCCAAGCTTTCATCAGTGTGAATCCGTTGTCAGTAGCTTGTGAAACAACACCTTTATCCAGACACAGCACACAAAATTGTTCTCTCTCAAATCTCACTTTTTCTTTTGTGGGAAAAAAAATAAATTGTTAGGACGCTGTTGTTTTTGCTCTCCTAACCTGCACGTACACACCGCAGAGAGGCCTTTTCTCTGGGGGGTTGTAGCAAATTTGATCTGGGAAATAGCGAAAATCAGTAACTGAGGTGGAAGTAGATATGACAGGTTCAAAGAAGGCGGGTACACCAAAGTAATTTATAACATCTTTGTCACAGATGGGCCAAACATCACAAATTGATGACATCTTAACAGTGTCGAGCACACAATGCTGGATTTCTCTTTAAATGCATAGTATTGATGGCCCCTTTGGGAAATTAACTCTGAATTCTGCCTTGTTGTACCAATTGAGCATATAGACACTAAACCTTCCCACTATGCTGGGCAACTTCCATTCATGCTAGAAAGAAAGACAATAACTAAGGGGCCTATCTTTATATTAGTGAGACAGAGGTTAGATGCTGCGGAGGCTCGTTATATATTGCCTGCTGTGTTTTAGGGATGACAAGGTGATAGGCCTTCAGGCAGATAGACTCGAGATCACAGAGGTGCAAAGCGTCAGTGTGGCACAGAGCTTATTTGCGCATTGGTGTGTGGGCGTACAGTGAGACACACAAACAGACGGGTGTTAAAAGCATTGATGTGTCTAAGCATCGGCTGCGCCTGATGAGCTGAAGCTTTCAGGGAATTTTCTAAATGGGTGACTTTTTATTCAGCCGCATTTTAACTTTACTTTTCATACCTTCTTTGGATTTTACAGCTTGTGTGACCTGGTGTTGATAGCTGTGGGCATGATAAAGTGCTTAATTGATGTTATAAATGGAGTTGGAAAGGGAGTTAAAATCCCATGTAGAATGGCATCAGTCCTGTGACCTTTTTAAAATCGATTCAGAATAAATTGCAAGACATGATGGGTATAGTTTATTATATCTGGACTGTCAGATGAACAGCTGGCCACACTGCAAACTCTTTGCTTTAGAAGACTCAGCACCAGTTGAGCAGTTCTTTTGTCTTCATGAAAGGATTATGTATGACACTGTCAGAAATGACTTGTGAATTCAATGCCATTTTACAGCCAACAAAAGAGTGCATCTAGATGGCATTCAGGTCGACTTTTCTATCAATTCAAGCATTCAGGAGCATTTCCAAGAAGATTTTTTCAAAGGAAGAAATGAAAAATACAGAAACAAGAAATACAGAATATGACTTGTTTGGACTCAAGTACACGTTAAAAATCTTTAAGGCTTTAGCTTTTAGTCTCTTGTTTGGTCAAACGAGGGATATTCAATATGTTTTTTTCTAGTCAATGCTAAGAAATCTAAAGAATATTCGTATTTGAAAGCTGGAACCTGTATAGTTCATAATTTTTTACTTTTGTGTCTGGGCCCCCTTTTAAAAGAATGCACATTTTTGTCTCGACTATAGAAAGAATTAGGGCTGAAACTAATAGTTATTATTTGTTAATCTGCTTCAAGGTTAATCATTTAGTCTATAAAATGTTTTTTAAAAATGTGAAAAATGCTGATCACAATTTCCCAGAGCCCAAAGTGGCACCTTCAAATTGCTTCTTTTGTTCAATCAACATTCCAAAACCCAAAAACTTTTCATTTACTATCATGAATAACGAAGAAAAGCAGTAAATCCTTACATTTCAGAAGCTGGAACCAGCCAACGTTTGACATGTTTGCTTGAAAAATGAGTGAAAAGATTACATTATTATCAAAATAGTTAGCAATTACTTTTCTTTTCAACATCTAATGAAATAATTGTTGCCGCTCAAGACAGAATTTAGATAGCACAAATATTTTCCAGGATTCACATTAAAGAAAGTGCAGCACTTACTATTTGTGCACTAGTATCTGCTAATAGTTGATAATTACGCTCTTAGCAATTAGCATAATTACAATTTTCCCATGTTGATGTGAGATGCAAATGTTTTCAGTGAAAGATGACCGTCCCTCCCTGGAAAAGTTAACATCTAAGAAGTGTGAATTTTTCTATTTACTGTAAAGTTGAGAGTTTTAAACTTTTTGGTGTAGATGTTGAAATTGGTATCTTGTCGCGGCGCCTGTCGCACTGACTCAGCCATTCAGATGAGAGAACACACCGAGTGTAACATCTTCAAGGCATTAATCATGGTCTATTGCGGGCTAACATCCATCTCTCTTCCTCCGGCTTGGTTCAGATTTAGTCAGTGTCAAACTCTGCTGTTTTCACGCTGAGAAAAATCGCCTGTCTTATTCCAGCACAGCTTTGCTTCATTTTACATCGTTTATCATGCTGAAAGCTGTTGTTTGCTGTGGGAAATTTCCAAGTAATATTGAAACCGTGGAGCACAGATGCTTTATACACACATTCAAGTTTTGCTGTGTTGGTTGAGACTAAGCCGTGTCCTTGTGTGTGTGTGTGTGTGTGTGTGTCTCTCTCTCTTTGTGATGCAGGAGATGGAGGAGAGAATCCAGCATTTTGATACATTCCTGTGAGATGGAGAGAATACCTACTGTATCAGGTAGATCCTGAACACCCTGGGACCACAAAGAGACACACAAACTGAGTGAGAGAGAAAGTGAAGGAGCTTCTGAGTCCGGCCCTCAACACAAAAAAAAAACAAAACACACACAGTAAGGAAATCCGGTGCCCCTCCTCTCGCCGGGAGGTAACGTGACAAGGACAGAGACATTCAATGGTGCTATCGTCTCAGGAACCTGGCCAGATCCAGACCCATTCTACACAACCAAACCCCTGGAGGTGTGTCAGTCACACACGCGCACACACACCGACGGTGACGGGCAACTCTGGTGCTACTCGGGTGCTATCCTTACTTTTATCCATGCTGCTCTTGGGATTACTTCTTAACTTGGATGACTAGCAAAACCAACAGATCGGGTGATGTCATATCGCAACCTGGCCGCTTCTCTGTGGAGCAGGCCACGCATACACACACATACATACATACACACACACGCACACACACACACCCTGACGCCATGCATTTCTACAAAACAAACAGCAGAAATGCACACACACTCACTCAGATCCTCACCAGCAGAAGTGTGAAAGCAGAGTGCCGCGAGGAGATGAGGACAGATAATGTTCTGAATCACTGAGCTACATTGCTGAGCCCATCTTGCCCTCGAGCGGAACGCTTCGTCATTGGCCTGTTGTCACCATGCTATTACACGGCTCTTTTTTTCCTGCCATTTAAGCTACTTGATTAGTCCAATATCTGAGCCACAGCTAAGGATACTCACCAAGATCATAGGTTTACAAAAAAAGTTCTGGTGGGAACACAAACTGGTTGAGGTTAGCACAGCAGGACTAGAAGCGATTATGTCCTCTTCAATACAGCGGTCATCAGGTATGGGGGAAAGCTGTTAGCCTCCTCGGTGTTAGCGTAGTGTCGCCTGTTTGTCACCTCGCTCCAAACATTCGCCTCTGGCATTCACAGTCTTAGCAGATTGTCATGTCCTGAGTAGTTTGTGGTAGCTGAGCCCCCTCCCTCCCTTCCTCACTACGTTCACAGTCTGAATGTTTTCCCTCCCCGCTCAAGCTGTGCCCGCCAGTTGATTTTCCTACCGACACCCCGGCTGGGGAACTGGAAGCAGTACAAATTGGAATGCGTCTAGAGTTTGCACTGCCTAGTGTGTGCCTTATTAAAAAACCTCATATGAAACTGATATATTGAGAGGGATTTTTTTTATTTACTTTCTCGTTACAAATGAACAAGCTCCAAGTTGGGGTGGGTCTTAACCACTGAGGTCGCAGTGACCTCGAAGCAAAAAATATCTCAATGTTAGGTTGTTTAAATCATATCTTGGTTACACATCTACAATCTTGGCCAAAATTTGAGGAATCAGAAAGGAATTTTAGATAATACTTCTCTGGCTGTGTCGGTGTCTGGCCAGATACGTCTCAAGCACTTGAATTGTTTTTACGATATTTAAATGTATTCATGCCCTGTTAAACCCAGACCTGTTAGGGAGGTCACTCTCCACCTGAGCAGACAGCAGCAGGTGTGCGAAGAGGTTGACAACACCAGCTTTTTCTTCAGTTTTTCATATGCAAAAACATAATGATTGCGAGTCAAATGATTTACCGTGCCAAGTGTTATCCCACTCCCTCAGAAGGTGCTGACTTAACGGTGCCTGTTCACACGAATTCTGTTTCGACTATGAAAATGTTCTATTAGATGGTCATAACAACTTATGTATTATGTTGTGTATTTGATAATTATTTTTTACGGCTCTTTTTTTATACAATGCTTTGCTTGAGTTGAGATTGCTTTTGCATGGGTTGTAAATCCATAATGAACAAGGCCATTCTAGGCAGTGCCCGTCACTAAGGTGTATAAAGCATTACATGATTTTTTTTTTTTTCTCTTGTTAAATGCGTGTATCGACTTTATGGGTTTATTTTATTATGTTTTTCTCAACACCAGGTGAGAGAAGCTGGACTCTAATCTGTGGCCAACTTTGTATATCTTTTCTGACTGCAGTAAATGGAGGTATTTACTGAAGCTTTATAAAAGGTTTTCATGGCATTTTCACAATGCCGTGTAGACTGGTGAAGGCCCCTTCTTTCTCTCAAAGCACTCTTGTCCAATCCTCAAACCTCTTGGTGCAACTCTGACCCCAGCTCACCTCTGCCTTTTTCTCAAATTCTAGGTGACAAAAAGCAAAAGACCATATGCAAACTGGCAACGACAGGTTAGCACTTGGACTACTGCAGAGAGAATAAAACCAATGCTACCTCAGCTTAATTTATTTTAATGCGAAAACTGTTTACTGGGTACAAACACAGTATTTCCCTCCCCCGAGAAATACTGTTGCAACATCTACAGTACCATCGAAGGTACCAGATCAGTGCTACCACGGCTGCTGCAGTAATCCAAGAGTTGTTTATATCTCTGATTGTTAAGTATGTTTGCATTTGAGCCAGATGATGATTGCATAAATTTTAAGGATATTTCATGGACTGTATATTTTATGCTTTAGTTTCAGGTTAATTTCTACTGTACCTTGACACTGAGGAGATAATCCTAGTTCCGCTCCTCTTTCATATTATCAACCCCATACTTTGTTAGAAGCTATAGAGAGCATTTTCTGCCTCTTGACACACTCGCCTTTGTTTTTGTTAAATTTCAGTTTGTTTTTTGCAGATTTTCATCTCATGATTCTGATTATTTATTATTAAAACATGTTTTACACCTAATATTCAGTAAATTGTCTTTTTGTACGTTTGAAATTTAACGAATCGGGAAGCGTCACGTGTCCGTTTTAACAGTTTTTGCTGAATTTGCGTAGCGTTTGTGTAGCAGGTTTTATTTGGCGTGTACGGGGGAATAAAGGGTTTACAGGTCACTCAGGTTCAACACGCGACAACATGCCCTTTCAACCTTTTCTATTTATTTTAGTGTTCTGGTGTTTTCTTCGTTAAAGTGGTTACAGACTATGGCATACTGGAAGAGACTAACATTAGGACTGAAGTGATATTTAAATAAAAACGTAGTGACCGTCTAACAGATCCCAGGAAGAGAAAACAGGACCAGACTAACCTTCTTTTAATGTTTTTTTCACTTTGTCTCCACTTTCTGCCAAAAGAGTTATTTTTTATGAATTTTAAAAACACATATGGAAATAAAATGTGGGTAGTTAAATGTCATACATTGTGATATTCCTTTCTTATTATAAATTGTAGCCAGTTTGGACTAACAACCAATTTTTGTCTGGTAGTTGAGACTACGTAGTCCAGTATGCAGAAGGAAAGGGTTTGTTCTATCCTGAATTACTTTGTTCTTCCCTATTTTTCACAGTTGCTTTAGTCGAGACTTTTTCCATAGCTTTGTCAGTTCTGTTCGTTTGTGTATTTTAACACACCTGTTCGCAATTGTTACGTTAGTGTAAGTTATATTTGAAATGAAACATTTACTGTATTTCTCAAATAAACTGCTGTGATATACTTGAATAAAGGTTCAAACTGTAAATTTCAAGTGTTGATTTTTCTTACAGGAAATTTTAGACAAATGGTTAAATCCACACCTGTAGGTTCAGATTACCTGTTGAAAAGCAGAGTGCAACAAGTGAAAGCTAATTTTGGAAGCCATTTAGTTACATGTCCCTTAAACACCTTAGTAATTTTATATGAAATTAGAAGCCTTTGAGATAGGGCTGGGCAATATATTGATATTGTGATATGGCACTAGTGTTGCTTTTCTGGTTTTAAAGCTACATAATGTAGAAATTGGAAATTTGTTTGAACACCACTGTTGTAAATACAAATCCCAGATCTGTAACAGTCTGTCAGACATAATGTAGGGGCCAACTACAAACAAATCATTACATCACAGCATTGTTATGTGTTGAGAACTTGTATCTTGAAGTAAACGTGTGTAACGCTGTGATCATATCCTCACTGACGTTACAAAGTGCAGAAACAAGTGATGGGGGGGCAGAGTGGCTGAGACAGAGACACCATTCATCCTGCAACAAGACAATGAACCATCACAATGATTTTGAAGCTGTTATTTTAAGGTAGAAAGCTGCATAAAGTTGCGTTAAAGGCTGCATTACATTATTCATGATGATTTATCAAAAATCTCATTGTGTTAATATTCTGTATCAATATCGTATTTGGTCAAAAATATTGTGATACGAGTCGGGTCATAGTGCTTTTAGGGTTTCAAAATATATAATTGTGATATTTTTCATATTGCCCAGCCCTATATTGAGATGTGAATAAACAACTTACCTGTATTAAGAGTGTTTCTTCGAGAAAATAAAGAAAAAATACTTTACTATACCCTTCATTCATTAGACAGTACACCAAAAAAAGACTTAACACTGTGTTATGTTCTGGTATATGTATTAGGTTTCAATAATAACAACTGTTAATTTCTCCTTTTTGGGTACAGATTTACAGACATACCATTTTGAATCCAACCTATCAGTTTTTTTTTTCTAAAAACATTTATACAGAATTGCCTTCAGGTTTTTAAAATATACATATTTCCTTCCTGTATTTACAGAATACCAACCCAACATCATTTTGTGGGTTGCAATGAAAACATTTGTATAAAACAAAAAAGAAGGTGGGGGGGGGAATCAGATGAAAGACATAAACCATGGATCAACAGATAAATGTCTATGATAACAGTCACGGGTGGTTATTGTGCTTTTTTCCGGAGGAACTGTCCCAACTTGAGCATCTGATCAGACGTCAGTGGAAGGATGAATTCCCTCTCTCTGAATGTAATGCTGTCTTTGTCCCAGAGAGCAAGAGAGAATGAATCAAACAGGAAATAAACAGGCCAACCTTGCACTCCAGATGATATCTCAATCAGGCTGGAACAAAAAATAAAAGATTTTCTCTCTTTTAAACCCCACCTGACCCAGATTTTATGGTTTTTCCTATGTTTAGCAAGCCATTACAAGAACCGGGTTACACGGAGTTCAAAATCTGTTTTTAAAATCACCTCATAAATCTCCTCTCTCAGGAGGGAATTTCACTTCCTGATACAGTGGAGAGAGAAGAAACTCGTCAAATCAACTGATAAAGAGGAAAACAGTCGGTGGATTCCCTTCCTTCACTTTTTCCTCCTGTCCTGTAGATGTCACTACTGAAAAATGCTTGTACACCAAAAAGAAACTGCTCGATAATAAATGACTATGAAACCTACACCTGTCGAACATAACTCTGAAAAAGGGACAAAAGTCGAGACCCACAATGGCTTTCACTGTGCTGAGTCAGTAAAGAAATATGGAGGTGATGAGTTAACAGATCGGGAAAAGACAGAACTGAATCAATGACGACTTCATCAAAAACAAAGGAGTTTGTAGTTTACTAAGAGGGCCCCTGTGCCTGGATGGATGAACTACTACCATGACACATACAGTACTGGAGGTTAGGCATCGTCACCTGACATGGCTGAGTAGTTGAACATGAGTACATTCTGCACAGGGCTTTTTTTGGGGTGGGGTTCGGACAGGTAACAGGGTGGATGGATGCTGGCGTCAAGTCCAGAGGTCTCTGACCGACCGGCTCGGCCCTAAGCTGCCGTCGCACATCATCCCACAACCTGGAGCTCAGCTGGTGTTTGGCGTCGACCCGGTGTGATCGGCCACCCCTCAGCCGCTCTGAATGTACTTTTTGATTACCACGCAGCCGTGTCTGAAGAGCGGGCAGGGCAGCGACTGCAGGAGAGTCCAGGCGTTGGTGCACGGGTCAAAGGTCTCCATGTTGCCGAGGGCTGGACCCTCGCTGCTAACGATGCCTCCTGTGGCGTAGATCTTCCCGTCCAGGATCACAGCGCTGCAGAGACAGACAGTTAGGATTGTAATGAAGATAACTGAGCAAAGCATGAGGAATAAACATTTTGGGAAAATAAGCGTATCAGATTTTAGGCGAGGAGATTGATTAGAAGTCCAATAGCACCTCTCATGTTTGTCCTTTAAATATGAAGCTACAGCCAGTAGCCCGTTAGCTTAGCACAGACTCTGAACTGAGCTAGCCAAGCTATGTCAAAAGATAACAAAAATCTGCTTGTAAGCACAGCTAAATTTATAAATTATATCTTGTTTACTTGTCAAAACTTTGGCTTTACTTGGGGTTAGGTTTGAGATGTTTTTCACTGTTTGACAGCTGTTGTCTGGCAGCCGGTAGAAATTCCAGGATGATAACAGTTGCAGCCAAGAAATAATCTGTCATAGTCATGGTGTTTGTACAGACCAAACAGACTAGACACGAGTTCATTACAGAGCATTAGAGGTGCCGATTTTAATACCGTATGAAGAACCTGCGTTAGCTTATTCCCTTTGTTTTCCCAGTCTTTGTGCTAAGCTAAGCTAAACTGTTGCAAACCATAGCTGGATAATTACGAACATGAGCGGTTTCAGTCTAATTCTCCAATTAAAGTATATTTCCCAAAAAGTCTATTCCTTTTCAGCCATTTCATGTATTCACAAACATTATGTTTTTATTCTTAGTGGCGGAGTCCGCCATTCCTACTCAGTTGACCTGCCTATCTAATCATGAGGGGATTCACAGAAAGCGACGTAATCCAGTGTTCCTGCTATCAGTCTCACTGCTTACTGTTCACTCTCTTACATCTGCACCAGAACTGTATTAAGTTACTGCTTATGCAAACCCAACGTTTTCCTTCTGCCGCTGCTTCAAATTAAAAGCACCGACTATTAGGAACAAATCATGACAGAGTGGCTGCATCAGGAAGATAAGTGGGTGAGAGCAAGTGTAAGCTAATGTGGTTTTGATATTAGATAGCTATGACTCACAGCAGGAACATTGTTCTTCTTATTAATCGTGATAAGACAACAAAGCGAGACAGAAGACAACATCTTCCTGAACATGCTGATCGTCACGCTGGGGGCCGAGATTGTTTCGCATCATTCACACATGCTCTCAACGTGGCCAACAAGGCTACTTTGTAAGGTAGGGGGAAAAAAACACACACACGCATTACATTCCCTCTCGAGGGCGAGAGAGAAAAAACTAATGAAAAAGCAAATATCTGTACAAATGTGCTCATTTGATATGAGAAACAGAAACAGGAGTTTGTGTGCGGAGAGGATTAAAACTTGGGCTGTAAGCTGATTAGGGCTTTGTACTCCTATTGGGGTTTGGAACGATCTGCATTTACATAAGGTGCACGCTCAAATACACACACATGCTCACAGAGCGAACAACATGCCGTCCTATTGCACAAATTCACAACACAGTTGGGACTGGAAAAAAAAAAGATTATTACATAAAGCCTAAATCTACTCAGAGAGAAAGCCGCACAGCTGATCCAAAATGGGAGAGAGAGCGGCGGGCAAAGCCTGGAGCTGCTCGTCCTGATAAACAGAGGGGAGGTGCGGGCCCGCGGAGGGCCGGGCGCAGCGAGGGGAGAATATCAGCTCTCCTGCACGATGACCCTGCAAGACTTCATCTTGTGTCTAGGAGCATGCAGGGCAGATAGTGCTGTTTCTGAGTATTTTTATGCGTCTCTCGCTTTCGGCAGCTCAGTGTGTTTGTTGTTCTCCTTTCTCCTGCATCCCCTTCCTCCTCTCGTGTGTCAGACTTAGTTAAATGTAGCAGAACAGCTGCCTGCCGCGTGCTGCAGCAGCTTATCAATAACTCTGACAACATGATTTATGTTATACATTCTCCACATAAGATCACTGTCTGTAATTGCCTCCCAAATGTATTTCGTGCATGCTTCTTTCTTTCTTTTCTTTTTTCTCAGCTTCTGCACACACACACACACACACACACACACACACACACACACACACACACACACACACACACACACACACACACACACACACACACACAAAAAAAAAAAAAAAAAAAAAAAAAAAAAAAGGCTCGGGCCAGAAAACAGTGGGTTCATTATCCGGGAAACTTCACACCTCAGTGACTTGGGCTGACGGGTATATTAGGATGTGATCCCACTGTTGTTAATTTTCATTTATCTCACTTTATCAGCCATTATGTGATCACAAGCGGTATAAAAGTTCCAGGTGTCGACTAACGTTTCCTGTTTTCTTCCTTATTACACTCACCTTGTGCAAAAAACAAAATACTAATATGTCACAGTGTTAACTCCCGATAAAATTGAGCGATTAAAAGCTTCTTTGAGAGAAAGTTGATAAAATCAAGCGTTTTTTTGTTTTTCAAACAGATTTCTTTGTCTCTCTCAGCACGACAGACAGCAGCGGTACTGATCAGGCAATTTTATAAATCAAGCCTGCGATTCAGAGAAAGCAATTTTTTCCAGCGAGAGATAAGTTTCACAACCTCAGTGCATTGTGTCGGAGACATTTTCAGCCCACAATTGGCTTTGTTTAAGTTTTAATTAACTGGCCTGAATACATTTTCCCTGTGCAACCGTTTACCTGTCTCATGGCACAAAGACTGACAGACTGAGCTCGAGTTTTGCATTATTATTTTTTGAGGCTGTGTAATTTCTTAAGCTTCCCACAAAACCTGTAATTTGAGCTTTTGAAAAAGAAAAAAAAAAATCTAAAATTCCACACCCGGGACTTAAATCACATGTGGCGCTGCTACGTTAATAATCTCTTACCTGCAGAACTGCCGAGAGTGATTCATGTTGGGACCAGCCTTGATGTTGCCTTTGTCTGGGTCATAGATAGTGGTGGCTCGAGCGTAGGCTCCTCCCAGGATGAATATAAAACCATTTAGACTCACTGCAGGGGCGTATTTGTTATCTAGAGATACAAGAGGAAGAGAAGAGAGAGAGGGGAGAAGAGGAGAGATTTTTGTTAAAGGAGAGCTATTGTTTGAATGTCACTCTCACACGCAGCAGAAATTTCCATTCTGTATAATGGCATCAATTTATTTGGTTTTGTTCATTTTTTTTTTGTTCCCCCTGCGGTCCCCTGGCCTCATGCAAAAAATCATCATCAACATTCTCCTTATCACTTTATAGATGTGCCATTCACAAGATTGCACTGGAAAAAAAACACACACACACACAGGATGGATGGGAAACGAGTGAAAAGGCAGAGTTCATAAATCCTTGTGGCTTTATTGGGTTCTGCTCAAAAATATGTTTGGGCTTGGCAGCAATATAAAAGAGTTACCTAAGTCCCAATAATTCACAATTGCATTACGCTCCCTGGCACATCCATAGATTCACAAAGGAGAAAATAAAGAAAAAAAACACACTGCGCACATGTATTGGAAATACATGAGTGAACAGGTGGGGTACTGCGTACTGTATAATTCAATCTGATACAGTATATAGCACATGAGGAAAACAGAGGCATTGAAGCAGCGCCACTGTAGAATTATAGATGATGGGAAACAAAATGAAACAGTGGTTTGTGCGGAACGATGCCATTGGAAACCTGCAGCTTGCAAGCAGCGGCCCTGCTGTGTGGGAAGAGGAAGTGTATTTCAAACTCGAGGCAATTTCTCTTGAGCAGACTGCAGCTGGCCAATTTACAAGCAGCATGAATAATGCACAGACACTTGGCCATGAGCCGCCGTCCTAGCTGTTTTCTGCCACAATGAACGGACATCCCTCATTGGAGAAGGGCAGCAGGAGGAGTAACGTCTGACGCCTTAATAATGGCGGTGGAGGGCCTAAAAAAAAAACTTCTGTGTAGTCAAACCCCCTCCCTCTACTGTTCGCCTTTCCCCTCAGCTGCTAATAGGAGTCCGACATGTTTAATTAACGAGTCACCTCTGGAGGCAAGAGGTGCTTCTGCTGCCCCCTCGGAGTGACAACTCTGAATGAGCTGCACTGCATTATGTTTTCAGCTACTGCACTTCCACTCAATGTTTTCTCACAACAAAACTCGGCGCCAGATGACTTAAGCCGTGTACGAACGGAGACGGAAAGATGCAGACGCGTTATTTTTCGTCGGATTTATAAAGCTGCGTGTGTGCGTGGCTCTGTTTTCCAAAAACCTAATCACTTGCACCTGCACGAGCCTCATTTCCCCCTCCCACAGTTAGCCATAAATGTAGGTAGAAAACATGCATAAACATCCGTTTGTGAATCGATATTCTACCGCTCATTAGACCTCACGATGAGAAAGAAAAAACAAAGTGCAATTTAACCAATTGTGTCGCATCAGCGATGTTCTCCAGCAGCGCCAGAAACAGCTGTGACTACGTACAGGATTGAAACAAAGCGCTTGACAATTTAAGACAAAATGAAAAGAACATAAACAGAAAGCAAAAGTAAAAAAAACAAACAAATTAATCAGTGGAATAGCCGAATGTAAAATTAGGTTTACAAATGTGCATTTGATTGACAAAATGCTGTGTGGACTGCCAACATAAAACCACAATCCATGAAATCGGCAAATAACATAAACAAGCGATGTTTCACTCCAATGTTACGTCTCTTATCTGGTTGTCAATTCAGCTGGTGTGTCTGGTCTGAAGCCTGCATGATATTTCTTCATATTTCACTTTAATAAATACCAGTTAACGTGTGGGAGATGGATTTTTGTTGAGTGGGTTGTGTTTATATTGGAGCCAGACCGCTACTTGATTTGTGGATGATTTGCCAATGCAGATACCGACACTGGGGAGTAAAGAAATTCCGATTTCGAAATATCGGCCGTTATACGCACATTTTGCAAGGATCCCTCAAATATGGTTAAGAAGAAGAATTTTAGGGAAACTGGCTGTCTGCATTTAACCCATCTCAGAGGAGCAGTGTGAAGCGCTTCCTATTACCACCAAAGATTATTACACAGATTTTGACCTGATAGTGATGTGAGAAGTAAAGTCAGGGGAACGCCAACTGACTGTGTAAAATATCGACGGTGCTTCAGTGTCTGAAAATGGAAGTGATGTGGAAGTGCCTTAAACCGGCATTCTTTATAATGGCCAGCAGGGGGCACTTGTCTTCAAAAAGAAGTCCGGTGGCATGTAAGCTTATGAGAAAATGACCCTACTTCTCACGCCATGTATTACCTCTGTAAACAGTTTCCTGTTGATCTGCGAGTGTTTATTCTGGTCCTGTTTAGAGTAAAACAGACGATGATGCAGGGGACACTTGAGAGCGTGACTAATGCCAAATCTTGGCTTCAGAACAGCAGTCGGCGAACCGACGTCACCGGTAAATCATGATTCATCTGCTTGTGTGCATGAACGTATGTACAAAATGTGATGTTGTGATATTTCGGCACAAAGTGATGAACTGACTGACAGAAAAACAATTAACTTCAGCCTCTAAATTACTTCTCGTGGTTTTCCATGTGTCACACGGCCACGATGCAGTCATTTGCACACGTACTGAAATCCAATCTGAACTTCCACGGTAACCATCTGAGGCTTCATTTTCTACCCTTGAGAAACAAGTTGCCACTGATTGGTCCCCCTCACATTCAGCCTGACGTGTTTATTTTCTTCTTTTTACCTTCTTCATCTCATTGATATGCCGCTGCCAGTCTCTCCGAGCGTGCCCGCGCGCGTGTTTGTGTGTGTGTGTGTGTGTGTGTGTGTGTGTGTGTGTGCCAGCATAAGCGTGTGTGTACATGATGTTTTGTGTTAGGTCCCATAAACACAGAACACTCATTTCTCTCTGCTCGGCGCCTGAGGCAGAATAATAACAGGATGCTCTCAAAGGAAAAACCTTTCTCTCTATTTTCCCCACAGAAACTCTCACCGTTGCTTCCTGCCTCGCTCTCTCGTGGACCGGCGGTAAGCAGCGGGTTTGAGAGCTTGGAGGAGTACCAGGCAGGTGTATCGCATTCTCATTTGGGCGAGCCTCAAAGGACCGCTGTCGGGGTTCAACGTCTCTCCACCACTTTGCTTTTGCACTTATCCCCATGGCCTTCGACTGAAAACGAGCCCTTTCTGCTTAAACAACATCGAGATACAGTAAAGAATGCACAAGTATCGTCTGTGTCAGCTGAAAAACTTTCTTGTTTCTTGAGACGAAACCTTGCTACTCTTGAAGTCTAACCATGGTATTTGTCTGGGTTTTTTTTCGCAGCACTGGAGGTTAAAAAAACTCGGCCGAGATTCCACAACTGACCGCGTTCGACATGAAAAATGAATAAAGAGAAAGGGGAGGGGAAAAACAAGAGAGAGCGAAACAAGGTTTCAACACGGCAGCCGCGATAGAAGTACAGCTGTGCCTGCGGGGCAACACGGGCTGACGCAGCCTCTCACACTCTGATAAAACAGCTTAGTCACCAAGTCTGGGACCCCTCGGGCTGGGGGTCAAGGACAGGAAACAAGCGAGAAAACACACACGTACGCGCTGACACAAACACACAGCTATGATGAAATTTGTGTCTGCTGTCTAAACAAACACCTTGTTGTTCCCTCGCATCCTTTCCTATCTGATTCCTGCATCGCCACAGCAGATATCTGATTCTATAAAACCGGAACACTACCGTAGCGATAACAGTAACACACACACCCGCACACACACAAATATATAACAACCCACTCAATTATACCAATACTGTATACTGTACGGATCAAGATAAGACGGCTCTCTCTGATAAAGATTTTCAAACAGCAGTCATCATCACAAAGCCGCGGCGTCACATGGAAATGTGCGGCATCCTCGCCATCCTTCGTGTGTCCCACCAGAGAGCACGAGGAAATAGGACAAAGAAGCTTCAGTTCTGGCTGCCAGATACTGGGATAAGATTACAACAAGGTAATTGGAGCAGCGAAAACTTTTTCACATGATATCTTTTTATGTGGTGGAGAATAAGAGCAGCCTGTGAAAGGGACGGACACAGAGGATGATGGACACTAATTCGGTGTTATGAAGAGCGAACGTGTCTCGCTCTTTCCCTTTCCCTCCCCTCTCCTTCCACGTCCGTAATGGCGCTCTCTCAATCGCCGTGGCCCGTTCGGCTGCTACATCATTTCGCGTGAGTCATTGTTGTGCTGTCAATTTTCCCGATAGAGCAGTGTGGGCGCAGCGTTTTCTAATCTCGGGGCCCCTGGAGCCGACCAGTCGATGGAGACCTGTCTGTCAGCAGGGGATGCACGCTGGGTGAAATGCTGGAGGGGTGGGTCCAGTGGGTCCAGCGTGTTTGTGTGCGTTTCCATGTGGATGTGCCTGAGAGGATACTGAATATGTGAGAGTGACTTTTTAAATTTGTTTTTCAAGGTTCATTTCACCCAAATTTTGAATAATAATTATGTATTTACTCACTCGGCTTGAGGGGTCTCTGATCAAGCACATGTCTGGTTTAAAAGGCACAGATCAAATCTTTTTTTTTTTTTTTAAATCTTCTGTTGGAGTTCAAGATGTAAGTTTAATCAAATGAGAAAATGAGTTACATAATTTAGCACTGACATCTGCTCTGTTCAGGAAGACTGTCTGCTTGAGTAAGAGTAATTTTTAAAAAGAGAGATGCAACGATGTGAGAGATTTGAATCAATGAAATGTAAAAAGTATTAAAAAAGCATTAATGTCACGAATTGTGAGAAGCTGAAGTTTCTGAAATAAAGAAGCAGATGGAGTGCGACGATGTGAACGAGATTTGAATCTAAAAACGAGGAGGCAGATTTTTATTAAGGATCGTAGAAAATGCACTCATATTGTGCCAAATGATATTGCAGTATGAATAGTAAGACTGACTCATGCAGAGGTTTGTGGCTATTCCAGAATCAATCAATGCACAAACAACATTCCTTTCACCTCCATTGTGCCGCCGAGGAAGCAGGAGAGGTATTTCCAAACCTCGGCGTTGTGGTTATTTGGGTGAACTGACCTTTTGAGGAAAGCAATGAGCCATCGTAAATAGTTTAGTGCATGTGAGGGGGGCTCAATTACGCTCCCATGTTCGACTACATACTCTGCTCGGGGGACACATATCGAAGACAAAGGGAGATATATACAGTAGATGAAGCTGCAGAGCCCCCCGCGCATCTCAATAGACTTGTTGAAGGGACTATTTTTGGCACGAGTAATATTATTTTTCACTCTGCGAGAGATAGGAAGTCAGTCCTGATAAGTGTTTGTGAAACCCATTTGCAGTTCATGCGGGAGACGGTCCATGCAGAGGGAAAACACACACGCACACTCACGCCCTACACACATACGCCGACGCACACTAGCAGAAAACGCACACAGCTGTATTTGTGTCAGTCGATAAGACAGTGCTGAGAGACTGCGAGAGACGGTGGAGGGGGGGGGGATGAGTGCGTAGGGGGGTGGGACAGAGAGAGAGAGAGAGAGAGAGAGAGAGAGATGAACACAGAGATTAGAGAGCGAGAGCGATGGAGGGAGGCAGAGGGTTGATCGAGAAGCGCTCCCCACCGGCTCACTAAAATCATCGCCGGCCCAATTTCACAGGAAGCACTAAACCCGTCCATTATCTCTTGGCTCGTTGGCTGTCAGACGCAGGCTCATCTACACCCTGACAGATGACTGTCTGTCTGTCTGCATCTGTCCTCAACACACACACACACACACACACACACACACTGACACACACATAAAAAGCACCAAGCATGCGCACACGTCGAGTAACCTCCCGGCTCGTTACATAATTCATGCACTGTGTACCTGTGCCCCCGGGGGGTGTATAGTTGATATGAGGTAAGGAGAAGTTGTGTGTGTCTGCATCTCCCTGCGAGTGTGTGCCTGCGTGCGTTCCTCACCAGACTTTTCTCTCATTCCTCCTCTGCCAGCTGCTCTGCCAGCCCTTTAATACCATTCAGCTCTCGCCCCAAACACCCGCGTTACATAATCATAATTTCCCTCACAGTACTCTTGCTCTCTGAAAGAGGCACTAATGACAGAGAGCAAGTTTCTGGGCAACAGTGCTGAGGGAAGTGCCTCCGCGCTGGTGCTTTAATGACACAAGAACAACTTCTTGTCAGGAAACATTTGAATTCAAATGCATTTTTTTTTTTTTGACCCCGTGTTTCTCTCTGATGCCTGCTGCTCCGAGCGTCGCCACGAGCAACGGTATGCAACAATTTGAGATCGTCATTCTCTTCTCTTTAAATGCAGCGTTTGGACAGTTCTGTGCCCAGAGACACATCACTGTGCCAACATCTTAAATGGGGTAATCCAGCGTCAAATATAGAATTTCTAATTGTGTGGAAAATTTATGAATGAATACAAACATGGATTCCTTTATGATTTGAAAATATTTATTTCCGCTGCAGCTTTAATGGAATAGTGTGAAATGTTGGGAAATATGCTCGCTCGCTTTTTGCCGAGATGCTACTCTCATATCTGTCTGTTAAAGAGGCAATATGTAAGAATATTCAATCAAAAATGTACTGAAATTATTAACAAAATGTTAAGAATTAGTATGATTTTAATTATAAGTCTTTGTATTGTGTTGCAGAGATGTCTAGTGAAGTTAGCATGCTAACCAGCTAGCCCTAGCCTGTCAAAAAAATCCTACTAGTGCTGTAAACACCAACATTCCCCTGGTCCTCCCAGTCTGGACCGCTAGCTGGACGGCTAACTGAGCTGACAAGCTACAGTTAGCAGCAGTAAGCAGTAGTTAGCGGTTAATCTGGCGATAATCAGCCTCAAATTTCACCTGCAGATAAGAGAGAGGTATCAATCTTCTCATCTAACTCTCAGCCGGAAAGCAAGTAAGTGCCCTTTGGAAAATATCAAACTGTTGCTTTAGCCCAAGGATTTTTCTATATAAATATATATATATATATCTAATAGTGCTGTCCAGGCCCAAATGTTAAGCGAACAGACTCAAAGGATATGTTCAAATCAATAGCAATCATCGCTGTGCTGTACCTTTCAAGGATATATTTCTGTGAAGAAAACCAGGCTGTGGGTAGGATCTTTGCACTGGGAACACAGCTGTCAGCGATTTGAATCACGCAGAGTGCTACACTGTGTGTTTTTCCTGCTACCTTGGAGTTATGGCAGCTTGGTGAGAGTGTTTCTTCTGTTGCTGCGTCCTTCACAGGTCCCCGGTGGCTCCGGCTGGAATGCGGCTGCAGGTTTACGCGGTGAATAACTACAGAGTTCGGCCAATAACATGTCAGAAGCTGTGGTCCGACCCACCTATCATTTGGGCTATGGTCTGCTCATTATAATGACTGAGCAATGACATGGGAGAGGGGGGGTAATGGAACATACTGAGTAGGATGATGATGATGATAACGAGAAAAGAAGAGGAGTGGAAAAAGGTCAGACGCGGACCACTGTTTTGTTGTTGTTGTTGTTGCAATGGGTGTGGGTCAACATTTTCACTGAATTAAACTCAATTTTTTTTTTTTTTTTTTTTTTACCCCTGTGGCATAAGTACATGTACTTAAGTAAAGGATCTGAATAATTACCCCAACACTGCCTGAGCACAAGGGACATCTTTAAGGAAGGATTCCCTGTTTATGAGGCGCAAAGGGAACATGAAACGCTCACAAAACACGCAGCCTCATACAATACGGCTATTGTCTGACAATAATTTTCCTTCAAATGGCAAACAGGTGTTCACGGTTTGGACAAGAGAAGTCAAGTACATGATATAGAAGGTGTTCAAGTGGGTAGAGTTGCGAGAACACTGTTGCTAGGTAACCGGGCGACCACAACGGAGGCCCCTCTTTGACGAGATAGCAAGATGTCAATGACCGAAGATTAAAAGAACGCATGAATATAAATGGTTAGACAGTGAAGCCGCTGCAGTATGTGCCTTTTTCCAGCCTCAGTGTTACGTAACCAACAGAAAAAGCAAACATTAATATTCATTGTGTTGAAGTAAAACAATTCAACTGGTAATGCTCTTTCAAATGAGAAATACTACGGCATAATGAGGAAAGGGAAACCACACATTTGGGAATATCAAACCACAAACTGGTTTAAAAAGGAAACAAATGCTCTGTCATAACACAAAAGGTGACGGCAACAATGGCAACACGTCCCCGGAGGGCACGACATCTCGACACTGAAGTCGAGCTGTGAAAGAATGCATGCGTGAAACTGCGTGCGTGACACACACAGTGGGTGTCGTCACCTGTCTCACCTATCATGGGTGATTCGATGAAGCTCCAGGTGTTGCTCTGCGGTACGTAGGACTGAAGGACGCCCGCCGAGCGCCCGGCCTCATTCACACCTCCGAACACGTAGACCTTCCCTCCGCACACCGTGGCTGCCGCGGAGTGGACTGGCTTAGGAAGAGGTGAGACCGTCTCCCACTGGTTTGTGATAGTGTCGTACCTGAAGGGCAAAAAAAGGAGATTTATAATTTTTTTTTTGTACACCATTAGAATAATTTCAACCTTGGATGAATTAGAGGGGACAGAGGTCAAGGTTCAAACTGACTGATAAGTAAAGCTTCCATTAAACACATCCTCTAGAGTCTCTAAATTACTAATATAATCTCTAATGATTCAAAAACTAACACTCTCCAATCACTCATTTACACCCACACACACACCAATCGTATGTAGAAAAACTAAAGTTCCCACTGCTCTGAATTCTCTGTGAAACGCTCATTTTGGCTGCGGGGCTGACAGATATAATTAGCAGAATGCCTACACCACCAGGGAAGATGAAAAAGACCAACCATTATGTACAATGACAGCAATTAAAGCAATTACACAAAGCAACATATGTTGGGAGCTACAAGCCATTAGTCTCTAGAGTTGGGCTGTGTGTCAGCGCTGAGCTCTTTGGACCTTTCTCGCTGAGCCCTCTTTGGCAGAGACTTCGACGCCGAGCCTCAAACTCAGCCGACCCAAACCGGCACAAACAGACGCAGCCAGATGAAAGGGGCCTGACACAATGGGCGGCGTTGCGAACAAGACACCGGCTTATGGGATTGTGCCCTTGTCAGAGGTTGAGAGTGCGTTTTTATGTATATTTCTTAAATTTGCATTTATGTTCTGTGTGCGTGTTTAGACGTGTGTTTGTGCGTGTGTGTTTTTTTGTTTTTTTTTTGCCCTGTGGCTCCATTAGCGTGGTGTGTTAGCAGCGTAATCCCGTGTCCATGGGCCACTGATCAAAGCAGCCGCGCCGACAGCCCTCCAGCTGGAGCAGGCCTCATTAAAGAGCCGCGTACGGATCCAGGATCTGTGATTAAAACGTGCATCCATTTAGACTACAGCGAGCCTTCTTGATCAAGGTTGTGTCTCTGTTATAGAAGAAAAACACCTTTGCATGAGAGGCTGCAGCCAACGTCCCAGAGGACAACAAACGGTGCACATTAAACACTTGAGGAAAGTTTTCGTTATCACCAAAGACGTCACTTAGAGACAAGTGTTATCTAAGTGACCTTCATTTTAGCGAGCACCTGTGTCTATTTCCTTTACTTTCTCTTTTCTTTTACTTTCTTAGACACACAGGTGTCCACAGGTGTTTTTTCCAGTCTACGGATGCTTTACTTCTGCAACTCCTATGGCATTTGATGTCAGCCTGAATTTAAATGACACCTGGAAGCGCTGGTCGCATCCAACTTCCTGTGAAGGCCGTTAGATAAAAGCGTGGGAGGAGACGGGGGGAATTAGCCTTTGGGAAAATTTCCCTTTGGGGGTCCTGATAATGGTCTTGGCATCAGCTGCCGAGAGGATGGGTTTAATTCGACTGGCAGGCTGGAAGAGTGGTGACACAGAAGACACTCTTGGAAAGGTGGGCTCGAAACACAGAGTGCCAATTAGCACTGTTTAAACAGACACACACACACACACCAGCACCAGGTTGAGTTAGTGAGCCCTGCTGAGAGAGCGAGGACTGACGCGTGCCTCATTCTCCGGCAGATGTAATTACCCCTTGGACCACATCGAGAGAGGTTCATAAATTTAAGCATCAGACGCTGCTGAGTGAAGCTGATTACTGGACAGACAAAAGGCCAGCAGGACTGCTGCAAACAGCTGGTCCTGATGAGAAAAGAAAACAACTGGAACAAATAAAGCACTTACTGTTAAAGTCAGCTACGATATAAGACGGATGTTATGATGATGTCTGATTATTCTCACATTACTCAGATTTTCATATTGGCTTTAAAATCTTAAAGGAGACCAATTATGCTTTTTCTGTTCACTGCTTACACCTGATCCTGAAACGCCTCGTCAGTAGTCCCGCCTTTACTTCCGCGACTTTGTGACATCACACGACGTCACCATGTCACACATTTGCATAATAGACGCCGGTATTCACGATAGAAGTGAAGCTAACTGGACGCTGACAACAAGACGGAGCCAATCGGAGAAACGGTAAGCGGTGCTGGTTCAGGTGTGTGTGAGCTGACCAATCAGAGCAGACTTGGTATTCAGGAGGGGCGGTCTTAAAGAGACAGGAGCTAAAAGAGAGCGTTTCAGACAGAGGGGGAATACAGTGATGTGATTTTCAGCATTAAAGCATGTTAACATATTCTCAAGTTTTTTTTCAAGAACTTCTTGTATTCATGACTAAACTGCGCTAATAAATATTTTTACATGAATGTTACATGCTCCCGTCGTTCCTGTTATTCTTTCTTCCTCCCTTCTCTCTCAGGCGCTCCTGATCAGGTGAGTAGTGGGTGGCCCTGCCCCAAGAGGAGGCTGGTGAGAAGGAGCCCTCCTCTCCAGATAATGCAACTCTGACCATCTTGGAGTCTTTTTTGTTCCTTATTTTGTGCCCATTCCATTGGAGGATGGAGGTCTGGCAGTCCAGTTTTCAAGGCTTTGTTTGTAAGTTTGGTTTGTGCAGTTTGTTTTTTAATATAGTTTAGGGACAGAAATTCTGGGTCCTACAGCCAACTGTGTGGCTGGCCCAGACTTTCCCATCCTTTCTGTTGTTTTTGGCCAGGCCTCCAGACTCCCATGGTTTTGGTTAATTCATTCTATTAAATAATTTTTCCTTTTTGCAAACTTATCCTTGGGTATGGGGTCCTCTTCAAAAAAAAAAATGTTATCTCATGACACTTTTCAATTAGAGCATGTCTAAACTAACCAAGATTCCCCCACGAGAAGGCACTTGGCAACGAGAAAACCTTGCCTTTTAACAGGCAGACACCTCGGCGCAGACCGGACTGTAGGTGGGCGGCCATCTGCCTTGACCAGTTTAGTTAAGAATGAAAAGAGAGATCATTTAGCAGCTAAAGAGCCTGATCTTTCCCTCGGGAGCTAAAAAACAGAGCTACATCTAGAGTGCATATTAGACTTATATTCAGCAGGTTGCCAGAGACATGACTCCAAATGAATGCCACTGTTGCTGGATGTGTGACTAGGAACCTGTTCGCTCTAACACGTTCGCTGCAACAACTTCTTAAGGGGTGTTAATATCTCAATCCTGCGTTCTTAAATCAGAGAGAAAAGCAAAGAAATCTATCGTGCAATTAGAAGTGTAGTTGTAACTTTGTCAGATAACAGTGTGCTCATGTGAGCCCCCATTTCATTTTAAGGGCCATTAATGTAAACATGACATAGCCATCATGCAGTTGAAAGGGTCAGCAGTTCTGATTAAGACGAACACGTGCAGGTCAGAAGAGACTCAACGTCTCAGACAGGAGCAGAGGTCACGAATCTGACTGAATCCATTATACGTGTGATTCACTATCAGACATTAGGACCAACACTAAAAAAAGACATCCTCAGAGTGGGTGTATATGCTTCGATTATATCTCCGAGGCGGAGGAGACGGAGGACGGAGAGAGACAGAGAAACAAAACACTGCGCTCATTACATAAACAAAGACTATGTCTCTGCTCGTCTTCTCTCTGAAGCCTTCCGTCAGACGGAAAAGGCAGACAGGGCTCTTTCATTGTCGCTAAGACACTGTAGGAGTTTATCCATCAACATGTTGCGCTGCATCGATTGCTTTTTTTAAAAAGTGTTTATACACAAAGACTGATCACCGCATGGAGCCATGTAATCGGCTGTAGCTCCTGACAGGGCTTGTTTCATCACGCAGGGAAAATCATCTCGAAAATGTGTCTGCGGGGTTACAACAGAACAAACAATGAAGGATTGTTGCTCTTTTGTGTCGGCGGAGAGACGGAAAGAAAGACGGATAGGAAGGGTAGACAGAGATTGGGAATGAATGAATGAAAGAGGCCATGCTTTCGGGTAGATTTGCCTCTGAATATGTTATCTGGACAAAGGAAACTATGTTAATGCTCACGGCACACACTGTGACCGACAACGAATCAGAACTTCAATCTGATGTCAGCCAGGTGTAACAGTGACCCATGCAGTATGAACGTTTCCCCGGCCTCTACCCGTCTGGATAAGAACATAATGTTCATGATAACCATAATGTTCAATGCACAGTCACACCTGCCATGTTTGTTGATGTTGACAGCAGACAGATTTGCCATCCTCTCACCTGCCTGCTGGCTCTGCATAGCGCGCATGAAGAATTAAACCTTATGCCAGTCAGCAGCCTACGTTCTGGAGAATATATATACACTAAATACCAGGCGTTAAATACAAGGATGGGGGTAGACTGGGGTGCATTTTCTGAATACACATAAACTGCACATTTATTGATTGGTGGCTGTCTGGCTCCCTACAGTACTTCTGCACTGCTAACTCAATATGAGCCTGAGTGTAGGTCTCTATTTAAGATATATATAAGAGGACTAGGCTCCTCGATCCGTTGGGGATCGTCTGAGCGAGCTCTTTATCTCCACTGATTTCATCCTGCATCTCAACATAAAGCTGGAAGATAAGCTGCAACCTTGTTCTTAAAAAAAAAGCCATTTCTGTCGTCTTCAAAACACTGGAACATGTCTCCGGACGTGGGCTCCACCAGCTAAGTGATGACGAGCCGAGGAAATGTGGCGCGCGAGCACAAATTGCCCCTCGAGCCCTTGCATAGTAACATTAAACAGGAAACGCGCAGCCCAGTCAAAGACCATAAAAATTAATGGATGCAGCAAGGCGTATGGATTTGCTCGGTGACATTACGCTCCTGAAAGCCTTGCGTGTGTCATCTTGCTTTTCTCAGCCTGCGATGGAGCAGCACCAAGATGCTTTAGAACAGAGGAATAAATACGAAAAAGCGTGAGTCAGTAAGTCAAGACGGTTTAAAATAATGGCTGCACTGCGGAGGATGACTGAAAGTGCAGAACTCATCGGTAATAGCAGATTTTTTTTTACAAGTTGTTGACCAATGTCTGCCTCTTGAAGCTACTTTCCATCCTTTCCACCTACACATAGACCGCATCCCTCTCTTTCACCCAAACAATCTAATCATGTGGAGGGGCGCCTGTGGCATCACAGTCAATTCACTAATATGGTTACCTGCAGGGGGAGTGTGGATGATGAACCACACTGTTCTCCATACCTCTCTGTCTCTCTCTTTCACACACATACAATATGATAAACTATAATAGATGGGGCTGCCAGTCCTTGAGATACTGACACAGATCCATTTCCCCTGAGATACAAACTACAGCATACATAAAGTGAAAAAAAAACCACAGTGGAGGGCTGGAGGGAGGACTGGGAAAGAAAACCATAGTACGCCTCACTCAGATAACAAAACCACTCGGGCTCTATACACCTCAGCGCGGACAAAAAGATCCATTAAGAGGCAGACGAGTGCATCATGCTGCAGATACAACACTGACTGCTTAACAGTAGCAGTATTCCCTACACTAGATAATCAAGCCAAACACCTTGTAGAGCAGGATGATGCACAAACAGGGGAAAGACACAAAACTGCATTTACTCAAGCTGTTTAACCATGCTTGCACCACACACCACACTAACAGCACTGTAACCTTTAAAAACTGAGCGCGTGCACCGGAATGCAATTGAAGTTGCAAAAAAAAAAAAAAAAAGCAGCATTGAATTAATCGCCTGCGGAGAGGAGCTGATGCTCTAGATCCTATCGAGCAGGAAGTCATGCCCTTAAGTTACAAATTCACATTAATCCCTGCAACAGCCCAGTTATCTATCTCACTGGCACGAACACTATCTCTCTGTCCATCTCGCATTCTCGTCCCGCTGTCCACATGCACACTCTCAAAAATGCACGAACACGGATCGCTAAAGCTGTGTTTGTCGTGTGGGTGAATTTGCCTTGTTTGGAAAAAGAGAAGCGGTCAGTTTGCAAACCAAATTGAAGTGTCACTTTTGGTTTTCATCATCACAGAGGGGAGTAGATGAAATTTTGACACACATCTGTTCACTGCACTGATTGTATTTTAGCCATGCTAGCAGTGTGGCTCGAGGGGATGGCAGTGCAAATTTGTCTTTGGTTCAGACGAACACGTCAGCAATGAAATGAAATTTGGCGACATTTATGTCCCCCCCAAGGATGTATTGTAATTTAACTTTTCATCATCTAACTACTTCATCAGGGCAAACTTTTGATTTTAATTCGACCAATACTTTGATTTATGAACAGATTCCTGTAAAACCAATCCATTTCAATCAGCCTAACCTGCACAGACTGTTTAGTGCTACGTAAAAAGGTGTAGGTAGTAAACACGCTGACGAGTGCACGGCTGTTTTGAAGCCTCTAGTTTGGCATTGTGGCTGTTGCTGTCTTGGCTTTTTGACCATATTTGGACAAAAGGGTGGAGCTGGGGAGGATATCCTGATTTGATCTGACTGAGAACCACATGAGGTAGCCACGCCCTTAAAGCATACCCTGCTTTATCATCTACCTTACTCTAAGTGGGGCCGTAATGTACAAAGTAAACATAATGCCTTATTAAAAAAAAGACTTGAAACTAGCGATTGAGACCACAAACTCATAAGGAAACTGCTCGGGTCATTTTCTCATAAGCTTACATGCAATCTGACTTCTTTCTGCAACCAATTTCCCCCCTGCTGGCCATCAGAAAGAATGCAGCTGTAAGCCACTTCTGCATCGGCTTCACTTTTCACACCCGGAAGCTCCATCCATGATTTATACAGTCAATGGCAGCAAATGTTAGAATGCTAAAATGCTAAACTAAGATCTTTAACATACCTGCTCAATATATTTATGTTAACCCCCCAAACTATTAGCATGCTTATGTTAGCATTTAGCACTAAGTACTCCTAGACTGTCTTTCAACCTTGTTACATGTGTAATTTTGATTTATTCATTAAGTTTCTCTTTCCAATCAAGGACTATAAAACCAGACTATCTTCTTTTATTTTTACAATTAACCCCCAAGTTTGCAAGCTCCCCCATCTGCTGTTGGGTGTCATTAAACCAGCAGACCTCAGTGCAGAAAAGACATTTGCATGCAACCCCATGTTCGACAGTAGTTTGATTTGTTTTCTATAGGGCCGTTGGAACAGGCACAAGAAGAGTGGGGGTGCATGTGTGTGTGAGTGCATCAATCCCTCATAGCCCTCTGTTTCCTGTCAGGAGTAATGAACTGAGAGGTTCTGATTTGGCTTGAGGAAAACAGGGCTACTGTGTGAATCAGCTCCGGCCTGGAGGGCATTCAAAACAATTTGCACACAAACATAGGCATCATTTGCTTACATTAACATTTCCCACGTTTGCCAAGTGTGTTCATTAGCGGCTAGGTGGGGGGAAATCTCAACAGCATGACAAAAACTACTCTATATAGAGTAGTGGTGAGAAAAAAAAAAAAAAAGCAATTCAAATTGTCTGCTGAACTTTCATTTTAAAGCAAATTCTGCTGCACATGTGAGGTGCATGTTGGCTGTTTTTGACAAAGAAAGCTGCTGATAGTGACGGTGGATGTTCATTTGAAACCATTCAACCGTGACATCCTGCTTCTTTGCATATTTGCAAGAATCTCATCCAAAATGCTTCTCTCGCACCTGGGCACGATCGCAGCGTGGACGAGGATGACAAAAAGGGATGGGAAACGTGAATGAGGAGAGGGGGTAGAGGAAGGAGGAAATGAAAACCAGGAAAGGAGAGTGGTGACAATATCTCTCGCATCAATTTGAATGTCTATCAGTCAGGTGACAGACGAAATCGCATAGAGCGCCAACAGGAGAGAGAACATCCATTTTGGAGAGGAGAGGAAGGAGGAGGAGTGAGAGTGGGTGCGAGAGAGTGAGAGTCTATCTGTGTTGTGTCAGCTGCCATCTGTGTGTCAGAGCACATCACACAAACTGTGAGGCCTGTGCCCACACCTCCAGTATCACCCTGCTGTCTGCTGGGCACCAGCACTCGCACATAGGCCGCGTCTCCAAAACCGCCAACGTCACTCTTTTTCTCAGACTCGCACACTAACAGTTACACACAATTGCTTTCAATCCACGGCGTGTATGAACATAAGTGAACCTATTGCATGCAGTTTAGTCTACTGAGGATTCCTTTTGGTGGGAGAATCTGTATCCCTCAGACAACAAATTTGTCCATCTTTGATTGAATATCTTTCCTGAAGGTCTGGAACCGAAATCTAATGTTTACCATGTCCTGTACTCAAACTCCATTGTATCTGCACTGGAATTACCTCTCAGAGTCTGACACCATCTGTGTTTGGCCACGTATCCTGAAAATAAAACACACATCTGAGCACCAGAGCGGGACCAGAAATCGAGAAATTTTGCTTTTAGCTTTTCATTTTTATTAGATAATAAAATACAATGTCATGCCTTGTGGTTGTCATGAACGCTTTTCAATACGGCCTTGATGGCGGTGTTTACTGCATGACTGTAAGTGTAAGAAGGTATGTTGTAGGTTAACAGTGATGATGGAGAAGTACTGGTGGTGTCTTTTATGATCTCTACATTCTGTACTACGGCATTTTTGGACATAGAGAGGCTTGTCAGATGTGGCAGGAGTTACACGCACTGACTCGCACTTTGCCGAGCTCTATTTCACAAACAACCGCTTTACGTAAATTGCGAGGGATGAAAACAAAAGCAGCAGCTTCGTGACAACTAATTTGAACTCGTTTGTATGCACCTCTGTTCCCCGTGTTAATTTTCTCGGCATGTGACAGCTGTTTGTACCTGTGTACTCTCTCCCGGGGTTGCTAATCAATGTTTGATGGCGAAATCTACTGAGTCCCTACACTTGTACAGGAAGGGCTCTGCGCTGCTCTGAAATGCAAATGTTTGGGTATTTGTGTCCTATGTGAAGCGCATCCTTTTGCTGACATGCTTGCAGCTTCGCTTGGGGGAACTCACATGACAGCAGTTGCGTGAATGACATGAATGACATGAATGATGGGCTGTACTTTCCTCAGCTGCTATTAGCATCAGCTTCCAAACTGAAAACTTGAAAATGAAAGCAGGAGAAAGCGTTCCACCAGCAGCTTGGTTTCCTGAATTGGGATGCACTGGCTATTTGTAAATCTGTTAGTATGTTTACTTGTCTTTCTAAATCCTTAGTAGTTACTAGGTAGTTTCAGACTAGTGTCTTACTAACTTGGGTTGCATCATTAAAGGGTAGCTCCACCAATTTTCAACATTGAAGTGTGGGCTGGGGGGGATCTGTAAGCTATGTAATCAATATGTGCAAACATTTAAAAATGGTATGTTAAGAACGAGTAGGAAATATCCAATCATGCTAACCTAGCTAAAGTATTTAGTGTGATCCAAAGTCTTTTGTGCAATATTTTGTGGTGTCAGATCATTACTTCCTTACAATGAGTCATGTAATTGAGCTAATGCTAGTTTTAACTGTTAGCAGTCACATTAGCTACCCTACAATTAGACCTGGAAGTCAAATCAGCGTAAACATTCAGTAACAACTAATCTCTATGTAAGAATTTTGTGCAACACGATTTAATTTACATATGAACATCCAAGGAGTCTCTGGACATTTTTGGCTCGTGAACCCTTGACACGTCATGGCCATGGTATGGAAATAAGCTGTGAACGGTTTAAGGTTGTTTCATCTCATCAATTGAAGGTAAAATCCCCCTTTAGTCATCCTTTGACCTGTCAGATTTATCTTTGGGCCCCTTGAGGGGTCACATCCTGCAGGTTGGGTGCCACTGATTTAACCTTTGACACTCTTCCACATTCATGAACTCCCAGGTCTCTCTCATTCCCCTCAGGAGGAAGAGGGGGGGGCGGGGAGCTGTTTTGCTTGTTATTCGCTCATGATCCACACATCAGACAGATTGTGTATGATGACATCTGGGGAACTGATGGAGTCTTGCTCTCCGTATGGACGGCCTTGGAGTGTGTTCATCCGACAGACTGAAGTCAAGGTCAGCCAAAAGACACACACACACACACACACACACCACTGCCATCACTGCAGGAGAACACACACACACAACTCATTAACGCTGATGGATTACAGCACATTGCAGGCTAATAACACAGACATACGTGCACACACACACACACACACACACACACACACACACACACACACACACACACAGTAGACTATGGCAGCACATACAAACACAGATGGACACAGACCTGTCACCTCAGTGTCACCTTCAGCTAATCCTTGCGAGCCAGAGTGCAATCCATCCACTGGCCACACAGATTTACCCATAATCCCTCTGAATGAACTCATTCAGAGCAGAAGTCTGCATCCTCAATGTGTGAGCGCACAATCTGTCCATGCATGTGTACACACACACACACACACACGCGTACACATATACACACACTATGAAGATAAACTGCAGATATCCTGTACAACACTTGTGTCAACTTAAAAAAGGCACCTTGAAAGACTATCAGAGAGAGAATTTAGGGAGCCATGATAATAGTGAGTGTGTGCTCTTTTAGTGCCTCTGTGTGTGAGCATGCGTGTGTGTGTGCGTGGACGCAGATTTAATTGGATGGGAATGTCACGTAGGACAGGGGACATGAGTGCTGCCGGTGGTGTAGGTCGCACACCAATTACTGCTCCGCACTCTTCAAAACTAGACAGGAGATGGAAGACTGAGACCCCACTTCATTACCAAAGTAAGCCCCTGTGTTGATAGCAGCCATGTAGGGCAGCACTGTGGGGTGTGGGGTGGTGGTATAGGGGCGATGGGAGGGGGTGTTGGAATTAAAAGCGACACCTAAATTGCTGAGGAGAAAGTGGCGGTGGCAAAGCTTGAGGTTTGATTGCTAAGTTGCGAGGGTATTTTGTGTATTTTGAGGGAAGCTGCAAACTGTGTTGTGTTACTGTTGTCTTTTGCAAAAAACTGTGTCGGCTTTAATCACTGCTGGCTATTATGTAAACAGAAACACCTAATGAGAAGCTTTCATTAAGTTTCGTGCGTTCTTACTTCGTATACCTTTGGGCTGTAACAAACAAAGCTAATATATATAGCCGAAAAGGATGAAAAATAATAAAACAAACAACGAAAACAGATTAGAAGGGAAGGCTGAGTGTAAATCAACTTTCATCAATAAATAAACAAGTTAGGGAAGTGTTAGGAAAAAACAAAGGGTCTTCAGAAATATGGGTTCCTATTGGCTCCCCTTAATGGGGCCCATTAATAAATGATTCCCATTTCCATTGAAAATAAATTAAAATGCTTACCGGTGCGCACACACATACACTATGCACACACACACACACACACACACTGGAAGTACAAATGTTGAAAATAGCACCGTGTCTGCACTTATCTCGTTTTGATGTGAGCACCCTCACCTTGGGTGTACACACACACACACACACACGCACGTACAGGACAAATCTATATATAACCACTAACCCTCCCACCTCCAGAGTCGATCCCTCCCTGGGTGCCGGCGAGGTGCCGTGTCTGGATATTGCGATGGTTTGCCAGGCCTACGCTTTCTAAAGGTCAGTTGTTGCCTCTTCCTGTGGGGGGACGGCGAACTGACTGCCAAAAACTCGGCGGCATCTGTCACATCCTAACCACTGATAATTAGCCAGCAACCTGACTGACTGCAGGAATGACTGGGCGAGATGAGAGAGAGGGGGATACAGGGGGAATACGCCTTTGTTTTAATATGTGTGCGTTGACAGAGGTGGGAGGTGGAAGAGAGAAAGAAAGGATAGAAAAAGGCGAGAGGAAAACCACTTGCTTGTTGATAAAGGCTGGAAATTGTCCGAAGTGCCAGCCCATCGTTCTTCAACGAGTTGTGAGCACATACAGCTCGTACTACTCATTACCTGCAGCCTCCCTCTACCTTCCCCTAATACTATCCTCAGGCACACCTGCAGCTGCTCGCCAACACTTTTCTATAGCTGTCATGCACACACACACATGCACGCTCCCACGTGCACTTTACATCATCTACCTCCATGTCTCTGAGACCTCAGAGCTCCATTAGAAGACACTGAAGAGGAGACACTGTCTTTGCTCGAGCATGTCAGACAGATTCGACTTCGCCGGCCTCGCAGGCCCCAAATACACCCATCATCTCCTGCCCACCTAATCAGCGCTGTGGAGAGACGGAGGCAGCAATGGGACAGAAGGTGCAGGAGAGGATGGAGATTGTGGTTAAAAGAGGAAACCGGGGGGAGGATAGAGGGAGGTGAGACGGCGTGGAGAGAAAGAGAGATGTATGAGAGAGATGTGATGATCTGCCTGATTTGGGCCCACTCTCTTTCAGCCCTCGAGCCCTAAAAAAAATCACAGAGACACAGCAGCTCCTCCATGGAGCTTAGAAATGACTGTGCACATACATGTAGTACACAAAAATAAAAAAAAGGCTTCTCTCTGCCAACACTCAACATAAAAATACACATTCAAAAAGAAGTGTGTATTGTGGGAGACATGTTTTGAGCCGTACAAAGGTAGAATAAGTTTGATATGAACTACTCAGGAGGAGCGTGACTGTTGAAATCATGTCATTATGGATGCCCTTTCAAAGGACTGTACTAGTGTGGGTTTTAAGCTCCTTTACTACAAATCACAGGCACAAGGGCTGCACGTTACTGGAAAAAAATTGCTTTTATTTTGGTCTTCTGTAATTTCTGAGAAACAGATTTTTTTCGAGGAATTTTCCCCATGAAACTTGATTAGCTTTGTTTTGAAATAATTAATCATCAGTGGATGATTAGGGGATCTTGTAGGGGAATGCATTTTATTAAAAACAAACAAGGCAGACTCTGCTTTGTTTGATAAAATGATCAAGAATGTTTGTGGTTCGTTGTGCATGCAGAGCCTGCAAGTAGCTCACAAGCAAAACTCTCATATATCCGAGAGAACCCTTATCGGACTGTAATTATCTAATATTAGACAGACTTCTCTTGTAGATTAGTCATGGAAAATGAGAACTGTGGGAGTTTCCTTTTTTTTATAAAGTAGCAGAAAAGTTGTAGTATGACCTGTTTGAGTTCATTTGCCTTACTTCCTGCTATCTCACTATTGCGTATGCGTACTTTGCGATGCAGGAACAATATATTGCCGATAAGCACATGATCTTATGTGTCAAGATCAGTGAGAATCAAGGCACTTGTTTAATTTTTAATTAAAGTGAACAAATCTGCTTTCTTTTTTTGTTATTAATTTCTAAAAAGTGTATGAAAAGTCGGGAAAAAAAAGCAGATGGGGACAAAAAAAATCCCACTCACAGTTCCCCGGAGCAGTACTTGTCAAACGACTTAAACTTTTAATGGATCATGAAAATGACCTGTGATTAATCATGTCAGAAAATGCTAATTAAGAGCAGATTTACTTAAAAAGTCTGCATAACTTCACTTCATACCTGTTAAGTAACTTTGACAAAAAAAACAACATTTCCTTGATGTTCACGCTGATGGATTACACAACTGAAACAAACTTCAAAAAGTTTGCTCATAAATTTTCTTAATATGATGGAATGAGTTAAGTTAGTAATTAGTAAAAAACAACAACATATTTCTAAAATTTGAATGTGGTAGAATGGTTTGAAAACTCATTAGCCATGACATAAAGTAAACACGTCAATTATAATGTGCAAAGGCAATGAGTGCATCGGACAGCAAGAGACATGAGACATGAGATATGAGAAGTGAAAATCAACATTTAAGGAGGGTAATGAGGGTGGAGGGATGGTGGCTGGGGTAGGGTTGGAAGTTGAACTGGTGCCTTGACAGCGCAGTAGGGGCCAGTGCTGTGAAGTTGGTTAATCCTGAGGAGCAGGGGATTAGCTCAGCGGGGGGGAAACGCCTCAGCAGGGGGGCTCTGGGAACCCGTTGTCCCCGACCACAGTGCCATGCTGCGGGGCTACCGGGGCTGGCTGCCCGCCCCCCCCCCCTCCGCAACCACCCGTTACCCCCCTCCGAAACTAGCCCCAGGCTCTGTCTGACCTAGTACGTTGGGAAACAGATCCACACAGCTACACACAGGCGTATAAAAGACATGCACAACAGCTCATCAGTTCATTATTGGTGCAGAGAGGCTGGAGGGGCGTGGAGAGAAGAGTGAGGGTGTCTTCACATGAGCCCACTGGTTCCAGTGTGACTGATTGTGCAGAGCTCACAGGCCCACCTGGGGGCTGCTGCATATACACGCTCCTCTCATCTCCTCCCGTCGGCTCTGCGCTGCTAAACTCTTCTTGGCTCGCTCCTCTCCTCTCTCCTTCCCCTCTTTCTTGACTGTTTCGCTGCAGGGTCCTGAATACCCGGGGCTGCAGAGCAACGGGGCACTCCGTTGTTATTAGCATCATCGCCCTGCTGATTATTTCCCCACTGTCTCCAAAAGAGAGTGCTGTTGGGCAGGGAGCTGAAATGGACAAAGAAGGACCTCCATCTCCAAGTCATTGTGCTGCAAGAGAGCTGCCTCTATACATCCAGTGTGTGCTTTTAAAATGCATCTGCATTCAGTGTGTGAGATCTAGATGTTAGATGGCATTATGCGTGGGCAAAGGAAGTCTGAATGGAGCGGACCGACTGAGATCTCCTCTTTCTGGCTGCGTGACAGCTTCTTTCTGCCTGCAGACAAAAGGAGCAGATCCCCGTCAGAGCACACTCACACGGGCAGCCTCCCCACAACTCAAAGAGCAGCTGTAGCCTCTTCCTTCTACGAGTGTGACGTGGAGTCTCTCCCACCCCTGGTGTCCCACAGAAGGGGACCTTTCTCTGGGTGACTGGCACCCCAGCGTGCACACCACCCGCGGACATCAAGTACTTAAGGACTTGTCAGTTCAGAGAGCAGCCCACAGAAGACTTTGACTGTGTGTGTGCAGCGTGAGGCATGATGGAACCTCCCGCTGGATTCTCCATCTTGCCATATCTTCTTGGTCATGGTTGAGTTGATGAAATTTCCCGGGAGCCATTCAGTGCTCCTCCGCAAGGTCTTGGAGGCATTACGATTCGCCTCCGCCTTTCTTGAAATGGCCTATTGTGCTGGCCAAAAGTAGAACGTCGCTTAATGGAAAAAGTAAAACTCAAGGAATAGCTGGAGGTGGGTTTCGTTAAGAGCAGGATAAATGCATTGGTTAAGTCAAGGCCGACAATTCTTCGACAGCCTTCAAAGTGATGGAAAAACAACAATACTGAAAATCCAAACTAGATGTCGGAGAATGCTATACACTGTGGAGCGGTAAAGTGCAGGGGCGCTTTCACAACAACAACAACTACAACAACAACAAGCAAATGTGCCGGTTAATGAAGCTGAAAAAGCAACACATGAACAATGGAGCTTTCTCTGCAGATTTTTTACAGGCACATGTTTATGTGCTGCAATCTAAAAGGTCATTTTAGTTTGAAAAGCCATAAAGAAGCCCGGGAACATTATCCACAGACTTGTTAGCCAAACAGCACAACATCCCTGATGAGAAGAGCTAGTTGCTGTACTCGGTGTCATGTCGCTAACAGTCTTCATGCAATATTAACTTGCAATAGAGCTTAGAGGACGCACAAACCTGTGCATAGAGCGCGATAAATAAAACAAAACCATCTGTGATTGACACATCATTAGACACCCATGAATTATTCAATATCTGCAATCATATTGGTTTGCCAAAGGATCAACATGCTGAGGAGCATGCAGGCCCAGGGTACCTGATTGCAAGTTAAAAGCCTCCCGAACTTGACTGCTCCCATCCCTAAAAATCTGTCAGTCATTAGTGGGGAGAGCGAAGGCAGGAATAAGCCCGCTCAGTCCTTTGAGCGTTGATGTGGACCTCCTGCCGTTCCCAGAGAAAGGCTGCATCCTACTAGCTTTGAGATGGCTCTGATTGAAGACATAATTGTGAATGTGGGTGAATTTCACGGTTAGGAGCGTGAAACCCTCAGTGAGATGGATGGAGAGATGGGGAGCGAGGGAGGCAGGGAGGACTGCAAATTAGGAGTCAGGGCGCCGCGAGCCAGAGCTGGAAGGTGAGAAACCTTGGCTGAGGCCGGGCTGATGTATGCAGACGCACAGACAGACACACAAATAAAACGCGAATGTGTGCACAGTGGCATACATACCGTATGTACATATACTCAGTGAAGTGCTGAAAACACACGAGCGCATGCAGAAATGCAGACGTACACACACAGTGAGAAAAAAATAAAAATTGGCTGCGTGTGTAAACAATCTCTGCATCAATCACTCCATGAGCGGAGCAAATCAACTCTGGCTGTCGCACCGTTTCATGCCATTCCCCAGCTTTCATATACAATCCCCACCAGCCATCTGCATATCAAACAAGGCAGCCATTCACATGCACTGACTAATGACTTCTGAATGTTATTAGCACTCCATATTACAACTGCACTTCAGACCTGTGCAGTTCTTCCTCCTTATGTGGAGGCGAAAGAAAAAAAAAAGCCCTGAATAACAGTTCCCTTATCTCCACCGGCCAGGGTTTAGTCCTGCTGTGGACTGGCTTCCTCCCTGTTGGAGTCTCTACTATCTTTAGAGTTTTGGCCCAACAGTGCAGCGCTGCAGTAGAGCCAACTGCGTCTCACAGCAGAGCCGTACCTGCCAAATCCGGTGGTGGGCTACAAAGTACAGGATCAGCAGCTAATGGGGCTCATTTATCAAAGCAGATACGAACAAATGCCTTCAGAAAACGGCCTGAAAGTGATCGTGATAATCTTAAACAGCTTTGAGTATTTATGTGATGGGCTTATATAAAAACTTGATGATCCTCGCCGGTTAGAATTATGAAATTTTAAGGTTAGGAAAGTGCTTCCAATGTATGCAGGAGCAAACTTCAGGCACTGGTGCGTAGGAGCAGGAGCAATGCCAAGGTTATAAAATAAGCTCTTTTTTTTTAGATTCGTAGCTGTCCAAAATAAAACAAAACACAAAGCTTCAACCTGTGTAGCAGTTCAAAACGCGAGAATGTAGTCTGACATTTAACCAGGAAGCAGTTCTCGAGTTGAACCTTTTCTAGTCGTGCTTTTGTTCTGCGTCTTCTTACAAAAACTAATTAGAGAAATTTAATAAACTGCTGTTCATGAGTCTCATGAAACAAACTGCTGTTGTTAATCTGCCAAGCTCTTCCTGGTGAGCCGTTGAGACCGTATATGATTTATCGCACCTGTCTTTTGAGTTGATTTGACAGACCAGCTGCCTGTTATTCAAATCCTCCTTAAGCTTCGGAATTGCTTATTCTTTCTTCGTAAAAACAAAAACTTGCCCCCATACTGTTTCCCTCACAACTGTTTAAATATTTCATCTTGGAATATATTATTAGTATGAAGATCCTAGTCCAATCACCTTTTTTAAATAAACTCCGTTGGAGGCACGGTATCTGTTACAGTGTCTGGCAACCCATTCAAACCTGTGGAGCATCGAAATAATCTATTTATTTCTAAACAGTTTTCATAAGTAGCACAACTCAAACAGTCGGCAAATTGACTCAGTAATGTCTGTTATGGATCAATGTATGCCTAAAGCGTGCAAACATTAGCTACCACGAGCTACAACTCAGACCACGTAAGGCTGCAGCTGAGTGAGTGCACTGAAATGAGTCGGGTGTGATTAGTTGTTGATGAATTCAACTTTTCATTTGTGAGAAAAAGTGTTTTTCTTTTTCAAACTAGGTAGTCACCGTTTACAGTAATATACCGATGAGGGATGAGCAAATACGCCGTTATCTGTTTCTGTCCGACCAACTTAAGTATCTGCATCTGAAACGGGACTCAGATTGGGCATCGCTTTCAGCCTGAAACTGATATGGGGTGATCAGGGGTTGCTCTAATTATTGTTTGTTAGAAAACTATTTACAGAACAGCAGAATTAGAAAGTTGTGCAGTTCTTTTTAATACACTTGAATGAACAGATGCAGGGGTGGAAGTAACTAATTACATCTACTCACATTACAGTAACTAAGTAATTTTTTGTGGGGTGTTTGGGTATTTTTTTCAAGTGTGTAATTTAACTGGAACTTAAGTATGCATTACACCATGTAATCTACTCAGTTATTTAAATTCATAATTGAGTACTGAGTGCAATTTGAATTAATATCCAAACCTGTCATCTGCATTTTGCAGCCAATAAGGTAATCTGCTCAAACGGACCAATGAAAATCCTGACACATGGACAAAAATAAAACAAAAAAAAGTCAGTCACACAGCCTGGAGCGAATAAACACACATTTGCATCTAATCGCGTCTAAACATTGACTTGTATGTAATCTAATCCGAGGTGACCATGACCTCTGAGGTGACTATGACCTCTGATCAGAACAGAGCAGGAGTTTGGAGTGACTGAGACTGAAGATTTGGAGAAACAGAAACCCCTTTGATTGAATGCCTGCTATTGATAATGCATTAAACATCAATTGTTAAAAAATAACTAATACTCTGAGTCGTGTTTGAGAAGAGTTGCCTGTACTTTTACTTTAGAAGTATAATAATACAGCACCACTCGCAGATTTTCAGTCCTCTTTCCACCACTGAATAAATGTCCGTCAGCTGCCCAATGAGGATTTTCCTTCATCACGAGTACAGATATTGACATATTTTACTCTGATGATACTTGTACTCATTAAAAGGTACATTTTTATCTGTACCGGATTCTTGTTCAGCCAAGTATCTGCTCATCCCTTGTGCCAATGTTGTTTTTTTAAAGTTGTCCAACCCTCATCATTAGCTCCATTTATCATGGCTGTGAGGTCTTGCTTCGGGCTGGATAGAGGATTTATGTTACATTGTTGTTAGTAAATGGGATTATTCAGCTGAGACTCGCTGATGCATTTTTGTAGTCCATGACAAAGACGGTCATCTATGGTGTCTTTGTAGTCACCTAATTCCTTCATTGCTTTACATCCCAGCAGAGATAACTCACACTACAGAAGTGATGTTTGGTTGTTGAACAGCTCTTTTTTTTATACTTAAAAAAGGAGGCTTCTTAAAGAGGAAGGAATATTACTCAAAGGTGTAAATCTGCATAATTACTCCATTTGGCTGTATTTCCATTGAGTCCTAATGAATACCATGTTTTTTAAATACATGTTTGAGGTAGACATCTGTGTTTATGGTATTAATTTCTCCACAAACTTTGATTGTAAATTATGCAGAATGCACCGCATTAGTTTTGCTTCACAGGCTCACCAAAGGGATAATGTACTCCCTCCCTTGAGGCATTTGGACTGATATGTGAATGTCTAAACTGGCTACAAGCATCTAACATGTCTCTTATTGAAAAACATAATGTTTCTCCTCCCAGCCTGAACTTTAGGATGGAAAGTTTCTACAGGGAATATTGCAGATTCAAAACAGGTTTTATTTGCAAAGCTGCAGAATCTTTCCCCTAGTAACAGCTCCCCCCCAACCCCACATTAAACATAGTTAGATCTGAAAGTGCATGCAGCTCACAGTGCCAGTGTTTGCCAGTTGATTAATCTACGATTCATCAACAAAGTCGTTGGTAAAGGCATTCACAGCAGGTCAACGCATCTCGTCAGAGAAAAGGTAGACTACCCAAATAACACATTTTAAATGGAAATCTGACAAATGAATAATGCATGTATGATCATTATCATAATAAAATGAACACAAAAAAATCAACAGGGATCCTAGTTATGTAAAAATAAGACACGATTGTGCCCCCATTTAAAAGCCTAAACTTCCATGTGTTTGGGGCATTTTATTCCCAGAATAGTGACTTTTTACACTGACCATCTGACTCAATTTTGACTCTAGCTACGATTTTCTGACAAAAGACAAAATAAAAGCCTGGGTTGCTGAGAAACAAGCCAGTTGACTTCTCTGACAATTTGCCCAAACAGCTTGAGAGACCTGTTAGCTTTTAAACGATAAGGCGGTGAATACGACCCTGACCTTGCCTTACAAATGGTTTGCTTCAGCCCTGGCGCCGTGCATTTTCTTCCTAACTATTAAGAGTCAACTATTTTGTTCCGTGTGTGGGTTATTTCTCCCTAGCCGTTGCAACCTTCGAGAGTGCAGCGCTAGGGCAGTAATACCAAGCAGAAGAGGCCTCTGGCAGTTCTTGGAGAGAGGCAAAGTAGGTTAAAGTTTTACGATGCTGATAACGGAGTCCAGTTGCTGAGGGCTCGAGAGAAGCTTTGCGATCGCACAAAAACGCACACGAGGGCACAGACAGAGAAACCACATACAAACACATCACACGACAGGATGCTGATTTCTTTGGAGCAGTGAATGCCCCAGATGCACCGGCAGCTCTCAAATTAAGCAGCTCAGAGACAGAGGAATCAAATGCGTTTCCATTATGGGGCAAATATTCCATCTACCCCCTGTCATAACGACACTGTATGGCAGCATTATGGGGAAATATCAAATTAGGCTGTTTCATTTGGAGTACTGTTGTGCATTGCGAGCAGCTTTGGAGATCAATTGAGCTGCTAGGTAATGAGCGGCAGCGGCCTGCTCTAATATACTCAGTAATGTTCTTTTGATTGCTTTGGTTAATCTCGCTCTGCCGTGCAGGGAAGGTAGCCCCCTCTCTCTGCTTCTGAGCCCAGGTTAGAGGGAAAAAAATATGAAATGTGGAGTGGTGTTACAAAAGTCAAGTGTTATGAATCTGATTAATAAATCTGGACAATCCCTGTTCATGTTTTTATGCCACCAAGAATTCATTATAGCCCCTGAGGACACCGCCTCAGTCGGGTTTTATGCTGAAGAGTTTCAACAAAAACATCGTAAAAAAAAGATGACGAAAAGAGCCAGCTGAATGTGCCACAACGGACGACCTTCATATGAAGTGTTGCCGATCTGTTGGTGCTGAAGTGGATGGAATCCGACACAGTATAACACTCTGCTCTCTGAAAGCGAATCCCCTCACTCATGCACCACTCATAAACAAGTAAGAGGCGCTCTGTCACTCCACAACAACACTCACAGCTGGGAACATTTAATATGCTCCGGCTCAGATCCATTCCTCTGCACCTTTTGCTCTCACAGAAAATGCTAACAAACCTGTCCAACCACTTTTGCAATATGCTGCACCACACTACTGCGTGCCACACCATCTGCCACGTTTCGCTGCGCAGTGTGAATATTTATTTGCTCAAACTGGATTGCTCAGCATCCACCTAGTTTTTTGTGGAGTCGTCCACATGAGATGGCTGTCGAATTCGGGTTAGAGATTTCTGGGACTGTGAGTCACCAGCTGCGAGCTGCCGGAGGAATCAACAAGCTGCTTGATTCTTACCTCTCCACGTGGTCCAGGTTCCCTGATACTCCCAGTCCACCGATGGTGTAGAGTTTACCGTCGTATACCAGGCTGTTGTGTCTGCAGCGAGGCACCGTCATCCGGGACACCAGATTCCAGTTGTCCAGCAGGGACATGTAGCACCATACATCAGCCACCATCACACCAGACTCTGTGCCACCTGGAATAAAGAAGGGTTATTAAAGTAGGTATGTAAGATTAAATCTCCTAGGATGGGGAAGGAATGACCTGCTCTACTCTGCCTCCGATTAGCTAGTTATCATCGGTAATAATCAAATAAAATAATCATCTGTGTTTATCGGCTGTTGCTCCGATCAGCTGTGATGACAACACAACACCCAGGTGGGCACGCTAAGTTACGCCTCTTGTCAGGCACGATGCTATGAGTTAAAGTTAGGGGGCTGACTTGTTGACTAAAGAGACTAAAGTAAAAAAAAGTAACCACCGTTAGTGGCTTCTTCTATGCCAGTCAGCTGCCTGATGAGTACTAAGCATGTGCAACTCTCAACAGAGATCAGAAAGAAGTGACATGTGTCACTCCTTAGTAACTTCCGTTGCTAGCTTGTCTAGATGTAGTCTAATGATGATGTACATGATCTGCTGCTTTCTACTGTTCCTGCAAACTCGTCTCCTGGCAATAGGAAAGGAGTCACACGCCTTATAAAGATCAGGGTAAGCCAATCGTAGGGTGCTTAGGAACTTTCCCCAAAAACCCGGAAACTTTTGAGGAACCCAGGAACTTTACCTTGAGTTTAAACAGAGAAACAGATGAAATATTGTCCCTGTGAGAAAACTTTGAGCAAAAAAAAAAAGTCCATAATTCAGAGGAAGTACTTTCCAATAGTTTAGACACTATTGGATTGGTCAAGCACGGATGCTGCATCTGATTCAAATTATGTCCTGCTTCATTTACATCACTGGCCAAGTTTAGTATCAATATGCAGGTGATATTTAATGGATATTAAAGCAAAAAGTACAAAAACAAAGTTAAATTTTGATCATAAAACAACAGATTGTCTATTTTTCTGAAAGAACAACAGCATGACTGTTTTCCTTTTGAATTTCAATTTCTGCTGTTGTTTTTTTTTTACTCCATTTGTCCTTCAGATGCAGTGGAAACACAAACAGGAGTGCAAAATGAACTTCAAAGTCTCTAGTTTAGATCCAGCAGCTTAATAGTGCTGGCAATTGTTTTAGGTTGGAAAAGCTAAATAACTTCTTTATGATATATTACAAGGAGGTTATGTATACATGCAAAACTCTGGCATCAAGTGGGAGGATAACTTTCATTTAAATGTGCGTTTCATTTTCTATTCAGTGTTGAAATCTCCACTCCTTTTTCATTCAAGTGTTGCTTTGTGAGTTGGACCGCTTTAACAGAATGAACGTTGTTGCCGCTGCTGTGTTGACTAGTCAACCATCAAACCTGTACTTGTTTTAGCTCTCTTCAAAGCAGCCCTGTTAGCTGCGTTGCCTGACATGCAACACCAGCCGTGAATCAGTGACCCTGCTCCAGGTGTGAGGAAGGTTACAGACCGGAGTCCGTTGATTGGCTAGCTAGAACACCTCTGATTTCTCCGCTGGCTGTGTGACTCCCAGTGGACACATGCAGACCTGTTCCAATGCCCAAACACAAATTTACATTTATATGAAAAGAGGGAGAGGAAAGGTACACGTAGGACAAATCCTGCTGCATTTCCACGGCGCAATGTCAAGGTCTGAGTACCATGCAGGATTCTCGCACAAATGGACCATGGAGGGAGAAATTCAGTCTACCTCTGGAGGAGCAACTTAAAGGTGGCTCATAGAGGGAGTCACAGAGTGCACAGTGTGCCACTATGGAACAAAATAAACTGCAGAACACTGCAGTGACTGTAAAGTCAGACAGAGAGAGAGAGAGAAAAAAAGTCAAGTTAAAAAAAAAGAAGCTTCACAGAAGGTAAATAAGAGAGACATTCGATATGAAAAGGACTCTTTTGACACTACAGACATTAAAGATGTCTGTAGTGTTGGCCAGAGCTAAAATTTCAAAGCAACAGATGAGTAAGCTTTGAGGGGCAGCTACCCTTTAAAAAACTCTAACTGTTTCACAAAAGGTCACAAGAAGTTGGCGGCAGTCTGGGAAGCTTCACTTTGCAGAATTGTCTTTCACAGACTGAAAAAGATAGACCAAGAATGTCAAGTGTGGAGACCTTGGTCACGACTCATCATGACTGAAGTGATTTTACCAAAAGAGGTTGGACGCCAGAAAGTCCACGATTTTGCTGTTCTGAGAAAACATCCCTTTTTTACAACCTTACAGACCAAATCACTGTGATGTCGCGCTAACAGTCACTACTGGCTGTTGATTTAAATTGCAGAGATATTTGAAATCATCAAACTCGTTTATTTCATCAGTTTCACTTTACATCCATCACTAAAGTTTAAGGATGTGTAGTTGAATATGATATCCGACCTATGTGATGCTCCTGTTGTGCTTATTTCATGTACTGTGTTGCTGTGCTGTCTACCCAACACGAACATCTCGGACTAGCTGCTAGTTTAGGAAAAACTAATTTTCTTGTCTGTGGCCCTAGATTAATTAATTAATTAATTAATTAGATTATATAGGAAAAACTCCCAGTTAATGGCCTAATAGTTATAGTGTACGGTCAAGCAGAATAAGACACTAATAAGTGCTTTATAATGAATAATAAAGAGCCAATATGCGATTAATATGCACGCTAATATACAAGCAGTGAATGTCTACCCTTATATAAATGACTGTTATTACAATTCGTCCTGAGGGGAACATGAATGTCTGCACCAAATTGTATGACAAGCCATCTCATAGCTGTTAAAACATCTCACTAAAAACCAAGGAGATCAACAAAGTTAGTAGGATTCATCCTCTGGGGACATTTAAACCATCTAACCAGCAGACTGACATCCACCATCCACAGAGTCATCCTGCTAATGTGACAGGAAACTAAGCAGAAGTCAATTTTGAGCACAGCGAGCATGTTTACAGTATTAATTTAAACCAATCCTATGATGATGTACTTCAGGTTTGTTTTTTTTTTGCTTCCAGAGTTGATACTAAATGTTCCTGAATCCAGTGATAACCTCTCACTACTGCAGGGTGATACACTGACGGCATCTCCTGCTCTGTGCCACTAAACGACTGCGACAGGAAAGCTACAATTGTGCTGCCGGAGCGCTCGATTTAGCTCACCTGATAGGTAGATGTTGTCTCCCGCCGAGATGACACTGAAGAACTCGCGGTCGTAGAAGGGCAGGCTGGCCAGCGGGTACCACTTACTGTTCTGGGGGTTAAAACAGGTGACTGCTGTCAGGGAGCGCTGGTTCATCCCGATCGCCTGACGCCCTCCCACCAGAACTATCACCTCAGCTACACCTAGAGGACAAAGGAACGGGAGGAGGATGGAGGGAGAGGATGATTGGGGTGGACAAAGGGAGGAGAGAGATGGGAGAAAGCAGGTCGTTAGGGAAGGTTTCCACCAGTAAACAAGAGCCAAGAGGGAATCAAAGCCTCTGTGAGACACCACAATGCTGCAGTAACTAACAGACAAAATGTTTTGTGGCAGGTTGCTTTATGTTTAAGTATTTAGATACGGCTTTTGAGAGCAAGGTCAACATTTTTTTGTATATATATTTAATTACGGCACCGCTGAGAAAAAAAATCTTTTGATACTTTTAATTTTCAGACCGATAACCTTGATAGGCTTCATGGACCAGCGCAAGGAGCTGTAGAGCTGCTGTTTTGAATTCAGCAGGGCCTTGGCTGTCACTAAGTAACGGAGCTTGTCTGGAAATGAAAAACAAAATGCAAAATAGAAATAGTTTCCTCTTGGTCACAGGAAACTATTGAGTTAAACGCAAAAAAGTATAACTCAATTACCGAGACTGATGGGGCTGCCGTTCCTTTGGTTGGCGCCCAGCTCTCTTACTCTCCCCTTCCTACACATAACACAAGCACTAGCCTACACACTTGTCCACACACTCACACAGTGAAACATACACTGTTTGGGCATGGCATAACAGAATCGCAAAATCAATGGGCGTGAATCAATGTGTGTGCACTTGTACGTGGTGATGTGTCGCGTCTCATATACACACACGCGTGCTGAGGACCTTGTGTGATTAAGAAGATACTTGAAGCACATTCAGCACTCGTCCCTGCTGCTCCTCACCCGATCTCTGCTCTCAGACACGCATGAACACAAACACACACACACACACACACACACAAACACACACACACACACGCACACACACACACAGAGCTGCTGGATAAAGACACCAGTGATCCAAAACACACAAACAGGTTGGCAGGCAGCCACATGCGTGTCTCAGGTCCCTCTCAGTCTTCGGCAGCAGGCTCCAGTGAGCAGGCAAGACGACGAGCCGCCAGACAGAAATGAGCTGTGTGTTTGTAAGCAGCAGGCAGGCGGGCAGAGGGAGGCGAGCCAGGGAGGGAGAGGACGGCGATAGGGAGAGATAGAGACGGTGTGAGAAAAACAAAGAGGGAATGGAAGAGAGGTAGGGGAGGGAAAGGTAATCTTCATACACTCCAAACCAAGGCTAACCACTGGTTCACCTGCTTGGATCGATACTTTTCCACGCAGGCCTTCTCCTGACAGGCACATCCATAGGTGGCTGTTTATTTTCCTTCTGCTGCTTTCTCTTAAAAAAAAAAAAAAAAAAGAAAACTATCCCCATATATTTTTTCCTTTAGCTTCTGTTTTTCTTTTCAAGGCTGGTAAAACAGAGAGCTTTTCTCTAGGAAGAGGAAAAAAGGGCGAGAAAGATACAAATACTACAATGGGCTTTGCTGAGGCTGAGCAAACAGACAGTGCAGTAAGCATTGCCTCAGACATATCGTGGACATACAGCTTAGACTTTGTGGACAGCTTAAAGCCGGCTGGCTCTTTTTTTCCCTCTGTGAGATTTTTAAGAATGTGTTTGGAAAGAGAAAAGAAAGTGATGGCCCAAGGAGAAATTGTGGCGGTGTCACTGTGAAGATGAAGCTCTGCTAAATAAGGGAGCGCCATGAGAAAAATGCGTAAGGCGTAGGAGTCGAGCATGTCGCCCGCCCTCTCTGGCAGCGTGTAAAAGATGTGCGCGAATTTGGAGCGATGCTGAAAAAGATGGAGTTGAATTCGTTCCCATCATGGGCCCGTTTTCACAGCGTCATGCCCTCACACTGCAGGCCTCAAACGGCCCTCAAGACCTCCAACAGACCTTGGATACGCGGCTAATAAATGGGTGTGTGGTTTTATAGGACAGGCGCAGCTACGGTGGCTGTTCTTTGAAAAAAAATTAAGTGAAAACAGGCTCTTTGTCTTCCCTCTCATGAGCCTCCAACCATACCTTCACACACATTAATTATATTGACTTTGTTCTGCTATTGTTCTTCCTCATGATTAGTTTGCTGCTATAGCTGTACGTGTGTGCACTGCATTTCTCTTTATCACACGCTATTTCCTCAACTTTACCGGATTTAAAAGTCAGACATTTTCTATGCTTTTACAGGATTACATTTTTCATCTCTTTTCATCTCCTTTTTCTTTCATCCCATTAGCTGTTTCGGTTTGTTGATATTGACTGCCTCAATTAATTTGGCAAAGTTCCTGTGTCTGTCTGTCTGTGCCAATTTGGGATTTTCTTTTCTCTCCGCTCACATCAATCAATGTTCTACTGTTTAAAGTTTGTTTTAATATCCGTATACATTTATATTGTTCAATAAAGAAATATTCAATTCAATCTTAACACCTTGTGAAGGTTGTAAAAATACTACATTTCCTGAAGCTGCAGGAGTTTGTTGGATTTCTTTCACTCTAGTGTGGCGAAGAAAAAGAAAAGACTGAATAAAGTAAGTGTAGTTTCTTCTGTTGTTTTTCTACATAGAATTTATTCTCCACCAAACCAACTTGAACCCCCACAGAGTCTAATTAGGCCAACTTAAGCAATTCCACATGCTGCTTCAACGTGCCGAATTGTACTTCTGTGCACACGCACAAGTCTTTATTATCACCTAGTGCACATGTGCAGGGTTATTCACAGCGCTTTCCGCTTGGCCAGACACGTCAGGGAGAGTCCACATCTGGGCGGTTGAGGCTGCTGCGCGGCTCTGACCCCTGAAGCCCTGAACACATTCACAAGCTAACACAGCCCAACACCGGCCTGTCAGAACGCAACAAAACAGGAGAGCGGCACCGCTGACGGGGAGTCACGGCATCGGATCAGATGGTTGCGTGGGTGTGTTTATGTGTGCGTATGTGCGCAGTTTTCGAAAGAAAGCGAAGCCTCACAGGGGATGGCTGTCAGTCAGTCGAAGGTTTGATGGGAGTTGGGTAAAGGGATGAAGGGATGGAGGATCGAAAGATGGAGACGAGTGGTTGGGGATGAAGGGATAACCAAGTCTTGACAGCTCTTGTTTTTTTCTCCTGACAGAGTTTATACCCATGGCAGTTTGGGGAGAAAATGTCTCCTTCTGCTGATTGTTACTGACCTTTTGTTATATTTTTGGTATATTCTACATTCCTCTATCCACAAAATATCAACTGAGCACAGGCTTTGAGCAACTCACTGCTTCAAAGGAACATATTTAACCAAATAAATACATTCTGAGGTGAGGCTACCTCACAGCCACAGTCTGAGGTTTGTCAGGTACCGAGAACATGTTAAAAATGCTGCCGTTCAACAGTGCAGTTTCACTTTTCTGTATTAAAGTATGTTACGTAGAAAAGTATATAATGCCAAAACTCTTATTTCTTCACATTCTTTTGATCATTTTAATCTTTTAAACTAACATTCTTACATAATGCACCTTTAAGTGAGTTAGGTTTTGTACATAAGGACCAGTTTCTCAAATTTCAATCTCTTTTCAGCTCTGTGTGGACCAAAACATATCTGTCTTTCAGCAGCTAAATGTTCCACTATGTTCTCTAGCCAGTTCAGGCTTTGCTATGTGGTCCTGTCCAGGTAGTATCAAGTGGTTTTATTGGAGCTTTTCCTCCTAAGAAGACGCCAGTTGCATCTGGAAATTACACAAAACATTTAAGTTACAGGCTGTAAAACTGGGGGAAAATAAAAACTTAAAATGAGCTGCTGGGCTGAACTGCAGAATTATGGTGCTGACACACTGGACCTGTTGACGGATGTCAAGTCGCCGGATCTTAATGATTTTCTATGGAGAGAAGGAGATCTGTCCACAAGGTGCATGATGGATACGGCACGGCGAGTTGATGATATCTGAAATAGCGTAATTACTATTCGACCTCTATGTAACGGACTCAGTCCAGTACAACAACACCAAGCTTGCGAAAATCAGATTAAACTGTCAAACTAGGCAGTGCTGACAAACCATGAATCATGATTATGTTACTGCATCGCCTATTTCTCACCTCTAATGTTTTCAGGTCTTCAAGTGAGAAAGAAGAGCAGTGAAGAAATATGGCAGTATGCACGAAGTGTAAATAGAGACTATAATGGTAACATCTGGACAGTGTCCAATATTAAAAATCTGTCAGTGGGAGGCTGGAGTCATCCCAGGCTGTGAATTGTGTGGTGAAGAAAAAAAAAAAAAAATCTCCCAAAAATATGTGTTCTGAGGGACGGACAGGCATGTGTAAGAGCTGAATCTCAAATTGAAGTTGATGCCCACCCACGGAGCGTGACATGCACACACATGCACACACATACACACACACACACACACACACACACACACACACACAGACACACACACAGAACCCCCTGACAGTTTCTGCGTACTGCCTCCACCCAACTTGACATCAACCAAATGAAACCTATCTGTGACAGGAGCACGCCGCCCCAGCTTTACCCCATACTGGAACAAGCTGGATCCTCACTGCGGACACGCACACACGAACGTACAGTCACTCCGGCAGAAGAGAGGCTGATGGAAAGATGAAGACAGAACGGAAAGATTCTGTCGTCTCCTTTTCCCTGCTGCCACACTGGGTCTTATCTCACCTTGTTATGTGTCTCCTTGCTCTCTGCCCCATGCTGTGACCCTGCTTTCCTTTTTCTTTTTCTTACCCTGCGGCTAACACCTCCCTCGCTCTCTAGCTCTCTTTCTTTCTCAATCCACGAGAGACTGTACTCTATTCCTCTATCTCATTCTTCAAGTTGTTGTCTCTCAAATCCCCAGGAGTCCTTGCTTTTCCCCCAGTATACTCCTCAATTTCATCGTCCTTGACTGCATCCTGCTCTTTCACCTTGTGCACCTTTCACCTCTGACTATAACCAGCCATACTTTGTTGCAGGAACAGTCAAAAGGACATTGTGAGATTGGGTTGAGGTTGCACAGACACACACACACCGACACCTAGTAGTTACTCAGCTTGGTTGAAGCTGAGACTTTCATGTCCTGTCCAACTACACATGCAAGAAATGTCCTCCCAGCATGAGATTCCCTTGACTTGAAGTGGTTTGTACTACAACAAATACCAGCTTTAAATTTCATGGAAATAGTAGCTGACAAAACTGGCAAGAAATGTCAACTGAAGGTACATCAAGTAACTTCAGCTGTATCACTTATATATCTTCATCAACGTTGTATCTAAAGTAAAAAATGAGCTTCTGGATTTTGACCACCTGCAGTTTCCATGACACCTGGATAACTCCAACTCCACCTGCTGATGGAAATCATGTGATATGACTGAAAACACTGATGGAATGTAACTAAGTACATTTACTCAGTGTACTTAAATACAATTTTGAGGTATGTGTGCTTCCACCCCCACTACATTTTGGAGGCAAATATTGTACTTTACTTCACTAAGTGTACATTAACTTTGCAACTTTGGTCATCGGATAAAAAAAAACAACAACACTGATTCGGATAATCAGAAAAACATTGAAAAGAGAAACATTGCATACATGGTTAATACCTCAGTAACCATCCACCTGCTTTATCTGCGCTGTTGCATTGAAAACTGATTTTGTGGATTTAGCTGTCCTTCGTCCGGCTTTTTAACACCATGAATAGCATACTGCACCGTCATTCAGTACACTTGGCATTTTGAGCAACCAGTAAGGTGAAGACTTTGCCAGTGACCCTGATCATTCTATAGGTTCAATTCAGCTCAAGGATATGCTGTGAAAGATTGATTCCTTTATGTGCCACACACCTCTATTGTGCAGCAGTCAGAAAGTACAAAATATATGTGGCGTCTAAATAGTAAGTTTCAGCTTGTTTTGCATTATTTGCATCTCAAACCGACTCGGAGATTAAAAGTTGTTCTCCAACCTCTCTGCCTATCTTTTTTTTTTTTGTTGTAAATCACCTCCTTTATGACTTGTTCAGACTTAAACAGAGAAATCCACAAGGGATTTAACTCAACGGTGTACTTTATGAAGGAGTACATCACTCCAATAATTGTTTCCACAGTCAGATTATGAGGGTTTGAGCTCTTTTTTTCATTAGTCTTTAACTTTATTATGATCCTGACGTAATTTTGGTTTGTTTGCATTCAGGCATTATGCACATAAATCACAAGGATGGCAATGACAAACAACCATTTAGTCTACTGGGAAGAGGAGAAATGCATTGTGTGCATGTTATTAAATGTGCCACATGTTTAAATATACATGTGTAAATATATTCATTGGTGTGTAATAACTGGGGAGAACTGGAAGTGTGAAGACTTTCACACTCACAGGGTATCACAGCCACTGTGACACTGGCAGTCTGTCTCTCAGGGCTCAGAGCCATTTATATCTCTCTGCTGGTCCATAACCATTTCCTCTTATCTCAGCCGCTCCTCTCTAATCTCTCTCTTTTGCTTTTTTCCCTTCCTAATCCTATGATTTCTCTCCCAGGGTGTTAATTTGCTATGGTGAGGATCAGGGGCCAAAGGGCTCCCAAATAATGTCAGGGTCCAGGGAGGTGCAATATATATGGATGTGCAGGACTTGAAGTGTGTGTGCTAAAAAGTCTGCACTCAGACGATTGCCTGGTGAAGTGCACTCAAACTATGTTTAGTACGGGATGCATGACATTGGATTTTTGCGAATATCCAATATGCCAATATTCTCAAACTCTTTTTGGCTGATTGCCAATGCCGATACAGATATATGCTCATATTTTTTTCCCCACCTAATTGCAAAGAACACTGTGTCCCTCATGTAGTGGAATTAACATATTATTAAGCTAACTTATCTCTGTGGGGCAGTGTTACTTTTCAAAGTTAACTTGTTACGTTAAGAAGATTACCGTCATTAAAAAGTAATCATTACGTTACAGCGTTACCACTGAGAAAACGGATTTGTTGGAGTACGTTTGCGTTACCAAAATTGAAAACCACTCTTCATTTCCTGGCGCACCTTGCTGCTTATATTGTACAGATGATGCAAGTCTTCCCTTAAAAGCATTGACTACCAACATCGAAAAACGTATTCTATAATCCATAATCTATAACGATGCAGGCTAAGAGTATGACAAATGTAATATCAGGCTTGGGGAGTAACAGAATACATTTAACGGGATAAAGTAATTAGGATGCTAAAAAAGTTACAGGAATAAAGAGGTAATAAGATTATATGTATATTTACTTAAAAAGGGGATCACTAACAGGATTATAATTTTAAAATAAGGAATGATAAACTAGTCTGTAACCAAGCACATGCACACACATGACAACTCTTCACGAGTCTCACACAACATCACTCTGGTCTCCAGTGAAACTGAATGTTTCTTACAGGATACACCCTTGTTATTAAGACTAAATCAAATTCATCTTATTGAGTCTTTATTTGCATATATTGGTATTAAGGTGATCCAAAAGCATTGGAAAGTAATCATGTTACATTACTATAATATTGTGATACTTGGATTATGTTAGTGATAATGTATTTTTAAAGTTAATAAGTAACTGTATCGGAATACATTTTTAAAGTAAACCCTCCCAACCGTGCGCAATATTCCTTTTCATGATGGCCCGCTGGCTGACGCAGAAAAACAGTGCTTTTCAAAATGTACACATTCACACATTATTCACACATTAAAATAGTAAAACTACTTAGATTTTTAAACATCTGTAATCTTGCCGGAAATGTTGCTTTTGGGCCGATGCTGATATTTTATCTTAAAGCCTTTGCTGGTCAATAACAACTAGGATGGGTCAATTTTCAAACATTCTAGTAGTCATTAATTAATTACAAATTTGGATAATTCATGTGACCATGGTTTTGTCTGAAAAAATATAATTACCCTTTTTCTCCCATTGTTTTTAATCGCTGCCTGGAAAAAACATGACACCACCGAGGTCAGTCTTTGAATAATGGTCGAATAGTTCCCAGTGAATATCGAATAGCATCCCTAATAATAATAACAAAGCGATATAATTGTGCATCCCTAATGTTTGAGGGTCAGGTCATTCAAATTACTGATTTACTTGTAGTGGTTGCCATGCGGTTTTGGTTTTATTTGCCTGAGATTACTTCCACCTTCACCCAAATACAAGGAAACTGAGTGGGGTTGTGGTGCTTCACAGTATTGTAGAATTAAATAAAAAAATAAAATAAAATCCTCAACAGCATTGTGTCTTTTCAGAAACGGTGTCCCCAATGCTCAGGACGATCCACACCCTCGCTGTGAACAGTTTTTGCTGGAACTACTTCCTACCAAAGAAATAGTCCCAGTGGAAACTGTTCAGGGTTTGTTCTGTGGATCCTCCGGAGTATCTGGGACAGTGTTACTGGAAAGAGATGTTCCAGCTGAATTTTTTAAAAGAAATGTTTCAATACTGTGAGGAGCACATGTGAAATCTCACTTCCAGTCCATGCTCTGTATTGAGAGGAAGATATCTCAAAATCCTGGCAAATAAAACCAGAGCGACGTGCACGACTAGACACGAGAGGAAAGTTTTCACAAGAAAATATTTTGAATTGGATGAATGACCTATTAAACTTTTCACTACTTAAATCTCATACATTATGAATTCCTGGATTCACCCACAGTCCAAACAACCAAATCTCCACCATCGGTACATGCAGTGATATAGCTCTAACCAGGTTCGCTCTGTCTGTTGAATATTGGATGAGGTGGAAGCAGCCTTGCAGCAGGTACAGCAGGTCAGGGTGCCAGATGTGGCATGAGCGATGCTGAGGCTGATCCATGCTCCTGTAAATGCTGCTCGCTTTGGGTCTGAGCACGAACCGCAGCTCTAGGAACAGAATGAGTCAAGTTTTCTGGCTGCAGCCGCGGTGATCGCTCCCCCGCCTCCCCCTCTCTGCCCCCTCTACCTCCTCCTCTGTAGCTCAGGCTGACAGTAGTGACTAGTCAAAAGGTCAAGCGGACGAAACCTTAATTTTGGCTGCAGCCCCCGTAGACATTTAGACCAGAGGTTATCTAATCTGGATTTACAGCCTCCATGTTGCATTTATGAGCCGAGATGGATGTGTTTGCTCTAGATTTCACTGATAAGCCGCAGGAATATCAAAAACTCATACTCCAATTCTCCGGTGAATAGCTTGCATCCAACTTTTCTCTCTCTCTCCTGCTCGCTCACTCGTTCTGTTCCTTTCTCCCTGCCTCAAATACCATCTCAGTCTCCAGAAATAAAATCGGAAGAGGAGCCGCTGAAGGGCACTCCTCACATAGAGCGATTAAGACGTTTCTGGCACACTCTCTTGCATCCTGCTTTTCCAGTTTGAGAGGTGAAACAGAGTAATCTCACGCTGCATTGGCTCTAAAAGACAAACCAGGCTGAATAATTACACAGAGCAGGACAATAATCAACAAAGTCCTGACATAAAAAATAAAAAAAAAAATCACAGATGCAAAGTTTATAATTGTCTTTCCATACAGCTGACAAGCATCCCCGTCGCGATCGCCTTGCTTAATGGTTGGCGTTGAAGCTGTGCAGCCAGAGAGAAAGATGACAAATAATTCAATTATTTCACGTTAAAGAGATACAGTCGGCTTTGACGAGGAAGTGTCGAGGCGATCGGAGAGACGGTGTTAATCGGGCCCGAGCCAGAAGCAGTAGGTGGCAGACTTCAGAGGGAAGTCATCTGATGATCCTTTATGTTCTCCTTACAAGGTGTGAATCTTTCTCTCCTTTTCTTTGTGGCGGTGGCGCGCTACGGCCACTCTCCAAGGAGCCGCTGGCTGGCGGAGGTGTGAACGAGTAGATGAATGTCACGCCTACGGGCTCGGGACCTCACAGAACAGCCGGGTTTTATTGTCTTCGAGCCGTGGATGCAAGCCGAGCTATTGTGCGGGCTGATCTAATAAAAATCCAGCCATTTTAGACCACCACACAACCAGCTCACAGTGTTTTATTTGGCTCTGCCTTACGCTGCAGGAATGCAACATGGTTAATAGCGTTTAATATTTACATTTCCTGAGTATTTTGGAAGAGGCTTACATCCTGCTGCAACACACGCCAGGGATCGGATCTCAGCTTTCAAAAAATAAAAAATCTAGGGAGATTTAAACTGAGCCATCTAGTGTAGGGAGTGATCACACAGATAAAACGCTTGTGCAGAAACGCTGCATATTAAAACCCCCTGCTGCTGCTGCTGTGTGCTCACTGTACTTCCTAACTTTTCTGCCTTTAGATAAATGAACGCTTAATTACAGATGATGAAGTGGACAGCAGGAAAGACGTGTTGAGAAATAGAGGAGCCACTGTTTAAGGTTTCCCCCCTACAGCGTATGTATTTAAAGGTTTAACAATGTGTGTGTGCGCGTGTGTGCGAACGAGACAGAGAAACAGTGTGAGGCGAGCTGGACCCCTGCGTCTCCTAGTCATTACAGCTCATTTGTCTGAGTGCTATTCCACTTGGCTGGGTTGAGTTAACAGTTTGCCCTGGCGCTCGCCACCCTCCTCTGAGCTGAGTGCAGCGTCACATGCGAAGGGACGGGAAACGGGAACATAATGTATGGTTGTGACTGAGTGCGTGCACACACATAAATACAACACGTATACGAAAGGGTACTTTTCTTGCTCCTTAATAGCACGGATGTAACAAATCAGAGTGCATCTTGTGACTTAAGACAAAATGGTTTCTTGAGTAAACTCCCAGCACCAGCGGCTGTTTAATCCCCCCGATCCCCTGGAAAGTCTAATGACAGCTAATCAGATGCACATCCACACTCTAATTAACCAATTAGCAGCTAATGGATACACATACAGTAGGCAAAACACCGTGGATTCATTATGAGACACTCATAATTTTCATCTTCACCCAAGACTCTTTTCTGGCCAAATGAGGAAGACAGGAGGCCGTTAGCAAATCGCATCAGCTACACGCCCCCTACCTTCCTGAAAAGTTCACCGCTGCAGCAACAAAATGAAGGATAGTAAGAGAGACATGAGAAAAATCATCCCTAAAATTAGTGAACATATGTAAAAAAGAAAAAAAAAAAAAATCACACAAAAACATACTGAAAACTGTGTTTATATTTGAGGATCACAGACAGAAGATTTCTATGCTGAATATCTTTTTGGCTCCTCAATCAGCATCTAATAAAGTTAATGGGCAGAGCATCAACTCAATAAAATGCTCCAGAATGCAAAGTGCATTCAAAGTGATGCAGCAGACCGTCTCGATTTTAGTCAGCGAGGAAACTCAAAAATAAACTTAATGTCATGCTGGTTATTCAGACTTTTACGACCCTTGCCTCGTCGTAATTCTAAGAGAAAGGGAGCTTTGTATAAACGCTGTCCGCCATTGTTTAACATTCATTTTTTTGTTTTACGCCAGTTCCTTTGAACCCCGCACAGGAGCACGCCGAGTGAAACAATGCAGTGACATGCCAGGACCTGTCAGACCAACTGAAATAAAAATGAACTGTCAATAAAACAGGGCCATAAAACCACCGTAAAGAAATAAATTACACCATTGCAGCACAGCAGGGAGTCTATATAAAGAAAAACCTGGGAAAACAAGACAATTAAAGGGTGTTTGGAAACCATCTGGCTGTTTCTATTCAGCTGCAACCGAAATAACTTTTTTAGAGCTTACAGCTAATGGAGCAAGTCCTCATTAAGATGTCGGCCTTTTTTGTTACACTCAAAAAAAAAGTTCATGCTATTCCATCTTATGAACACACTGCAGAGTGTATCTTCATAGTCCATTAATATTCATATTAATGTTTTCTTACCCATGACATGATGTATTAGTCTAATTTAGCAAAAACATGAAACTAGTAAATAAGTATACAAGATTTTGCAAGCCCATTTCCCCAGGCCTTTTTTTTCTTTTCATCTAAATGTAATATTCAAGGCTTATATTATGTATATTAACAATGGATAAAATGACTACATGTGATGGGAAAGGTGTGTCTTGTAGTGAAGAATTATGCAGTACCACCAAGCTCTTTATAGACACTTATTGGGTTTTTTTTTGTCCTTTAACTTTACTATTCTCAATTCACAGCTTACCATTTTCCCGCAGTGTTGTTTCCAGCAACGGCGTGCAGCTCTCATCTACACCAGCACCAAACGGGAAACAGCAACTTGCCAGATTAAGTGGCACAAAATATTTGCCTCAGGAGTTGGCGGGGACAAAACAGAGCTAAAAAAAGAAACAACTCAGATTTATGCTCATATATATTGAGATATATTGGTATTGTTACATGTGAAGATAGGTAGCAAGAAATTAATACTAGCAGTGTGTGTGCTAATTTAGAAAGAGTAGCGTGTGTTTCCCTCACAGGTTTAGAAATTTTAAAAAGGTGTCATTTGTAGATATGGCCAAATCTGAAGATAGACATATCACCAGTAACCGACAACTGCTGCTCTTTGCTTGCTATCCTATGCTGCAGCTTAGCTCATGGCTCAGTTAGCTGTGGAGCCAGTGGCCGTAGTATTTGCCTGGACTTGAACCTTAGATCACAGGCAGTCAAGCTTGTCTTGGTTCGGTAAAAGAGAGAAACTTCAATTTAGAAGGTTGTATTTTTCTGTTTGGTAAGGAAAATGGATCTAAGAGTATTTTATTTCTTGACATTTAGTGAGTTTATTTTGTTCATCTATTACACTTACAGCTGGCATGTATCTCCAAGCCGAAACTACAGGGGCTAACAGACCATAGCCTCTTGATGATATAAAGTGTATATAATGAGACAGGACGGGCCAGGGCCTTTGTCTTTGACATAACGTCAACACTGGTATTTCTTGACATTCTAATTATAATGTTAGTTAGTTTTTTGAAAGTTTAAATAGAAAATTCTGGCCATATCTTATGAATTGAGCCTTTAAAACTCTGCGTATGCGTCCGTTAGGGCTTATATAAAAGGCCTGTAGCCAGTTAGCTTAGCTTCAACAAAGACTGGAAACAGACTATGCCTCACTTGTTGCATTTCCCAAAATGGTGATCTACTGACATTTAAAAATGAGGCTGGTTATGTTGGGTTTATGCTAAATTGTGACATTAGCCGATTTATCATCATCGTTTTTCTTGTGATTGTATATTTTTGACATTAGCCACTGTAATCTAGTATCAGCTGGTCTCCACTAATGAATGTTGAATGGGTTGAGAGTAACCTCAATCGCCAAATTCACAGATTTAATTCTAGAAGTGAAAGGATGTTAATTAACAGTCTGTCTCACAAGAGTAAATTAAATTCCTAGCTTGAAAAAGTGTAATTTAACTCCGATTTATCATTAGTAAAAATGAATGTGTGAGCTACTCAGACACATGTGTCCATGGGCACACACACACTGTGCGAACACAAACTCACACACATATGCACGTTACTCACAAGTTCACAGATTGACTGCGCTCAGCAAGAAGTACTTCACGGATGGCAGTTTTCCTTTCTTTTTCCGCTTGACAGACTTATCAACCGAGCTCAGGTGGTGCCCCATCTGCTTGCGCACATTTAAAATACACACACACAAACACACAGCCACACACTCACTCACTGCTTACACAAGTAGACACATGCTCAAGGAATAAACTCAATCAAATGTCTGCCCTTCAAATTTCATTTCTGATCCCCCTGGCTCCTTCTCTCCCTCCCCCCTCTCTGACCACATCCCGACCTCTCCTCCTGTTCTCCCCCGTCTCTTCATTTCCCCGTCCTCTGTGTGCCAACCACGGCCCAACCAACAACCTCAAACTCTCCTTCCAGTCTTTTTCTTTATCTGTCTCACTTTCCTGCAGGTACCATTGCTACTCCCCGCATCTATCTTTGCAATCCCGGTGACCACGCACCCCGCTGTGCAGAGGCCCACTCTGTCCGATGCAGCAGATGGCTGAGCAGCACACGCATGCACACAAACATCACGCCCACTGACACACACACACACACACACACACACACACACACACACACACACACACACACACACACACACACACACACACACACACACACACACACACGTTCAAGCATAAAAGCTAACTCAGGCCTACAAGAATACAAACAACTACAGAAAAATGCGAGGCTACATTCATTTGTTATCTGCAAACCGCGTACAGTAAATCAAATAGTTTTTCACACTTTCTTGTACAGGTACACAAACACTGATAAAATGCTCGGCCCAGATAGTCAGTAATAAAAAGACCTTCAGCCTCACAGGAGTTCAAAACTTGATCAAGAGAACCTAAACATATAACTCATTCACTGAGCCATCGGGGTACAGAGCATCATGAATGTATTCATCCCAGTTGCATTTATGCATTTATATAATTTTGCTGTACAGAGCCACGAGCTGCTGTGAATCAATACGCTCTTCAGCCTGCATAATGGGGCTGTAGGATGCGTAAGATATGCACATACCAAAACTGGGCCTTGACAGAAAAATGCTTCAAGAAAATGCTGAGAACAAACACATAAAGACTGCTGGATTGAAGATGAGTAATGGGATGATGCTGAGCACATATAATGCAACAAATGTCTTTTCTCGTGAGGCAAATGATTTTTTATAAAGCCTCGTGCGACTGCATTACAAGCAATTAAAAATGCAGAAATATTAACCTCACGCAATTCCCCCAATGTTTGTTTACTGGCAAATAAACACACTGGCTGGACAACAGTGCTGGCTAGTAAACTGATCCCCCCATAAAGTGCCATTTGTGAGGCAATTATCTTTATCCTACCAAGCAGAAAATAACTTGTGCCGAATGGTAAGGTGTGCTGGTGCGGAGCTCATAATACCATGCAGACACTATAATTAGGCAGCTCTTTACAGGGGGAAAGAGTGGGGTCCTGGCCGACCTGAGGGAAAAACCTAACGGCCAAAAGCAATTTGCAGGCGCCTTCCAATTTCCATGAATGATTCTTTGATTTTAACGATGTAAACAAACACGATCTTCAATGGCTCGGACGTTGGCGGCCGTCAGACAGTGGAATGGTTGGCCGGTGGCTCAGAAAGCAAGGACAGACCTGACTGTTCGTAGCTGGTGTTAAAAAGTTGTTAAGAGATGTTTATGTGCTGGGCTTCCTGTAAAAAAAGAGCCTGGGTTCATACGCCCGCAAAAAAACACCCAGGGAAGCCGTTATGGTCGGCCGCTTTCAACTTTTCACAGAAACCTCGATCAGGCTTGGCTCTAGCACCGGATCATCTGTTTGATTGTGGAAAGAAAAACCTGTGCTGACATTTGGAAATACGACCCGTCGCCTGCGTATACTTTCAAGTATTTACAGTAGTTGTGTGGAAAACATGATGGAGCTCTAAATCATTGCCTCCCAGTTGTGGACTAAAATCAATACAATTCAGTAGCAGGTCAAGGTCTCCTCGTGAAGACGTCACCTCTCTGCTTTTTCTTGTTGCAGTAAAATATGAACAGTGGATGTGTGTGGGTGCATGGATGCTGCATATGTTGTTCTGGGTCAAGTACATTGGTTGGTGTATAGATCGTGTACACCACCTTGCTCTCAGGCCATCAAGGCCAAAGATGACACATCAGTTTATTTCTGCTTCCGTGTATGAGTTTGTGTTTACCAGCAGAGAGCCTCGGCCGAGTCCTGGTCGTCTGCATCTCTTGCCGCGCGTGGGGCAGCATGTGATAGCGCTTGGCCTCATTAACCAGGTCGCGGCACGCCTCCGACGACTTGATCAGCTCCTCGTTGTCCACCACGTTCAGCAGGTAGGACGGGTGGATGAAGGGAAGACGCACCACCGCCAACAGCTCTGACAAATTCTGAGAAGATGGGCGAAAAAAAGGAAAGAAATAGAAGGATTAGAGATTGAAGGCTGCAATCAGTGAGCGATGCTCAAATAACACAACAGAAAAATACAGAAACAAAAGCAAACACTAATAAAAACGTGTTTGCAGACAGGGAAACCGGCAGAGCTGATCAAGGAGGATTTCTATGAACAACATTAAGCAAACAGCAGACTTAAAACACTGTTTATCACAGTCAGTAAACACAGATACTTTTTGCCGTGCTAAAATAACTTTTTAAAGGTCATAAAATAAGACAGGAAAAGTAACTATCATGTTTCATAATAGTCTGTGCTGTAAGAGGGAGGAAACCTGATGGAAGTGAGACCATTAGATCAGTTACTGTCAGTGTCGGGGCCCTGAAAAGCTTCAGTCTAACACCCTGCATGTGTCAGGTTTCTATTTCTATACTTGTGTAGGACATAATAAGGATGGCAAGGATGAAAAGACAAGAAATAATCTCTAAATCACTGGCAGTATTTTTATATATACACCATGATAGGCATGTTCACTCGTGCACATTTCCTAAACACAACTAAAAACAAGTCATTAAATGTTAATCATGGTTCAACAGGAAACCACAAATAACATTTTCAGTAATACGTTTTCAGTAAAGATCCGCTCACCAACTTGATTTCATACATGCTTTTGGCTACGCTGCGAGAGCTGAAACGAGGCAGCAGGGGGGTATCGTACCGCTTCCACCTCCTGCTTTTGATTTTTTTTCGTCTCCAAATGAAATCTTTCAACAGACAGCAAACGTTCCTCTGCAGCTAAATTGAGACCCAGTTGTGGTTAATCACAACCCATTCAAGCCAAGAGGAGAGATCAAAAGCAAGATGGCACAGTACATAAACTTTTTGACTTGACTTACCCTGATTTTACATTTATTTGCACATTTTCTTTTAAAGCGACAAAATGCAACTTCCAACCCGAGCTGCCAACCCAAAGTGTCAGTGTTTGACAACCTGGTCATGGGACGCCAACCCAGAGCATTAGCATTTGGCAATCTGGGGATGAGACTCGACAATCAACTATCTTTCTCCTGAAACTTACATTTTATCACTTTAAATGGTTTGAGTTGAGGACATGAGCGTGATGATTAGGCTTTCAAAAGGTCAACCAGCCGACTGAACACCCCTTGTCTCATTATCCCTTATGGTAGCTTCTAAAAACAGGAAAGGCCCTCTCCAGAGTCAGTGTTTGGTCTGTTGGTGCAACATGGTAGACTAAAAGGCTGATTCTAGGGTAACAAAAACAAACGATCCTTATTTTCAGGGGACTATTCACAAATAAAAAAACATAATTATGAATATCATATCCCATTACTGCTCCTAAATCCTGCACACTAGAACTTAAAAGAGATTAAATGTTGTCCAGTGAACCAAAATGACAAAGAGCTGAACTATGGCAACCCAAATATTTGCTTTTCTGTGCATTCATTCCCTGCATGTGATCACATTTACGTGTCTTTATACTGTATAGGTGTTCAGACACAGAGGCAGGACAGCCTGTTGCCATGGCAACCTTGTCTACAGCTCTGGCAGCTGACTGTTTGAGTGTACGCGTGTGTGTGTGTGTGTCTGTATAAGTTGTATGTGTGCCGGGCCGTTACCCCCATGGGAGTCTCATCTATGTCGACAGTAAAAGCTGTAAACAAGCTCGGACGGAGCGACAGAGAGCTGGGTGGAGATTGACCTCGCTGACCCTTCGGCTCAGAGCGACGTGACCGACTGAAGCCGCGTCGGGAGAGAGCGACAAAACAAGAGACTCAGAGGAACATCATTCAGGGGGAGGACTAATAATAAGGCTGACACTCTGCCTAAGCATCACCCTCGCCCACCTGAGGCCCTTTTTTCTCTGGCATGTGTCCCGTTTGTTCTCTGCCCATGTCCTGGGACCAGAGAGGAGGAAATCAGACAGCAGAGAAAGGGACAAAGCAGAGAAGGGGAGAGGATGGCACGAGAGAGAGAGGATCGGACACGTGAGGACCGCGGCGGAGGAAAGGAGGAAGAAGAGCAGGACAAGAAAAGAGAAAAGACATGCGGAGTAAAATAAAGAGAAAACGGGAAGACCGGAGAGAGGATGTGACGGTTTCACAGCAGCCGGAGAAATCTGCTGATGACACTTCCTCTGTGCAGAGTGAGACGCCTTCCTGCAGATGGGACTGTCTGTTTCCCTCCTCCACGAATGTACACAGCTTACCCAACAGTTTATCAACCAAACAGCTCAATACTCACATAAACACTGGCGATCGCTCCTAGCGCCTCAGCTCAAAACGCAGCGAGGAGGTAAAGTCAGAGCAAGCTACTTAGCATATTGAGGTATTCTTCAGGGAAGAATCACTGGCTCAGGAGGAGCTACTACTTCCAATTAAAGTGCCCCCATAGTGCGAGATTTGCCCCAGTAGTTACTGAGTCATGTCACACTCAAATGGAGGTGACTTAAGCTTCAGGCTTACTGCTCTGCTTTTCCATTACAAGCTAGCTTTCCTCCCGCTCTACTACAACCTCACCTACTTTCTGTCTTATGACATTATATCATTAAAGCCAGTAATCATTTTAATAACACATGTCTGAAATCCGCATATCCTTTTAATTAGTACAATCAGAGGAGGAAATAACTCAATTTTTCTGTACTTAAAGTCAGGTTCGGCTCAAGGGATCATACGTGTGCATCTGTGGGTCGTCTGAAATAGGTCCACAGCTGACCGTTCTGACCCTCCGAGCTAAATTAAAGCTGTATGTGGGGCAGTTTCGGCCAGGTGGTGCCCTTAGTGGCACGGCAGAAATAAATGTGCTAAAACGTCTGGGGGTGCATGTGGAAATATTGCTCCCATTTGGAAACAGCAGGTGGACAGGCTTGAATTTAGTCTATGGTGTGCATGTTGGCTGGGTTTCATCCAAATATTCTGGTCTGCTCTACCGTCCAAAAAGATGCGGCTCAGGTGGGCTGGAAACTCTGCCCGTAACTGTGGATGCATCTGTGTGTACTACTGTGCAATACAATCATGATTTGTCGCAGGTGCTTACTTGCTTCTCGCGCAATGCATGCAGGGATACATATCGATGACCTTGAATATGAGTTCGAGGCATGATGGACAGCTTGTACTCCGTGCGCAAGTGTTCACAGAAGTTTTGTCTTGGCACACTGTAAACCACACCCACACACGCATATGTACTGGCCAAGTTAAGTTTTCTTTACCTGTGGAAAATGAATTAAAGAAAAACAAGCCTCCTGCTGTACCATCTGCAAATCTGAGCTCCACACAAACCCCACATCTGTTGTAAGCCTCTCTTCACTTGCCAACATCTTTAAAATGGCAGTAAAAACTACCTCAAAGAGATGGCGCCTGGTCTCTGCTAAAAAAGTAAGGACTGCTACCACATAGATATCCACCCGAAAAAACACACACCCACATGTAAGCATACAGTACAGACAACACGCCGAGATTTGCACATGTACATGCAGGAAGAGGCAGATGGATACGCTTAATCTGGTTTTGGCGCATTCAGTCGGAAAGCTTGATTTGACTCCAAATCTTGTTGAGAGATAAAGACAATGTAAAGTCGCTGAGGTTGACCACTGATTAAATAAACAGCCATGGATTCAATTTTACTGTAAACACTATCCCCTGAGTCTGTGCGTGGATGGACGTGTGCGGTGGAGTGTGGTGGGACAATGCCTGCAGGTTTTCTCTAATGCCGCTCCCTCCCTCCATCCCTTTCTCCGTCCCTCTATTTATACCAGAAAAGAAGAAGAATTACTCTCCATCTCTAATTCCAACTAACTCACTCTCTCCCACTTCTTTTTTCACTTTCTGTCTCTCTCTCTGCACCTCCATTCCCGCTCCTCGCTCTTCCTCCCACACATGCATATATCGGCATGGAAATGAGGCAGAGTAGCACACTTGCTGCTAATATTCAAATCCAAAGTGTCAGACCCCACAAAAAAAAAAAAAGAGCCCTGCTTCGTGCCAGCCATTGAAACTACTCAAGCAGGAATTTATTGCAGATATTGTTAACTTGTGATTCTTGTTTATCTTCTTACATCAAGTGTTTTGCAAAGACACAAAAAAACAGTTTTGTTATCGACTACTCATGTCTTTACTCGACCTTTTTTCATCGTTTTGAGTGTTTTGGGAGCTAATTTCCATTTTCCTGTATTTTTACATGGTCACATTGCAGACTGATGCCTGTATGTCGTGGTTGACATTAAATGTCGGTTAGCACCTGTCCACAACACATAATGCAACCTACTGTACTGTATATGGCAGCTCCATCAGTGGTGGTAACACCTTCTACAATCGCATCATCTAATGGAGTTAATGTATGCTGTGGGACAGGGCGGTTCACTGTAATCATTTACTATGTTGTTCATTACTATGTTGACTTCTTTTCAATCACTTGCCACTTAGTAAATGCACCTTAATCATTTATCTGGGGGGAGGATTAATTCCACTGTTGCTTTGCACAGTTATTAAATGCCATGTTGTACATGTGCCTCGATGCTACAAATAAGTTAATGGACTCAGCTTTATTAAAAAGGCAAAGGCCCCATTCTTGTGTAACAGGTGCATGTATATCCAGCTGCAGCTACAGGACGAACATGAAGGATGCTGAAGGGAAGCTGAACTTCCACATATGGTTTGTGTGAAATGTTTGTAGGCTGAGCAGGGAGACCAAAAACTACATTTTAGCTTGACTCAAATATATCAAAAACTATAAGATAGATTAGCATAAAATATTGTACGGACATTGGGCGTGCAGACGTGGTCCCCACAGGATGACTTGGTGATCCTCTGGCTTTTCCTGTCTCAACGACTAACAGATGGATTACCGTGATAATTTGAAGATTTAAGTACCCGTCCAAAATGTAATCACACTGGTGACTTGACCTGAATCTGGCCAATTACACCCGTCACATCCTCATCTGCACTCGTCACATGCTCATCTGCTAAGAGGCTTAGCAAAAATGGCAAACATGGTTAACATTAGACTTGGCAAATATCAGGAAGTTAGTGTAGACATTGTGAGCATGTTAGCATGCTAAGGCTAGCATTTTGCTCAAAAGGAAGAGCAAATGACAACACGAATCTGATGTTTGATTTTCGGTTGAACTTTTACTTAAAAGCGGCATGTCCTTCTTGAAAACCTACCAACACAGCTGCACCATTATAATCCTTCATCCTCCATACTCCTGTCCCTTTGTTGAGATATTATGATAAAAAAATCTACAACTAGCTCTAAACGGTTTAGCTCCTTTCATTCAAATCATATTCTCCAACGACTAAACCATGCCTTCTCTTTGAAATCCCAAACTGTCAAAATTCTTTTCATCCATTATGGGTGAAATCTCCTTATTCTGTGACAGATATACTCACGGGATTACACTAATATTCCCAATGTGTGCCTTCCTGGTGAACTGAGGCTTAATTGTGTGTGTTCCTGTGCTTAATGTACTGTACATCTAGATATGTGAGTTTTTTTTTTTACATGTATAAAAATGAGTTTAAGACAGATTTTTTTTTTTTAGTATCTCACAAGCTAATCCAACAGGTAAACAGAGGAGTTTGATATTTAAACAGTCTGAAACCTTCCTTGGCTTAGCTGTGGTAAATATTGATAGAAGGTAAGAAGTGGAAGCTTTTATCATCCTCTCTGGAAGGCTGGAGAGTGACGACTGCATGCCATATGAACTGTGCTCTAAAAGGGGTAGATTTTTGTCTATATCTGTGCATTTGCGTGGCATGAAACACATAACTGAGTGTTTTCACGACACTCAGGCCAATGAGTGACGTGCTTGCACTCAGCAGATGAGAGCAGACTCCGACTCCATCTCCAGCAACCTCTCGAGCAGTCACTCTCATGCACTGTCCCCTCACTGTCGCAGTGTGACCTGTCGTTTTCATCTTCTCGCCTACTCATGCAAGAAATCCCTTACTGCTTTTTAAACAGATGTGACATCAAATGGATGGAAATCATAATAGTGTCCGTGCCAAATACTGAAAGACACCCAAACCATCATTTGTTACATTCTTACCGAGGAGTTCGGTGTTATTCTAACACATGGAACATATGGAAAGTATCCACCGGAGCCTGGGGACATATGGAGACGCTACTTTTAGCCCGGCAGCCCACACACACTTTTTCCCCTCTTCCATATTCAGACGACAAAGATCATTTATGAGGAGTCCATATGCTTATCCACTTGTATTCTGATATGCAACCCAGAGAACACCTTGTGACTTCAGCTCTCTAAGGGCCCTGACACATCAGGCAAAAGGTCGCTGGCGGACTAAAGGCTCATTTAGTGCTCCCTTTACGCACGAAAATAGATACGTCCGTTTCAAACGATATAACCTTTACCGCCCACGTTCTTCCGTGCATCCTCCGTGTTGGCATGGATGTCACTGAATACAACTGCTAGGTCGCCGCCTCCGTCTTGCACAGACCTGCACTTTCCCTTCGCCACCTTGCAGTCTTTTGCCAAGACACAGGTCACATGAGGAGATGCAGCCTTCATCGCCACTAGATTCTTTGATGCTGATTTGTTGTGTCTGGGGCTAATGGCCTCCATCTTGCACGCACCCATCAACGCCAGGTCGACATTCTTGGTGTTAGAGCATGCACATGCACTATGGCCAGGGTCACTCGCTAAACCTGCAGAGAAAATGCTGCCGCATAGCCCAGCTCCAAATAACCTCACCTTTTTTTTTCCTTCCCCTCACACACACACGTACACACACTCAGGCAGGTGGACAGCGGATGTGAATGGGTTGAGCCTGGTGAAAGGCAGGGATAATGTGTCTAACAGGGAGCCTCTCAGATCTGTCAGAGGCAGCAGAGGAGCAGCCAGGAAGCCGGCATCCGCTAACACAGATGACAAATGTCCACTGAGCATTTCCCATTCCACTACTGTCAGCCAGGACTAACGCCTCTTTACTGTGTGTGTATGTGTGTGTGTGTGTGTGTGTATGTGTGTGTGTATGTGCGTGTCTGTTTGTGAAATGATTCAGTGCCGCGGCGGCGTCAAATAAATGACACATGAACGGTCATATCTATTTGCTTTGCTCTGAGCAGATAGGAGTACACGTCTGCTTTAGTGTGAAAAATGGACACCCCGATGCTTAAAACGCAACTCTGTATGAAAACAACAACAGCAAAAAAAAAACTACACACACTCACTCACTGACTCACGAGTGTGTGTTCAATAGAGCGCATGCCCATGTTTAGCCTCACAGCGTTAACAAACCCACTCAGCTGAACTGACCGCAGCTCGGCGTCCTTTTCGACTGCGTGCAGGCTTATGTGTGAAAAACACACGCGTGTGCGTTTTCTCCTGCTAACACATAATGGATGTGTAAAAGACGCTCTCGCAAATGGAAGTTTATTGGGGTTCATGAGATGTTTTGCTGAGCGTGTTTGTGTGTTTTCCTGCCACTGCATGCCTATGTGTGCATGTCAGCCTGAAGGATGGATGGGGGGATGGAGTGAGATGCAGCGGACGACAGACGCTGACTGCTGCCCTGAGCAACTTCTGACAGGTGCAATGTGTTCAGCTCTGAGGCCTATTTCGGCATGACTTGATTCAAAACAAGAACAGAAAAAAAAGCTCTCCGCTCATTGAATTTAAAACATATTTGTATGAATGACTGCTTGCTGTATATTTAGATTAAGATTTTCTGGCTTGTTTTTTATCTTTGACATCAAGCAGAATCAAACAATTTCTGTATCTCCCCTCTGTGATGTAGTGAGCTACATTTGTATTATTCCTCATGAATCTTTGAAAGATTGCTTCCCTTGTAGGAAGGTAGCATAATTTGTTTGTTCTCTCCACATTGCGTTGCTCATGCAACTCTTGTGAGTTTATGAGAGAGCCCAGTGGAAACGAGATGCCTCTGACTTGTTCTGGATATGCAGCCGCCCTGGTTGAGTGACTACGGTTCAACTGGCTGCACACATCAGGACTCAGTGCGCTCTGGGACTACAAAGGACACCGATGAGAATGGGGGTCCGGAGTTCAGTGGCTTGCATCAGATCCCGTCCACTCTGTAATACGCGAGCTGTACCGGGGGCCCCATATACAAGTGATTTCCAGTCTTGTGTGAACGCCTGAGCACAGGACTGGGATAAGAACAGTGACGTCCTGCGCGTTGTCTGAAAAATCCTCATGTGTGTATGTACTCTTTTTCCTACTCATGCGAGCTGGAGGGAAAAAAAAGAAAAAGAAGAGACGGAGCAGAGAGGCAGAAGAAAAAGCGAAGATTGCCCGCTGCATCAATCTACATTGCCCGGCTACGTCTCCTCAAGAGTGCGTATTTGTCACAGATCATGCTGGCGGTGGCCCTACATGTTCATTTTGGCTCACTCTACAGCGGTTTCCTCTTCAAGGATGACATAAAGCTCCTCAACTCAAAGACGACAATCGACCTTTTTCTTAAGGGATGCACAGTGATGGAAAGTTATTGCTTTTGAATGCGTGGCTTTAAAAGAAAATCACTAAATTAGAAGTGATGCTTGTGGTGAAGGGGTCACTTGTAATTTTGAAGGTAAATGAATTGTAAAACAAAGTGGAAAAGTCAGTTTATATCCCTACACAGCCTCAAAGCATTTCTGTCCTTTGATAATTTTATACTCTGACTACATAATGATAGCATCATTTGTTCTGGGAAATTTTTTTTTTTCCTCTCCTTAATGAGTACTGGAGGCAAAAAAAAGAGAGAGAAAATCACCTCACCACATAATCAGAGTCAATTGTATAAAATCCCCCAAATAATAATAACTACTAACTTGTAAGCACATGAAGTAAAAGCTTTAACTATATTAATTTGGCTTGAGAACTGCAAATGTCAGGGCAGGCCATTGTTATTTCTGATGAGTGGACAGCAGGTCCTTGCTAATGGCAAGGCTGGCCCCCTTTTTTTCTATCATGAAAATATGCCATTAACTGTCCTTTTTAGCTGTTACATTAGTTGGCCACTTTCCAAAGAGCCAATTAATCAGCCTCTTTTGTCAGGTTGAGTCACCTGGCAAGATAGGATCCTTTATAAAATATGTTGAAGCAAGGCGTAATGGAGGTCCTATTCAGGGATTTGGCAGAGCCTGGCCTGTTTTAATTGGAGCCATGTGTCTGTGGATTGTCCCACAAAAGGCTGCTGGCTGAAAGGAAGGACAGGTCTCCCTCTGTCATCTCTGTCATCACCTTCACAGAGAAAAACATGACGCGGGACAACTATTTTCTTCCAGCTTCTTGTTAATGTAACTTATGGAAACGCTGCACGCAGGCTGACTGTGGAGGTGGATTTAGTTCTTGGATACGCTCTTTTACAAGTGTGAGTACAGGAGGGTGTGCATAATTGATTCAAGAGCTGCAATAACAACTATTTCAATGATGAATTCAACTACTGATTAGAGTTTTGATAAATTGGTAAGCCAAAAAAAAAAAAAAAGTCAGAAAATACAGAAATGTGCCCCTCACAATTATACAAAATACAGGATAACATCTCAGAACTGCTTATTTAATTCGACCAGCATGTCTAAATTCCAAACATATTCAACTGGGAATTAAAATAACCAAAAAAAAGCAGCAAACTGACGAATAAAAAGGTGGAAACCACTAATGTTTGATATTTTTGCTCAATAAATGAACATTTGCTCAGGAGGTAGAGTGGTCGTCTGTCAATCGGAGGGTTGGTGGTTTGATCCCCGGTCTCTGTAGTCTACATGTCTGAGTGTCCTTGGGCAAGATAGTGAACCCGAAGTTGCTCCCAGCTGCTCTTTTATCAGTGTTGGAGTGTGTGTATTAATAATTATCGCTGAAGAGTGGAAACAGCTTCACCTTGCTGACATACAGTGGTACCAATTTTCTCATCTGACTATCAGCAAGAATGCAGATAAGCTTATTTCCAAAAACTATTTTTTAAATATTCTTCAGAATCACAATGGTTGTAGATTAAGTTTTTGTACTTCTGGGGGGGGGGTCTGGGGTGGCATTGGCCACACTTATATCTGATTGACCACCCCAGGTGCCACCCTGTTATCCGTAAGTATGATTGTCTATCTGCCCAGTAAGAGGCAGGACCTCAGGCGCAACCAGTTGTTTCACATGTAGTTTACCCCACTTTTGCAGTTACAATCTTTTTTTGAGAACTTAAAGTAAAAAGTATGGAAGCTTTATCTTATATTTGCTTGGTCCCACTCTGTTTGTTGTGATTGGTAGGACAATTTATCCTTTAAATGCACTTATTGTTAGTCGCTTTGGATTAAAATGCCAGCTAAATGAATGCAATGTTAAGATAAAAACAAACAAACAAACAAAAAGTATACAAAGGAATGCACTCTGCACAATGTTGGTGATTAACACATATGAGAAATGATAAATTAATGCTACTCCAAAGTGTATGTTTGTGTGTGCAGATGTCCTTCATGCCAGCCCTGCATAAGTTAGTGCCACACTTGGGCCACCCCAGTCTGGACACACCTCTGCTGCAAAGGCTGCTTCTTTCTTTTTCGACGTCCCTCTAACTCTCTGTCACTAAAATATACACGCAAACACCTACAGATGCTTGCGGGGCGGCACGCCTTCGACGATACTCAATCAAAGAAAACTGAAACAGCTTCTCTTCTTTCATTCAGTGGCTTTGTGTCTCATAGCAAACCATTATTAATGCTCAAATGCTCCCCCCCTGTCTCTAAGCGATGTCCGGACCCTGTTTCCTGGTGCCATCGGATGTTAGTGACAGCATAGCGGAGAGGGAAAATTGCATATTATTTACGCAGCGCCTTCAATATGCCACTTTTCCACTCTGTAGCCCGCAGCTTACAACCCACAGCGCACGCACAGACGCACGGGCGCACAAAGACACACACAGATGAATGCAAACTCACACAAACTTAGCTCGAGGCTTAAAGCTCTTCCTTCCCCCTTTGCCTTGAGTTTTTCCACAGTGTTGTGACACCCTGGCCTGACATGACATTAAAAAGTGTCACAGGTTCCGGGGGAGTGATTTCCGCTGCTCTCTGCCTCCGAAAACGGGCAGAAGGGGATGGAGGCAAGGGAGGGTGGGAGATGATGCTGGACCATGCGTGTAAACTCAGCCCTCAGGGTCACATAACCTTCCCCTGTGGCACAATGGCAGCAGCCTATTGTCTCTCTCTGCTCTCCTCCTGTTCTGTCCTGTCCTCTCTGCAGGCGGCAGTTGTTTTTTCTTCGGTCACACATGGACAGGAGATTTGAGCCTGACCGAGAGCTCAATCACATCTCCGCTAGCATGGATGTCATGGCATTGCACGGAGGCACAAACCGTTGGATATCAGATTAAAACACAGGGGTCCCTTTTCCATTCCCCTCTCTTCATTTCTCACCATCTCCTTCTCTTTTCTCAATCATTGCTCGCCCCGTTTCTGTCTCTCAGTCTTGCTCTGTTTCTTTCTTGCTCTCTGCTCGACTCTCCTCTCACCCCTCCTCCCTCTCTCTTCGGAGACGGGGTGACCCAGGGTGTCTCGTCTCAGAAACCAGCACGGTGGGTTGTTCAGACAACCGGGAAAATGTTCCATTTCTTTTTTTTTCTCTTCTACTTCATCTGAGTAAGTCACCTCTGCACCTCTCCATTAGAGTGTGAGATTGCAGGAGTCAGCCGGACTGAGCTGGCTTCAGGCTTTTCGATGCAGATGACAGGGATCGCGTGTTCGCCTAAAAACTGTGAATCAGCCTTCCCCTGGCTCCATTTGCAGAACCAGACGGTCAAATTTTGCTGGATTTATCAGTAGAGGATGTCACCAAAACGATTTTCAATTTTTTATTGCAGTTTTTAGCACCAATGGGAACAACTAACTAGCATCATCTCCTGCTTTCAGTGGATTGTGCAATTTGTGTTGCACTTAAAGAGACCTATTATGTTTTTTCGTTTCTTTCCTTTCCTTTTCGTTATATAGCTTGTTGTTCGTATAAAAGGTCTTGAAAGTTAAAAAGGTCAAAGTCCACAACAAAAGAAGCTCCTCTCTCCCACCGCAAACACTGCTCCTGAAACGCCTCTTCAGTAGCCCCGCCTTTAATTTCATGACTTTGTGACATCACACTGTGTCACCATGTCACACACTGCATTATTTACGCTTAGCAGCTAGTTTAGCATGCAAGAATTGATTTAGCACAGCTGCTCTGCGGTGCTGGCTCAGGCGTGTGTGAGCTGACCAATCAGAGCAGACTGGGTATTGAGGAGGGAGGCCTTAAAGAGACAGGAGCAGTGACAGTATGAGGATGTGTTTTAGAGCATTAAAGCATAAAACTGTTCTAGTAGCAACCCAAATAAAATATAGAACCTGACAATGAGCATAATATATATATATATATATATATATATATATATATATATATATATATATATATATATATATACACACACACAATATGTCTCCTTTAATACTCCATTACAAAACACTCAGTAGGCCTGATGGATTTCACCATAATCTCAGAGTGCCACATATCAAAGGATAAATGCTAAATGTTTAATCCAAAAGGTGAAAAATTCAAATATTGACGTACGGGCCTCATAAAAGTGGGTGCCAATAAAGTAACATTGATTACTGAGGTCTGCACCGAGTCTGATCCAGCTGATATAAGGCAGCTCCCCCTCTCGCTGCTTGATGAGCAGACATTACTTTGAGTGAACGACTCTTCCACTGATGGACCGGTGTAATTTATCTGATAATAATCTCACCTCCATTTTTAAACAGCTATAAAATACTTTAAAATCATCAGCTTGAAATTCATGGTTTCGTGAGTGAATCCATAAAAATCTCATGACCTGAGGTTTTTACCCGCTGGATGGATATCCGTCTACATGTGCAGTCCATTTACGTTTTCATGAACACGAGGCCCTGACCTTGAGGCTCATCGATTCCACGTTTGTTAAAAATTTGACCCGTTGTACCTCACTGTCAATACCAATCTAGGGGGAAAAACCCTTTGATTATGATTAACAGGCTCTAGGAATAAATCAAACACCTGTTATGTGCACAGAGAAAGGACTGCGGCTGTCTGTGTTTTTGTTGGTTTTTCCGTGCAGTACAGTGTCTCACAAACAAATGAAGTGAAACTAAGAATAGAGCGCATTCTGAGGGCAAAGCACCCATGGGAATACGAACAACTGCTGTGTTAGGCTGCATCTGAAGCACAAAGTTGATGAACACTACCAAGAGAGACCGAGGAGTCACTTGTCTGCTTTTTTATGCTGTGCACCTCTCGGAGCAGACAAGTAAGAGCCGATACAACAACCACACTAATACGGCTCTGCAGAAATACACTATCTGAACAGTCAGTGGTAACGAGGGCTTCATCTCGCTTTTTTTTTTATCTCGTGATACACATACATGTGTGCTCATTTTGGTAAAGTACACTGTAGTGTCAAAGTAGAGCAGACACACTCAACGACTCGTTTTTTAATTACCTGCACTCTGGAGTTGGAGTCTTGTTTGATCCATTTGATGACCGTCTCATAGACCAGCTCCTCAGCCTTGGTGTTGAGACTGTCGTTGGACAGATAGGCCACCAGATCCTCCTTAGACACGCTCAAAATCTCTTCTTGTCCTGCCACCTGAAGAGTTATGGAAAAAAAACGAGACAAACTTCTTATATGACACATAAATGGTGTACAAACACGTCTAAATTTAACTATTTTATTGCAGTATAGGCCAGTGTTTTTCAGTCCTGTTCCTAAGGGGTTTAAGGTGTTGATCCTGATTCCAATGAATAATACAGTGCTTGAGCTGATCATTTGAATCAGGTGGCATTTTATCAAGTGTTCTCATTTAAAATCTCAAGCTCTCAAAGCTCTCAAAACTCAAGTGTACAACCTTGATTCCAGAAAAGTTAGGGCGCTGTTTAAAACATAAAACAGAACGAGATAATTTGCTAATTCCTTCTGACGATACTCAATTGAAAACAGCACAAAGACGACATATTTAATGTTTTACCTCATTAACTTTATTGATTTTTCTGAATATGTGCTTAATCTGAATTTGATGCCACCAACACATTACAAACAAGCTGGGACGGGGACAACAAAAGACTGGGGAAGTTGAGGAATGCTCCAAAAACACCTGTCCAGATGCTGCTGATCTTTTTGAGTAGCCATGTTTCCTTATGCCTCTCCTGATCTCATGAGCAACAGTCTTCTTTGTAAATTGATCACTGCCAATCAAAGCTTCCCAGTTGTTTGCAGCTTTTATTCAAAAGATTCTAGGATTTAAAGGAGGCGTTTGACATTTTAGGAAACACCTGATTTGCTTGTAAAATCCATTACAATCTCTTCTCTGTATGAACCTCTAGAGCCAAGAGCCTAGCTCAGTATTATAGTATGGTTGGGTTGGCATGGTAGTATGGCTCTGTCCAAGGTGTAATAAATCCACCTACCAGCACCTCTCAACGTCACCAGTTTACGTGTCTTATTTGTTTAATTTGTACACAGAAATGTATAGAAAAAAGTGGTTTTGTGGGGAGTTGCATGCTGCTAGCTACAGCGGTGTGTTAGCAGACAGTTGTGTACATGCATGTAGCATGGAGGCTGGAGTGACAGGCCCATAGTTTTCGTCTTTGTGCCATCAGTGACGAAGGTGAGTCAGAAGGACAACATACTTCAACCTGAGAATGCAGCAAAGCAGTTTTCTATCCAATGTGGTTCTTTCTGTTGTTATTTACCCAGAGATCCCCTTGATTCTTGTGTTTTTTTCTTTGTTCGTGTTCTCATTTCTACATTAGTTACCTAACAGCTGCCAGGTAACAAGCACACAGTACAGGACAACATGTTCCAGCAGTAAATTGCTTATTTCGAGGTAAAAGCCTCAATTGAGGCAGAAGCCTGAGAGAAGATTTAATATGTTGGTACTATATTGTCAAGACCATACGATATATGCCAAGTAAAGCTAAAGATATGCATCTCTTTTAATGAACTTTATGTACATTTTTAATCTAAGATCTTAATTATAATATACAACAGAAAGTAGAAAGTGCAATTTAGTCCAAATTTGGAATCTCAAAAAAAGCATTAAGTAAAGTTAAGTCATTTATTTATTTACTGATCCCTGTGGTAATTAACTTTATTACGGTCATGATTTTAATTAGATTTTATTGCTGTTTGCTAATAGTTTTATTTGCTTTTATTCTCTCTGAACTAGCACAACTTTGTTCCACAGGAATCAATGAAGGCACCACTGGGAAAGATAAATCACTACCCACCTCGGGGAAGTTCTGCAGAGCAAAGGCTTTGGCCATGTTATGGAGCTCCGTGCAACTCATGGCTTCAGCCATGGCCAGCACACCCAGACAGTTAGCCGCAGTCAACTGTTTCTCTGGAGTCGATAGAAAGAGGTCGAGGGAGATGTGGAGAGGGATCGAAAGACAGACGGAGAGGACAGAGAAAGCAAAACAAGAAAAGAAACAAAGACACAAGCAGATTGATTAAGACCATCAGAAAAACCATCATTCAGACATCCATAAAAATATCACAACTGCAGAAAGCTACAGAGACAGAGGAAGCGGCTGCAGGTTGCACAGACCCACAGCCTGTATCTGCCTGAGACTAAGGGAGAAACAAGTATAATAACTCAAAACAGCTCCGAGGACAAACAACGAGGGGAATCGATCGCTCACAGGCCAGGCAGGAGGTGGTGGATGGCAGGGAGTGGGATTTAGGATTAGCTGGGCCACTTTAAAGAAGTCCTGTCAGATCTCGGAGTCTTCCACTACACACACACACACACACACACACACACACACACACACACACACACACACACACACACACACACACAGACACACACGAGAATATAGGAAACTACCCTGATAGCCAGGCCAGCGGGGAGAAGGCTTATGCTACCGTCTGTGATCTCTTGTAAGGGTGCAGCATTTTAGGTGGTGTGTCTGTAATTCTAGTTTTCTAACACGCAGCGCCATTTATCATGAGAGAGGGGAACGTGCTGGTGGTGTAGTTCACACACACACACACACACACGGGCATGGACCAGCTGGGTCAGTGGCCACTGACAGAGGCCTGATTAAACAATAGCCATCAAAGGGAGGCAACGCCAGGCCTTTTATCACAGGAGTCAGACTCAGAGTGTTTCCTAAACAAATAAGCTAATAAAAGGCCACATAACATCTGCTAAATCACAGCTAAACAAAAGCCAAAACCAAAGGAAGAAAGTGGGCCGCATGCTGCATCAAAGTGGGGGATGTCTGAATTGTCCCTCTGTTATGCCATTAGAGCAGATCAAGGGTTATTTCACTACTGTGTATGTTCATTTTGTTGCAAACTGCAATGTTTACAGTTTGATTTGTTGTATTAAAGCGTGCAAAATGAGTTTTAGCTGAAACAAAATATCTGAAAACACCTCCCACTGTGGCCAGAATCTTAACAGTTCAAACTCGGGGCAATTCTGCAGAAGTTCACACGAAATTTTCTGACAATAAAAGATTTTCTCACAGTGGTAGCAGGCGCACAAGAACTGACTTTTGTTTAAATGTGAAGTTGTGTGAATAAAAGTCAAAGTGGTATAAGTAGGTCGAGGAGATGTTTGCCATTTCTCCTCAGTGTATTTGTTACAAACTTCAATAATATCTGACACAGTATCAATTTCTCTTTGCTCAAGGACACGCGCCCGCGCCTGCATTTCTCCCCTTCAAATGTGCTGAAAATGTCATGAATCTTGTCGAGGAAGAATGGATTGACGTCTCGCTGGCAATGAAGTCTACAAATGGCTTCCCTGTTTTCCCCGCTCTTTTGCCCAAATCGAGAAAAACAAATCAATAACGTGGGCTGCTGCTTCTCTTTTACTTTCCTTTCACTCCCTTCCCGCCGTTGACCTTTTTGCTAACATGCACTTCCCCTTGTGTTACAGATACCCAAAACAATTTATTAAATGGAATGCAAAACCTGACATTTGCAGCTTTTTTGGTTGCCTTTTTTGGTTGGTTACCCACTAAAATCTGGAACATGCCATTTGCTTTTCATGTGACCCCATGGGCTCCCTGAGAGGCCCCTCCCCTCCCTCTTTTGCTCCACTTTCCATACCTTGTCTGGGTATCAATCTGTTTTGCTATTTCTCGATTCCATCACGGTACAGGCCAGAGGATTTGACATTTAAGTGACAATTGTTCCCTGACCTTTTTATAAATCTGGCCCCCGTGCTCGGTCCTGCCCACTGGGACGAGATCAGAGGCATCGTGCCCAACCGTGAGCGTTTGCGGGCAGAATTCTCACACGGCCGCTAGCTTTGGAAACATGACAGGAAGGAGCGTGACGTGCCAGAGCCAGGGAGGAAATTTAGCTTCTGCACAAGACGTGCTGCGAGGCTGTGCATAGTGATGAAGCGTGACAACATGTGAAAATACGCAGGGCTGTAGATACTGCATGTCGCAGGAGAGGTTGCACAGGGATATCTGATTTAATAAGCAAGCACATTTGCTGATATAAGCATATAACACTCTCACACACACACACCCCTCATGTTTTCTGAGCTGTTCCTACCTAGGAAGGAGACACAGACTTTACAGAAGGTGTTGAACTGGAACTTGTTGGCGGCCTCCAGCAGCGTCTTGGCGTTGGCCGAGTCGATGACCAGCGATCCCGTGTAGACGAACTCCAGCAGCTGCTCCAGCACTTCGGCGCTGATGTTGCTCATGTTCAGCTCCAGCACCTCCCCGCTCCGCGTCTCCCCCGACGACCTGATCAACCAATCACGGCAGAAGAGAGGCGAGTTAGGGGATGCTCTGAGAGGAAGGAGGCCAGGAAAGGGAAACAAAAAGGAGGATAGAGGGGACACAGATATGCTACGTACGACACCCATTACACACCTGGGCCAGTACGAGAGTGGGGAGAAAATAAGAGAATCATTACACAATAAGATAAGAACGTAAAGTGAATAAGGGACAGAAAACAGAACTTTGGATGGTTTTTTACTTTTCTATGAGGCTAGCAGATTTGCAACTAAACTGCTGCATCTGAAACAAAATGTCCTCTCTGAACAAAGATTAGGCAAACAAAAAGTTATTGCTTTGTTTCAACAGGCATGCTTAGAACATGTGTTCATGTATGCATAGTTTCAGAGGTGGACATGCATACATGGCAGGGAACATATTATGAGCTATCAGACAGTAAAACAGAGAGAAAGAAAGTTGACAGCACAGTTCATACACTGACATATGACAGAATGTAAAGTGGAAGCATGTTGTGCCAGAGAGCTCTCGCTGTGAGTTAGCCTAACGCCGCTGCTGTGTGTGGGATATTAAAGCAGGAGTTCTCCACTCCTACTGGTGTGGTGTAAGACCGGGGAGTGCTTGGATGAGCAAATTAAATAGAATATGATATCCCGTCGTAATGCAGAGCCTGAGATGTGCGGGGAGTGCAGGGGCCGCTTTCAGAACTGGGCCACGTCGTGACTTCACCGGGATCAAATGGCAGAGATTAGTTCACATGCAGGATCCCCCCGGGGAGGTATGAGGGAGTTAAATAACACCTCGCCACCCGTGTTTAATGTCCCATGTGAAACAATAATCCACTCAAGGGCAAAATAAATGGAATCAAAGCCCCGCAGAACGCATGCCCCCACTACTATGCCTCTCTTCCTGCGGCTATGGACATCAGCAATATGAAAAGTAGCCTACATTGAGATGGATGGAGGCTGTTTGCTTCTGTCACTCATGGGAGCACAATGATAACGCTCTGTCTGTTTCTGTGAGTGTGTTCGCGTGTGTGTGTGTGTGTGTGAGTGTCTTTTCCTTTTTTCTGTTGCAGCCAGTTTGTTGGAATAGAAAATCATGGCAAAGAGTCAGCATTTAGTGGGACACAGACAGCAAAACAAACAAGATGAGACAGGTAGACGAAATGGTTAGAGAGAGGATGAGAGAGGAAGAGGTTTTTGGACGTGGGGTCGATGAGGAGGAAGCAAAAAGGGAAAAGGGAGGCAGGGCGAGACGGTTCTTCCACAGGGAGCCAGCAGCCATCCTTCTGAGGGAGGGGTTGGGTTGTTCCATGACTGTGCCTTGGTCTTTTAAATAAGAGATATCCCCGCCCACCCCCGAAAAAAAAAATCCACCATCACACCTAAACGGAGCCTTTGTCCCCGCTGCAATAATCATCAGTAGCCTGTAGTGTATGAACTGAGACATTAGTCGTCATTTAAAGCGCACTCAGGAGGTGAGAGGGGGGAGAAGGACATCCAAAAAAATAAAATGAAAAAGACAATGGCATTTGTCTCTGGATGGACATTGGCTGGAAAAACCAAGGCAGTTACTCTTTTTCCTCCTGCAAAGCAAAAAGCCACATAGTGTTATTGCCCTTTTTCCGCACAAAGCCCTGCAGTGGGGGCAGGCAGTAAGACAGAAAGAAGGGAAGGGGGGTGTCGTTCAAGGGTTAAAGTGATGGAGGGAAGGTGGGGGGGGGAAGAAAAGAGGTGGGGAGGGTTGGGGGGTAAAGAGCTAAAAATAAAAGGAAGAGCATGCTCATCAACCTGCTCAATTAGTGCAATAGGAACCAGCTCGAGTGGCAGTTTGTTTTGTCTGAGCACTTATGTTATGGAAATGACTTTTCCGGAGCTTCTAAAAGAGGTGGATATTTATGCCGCGTCTGATTGCAGACTTGAATTTAAATAGTGACAGAGGGAGGCAGGGAGGACAGGAGAGACAGAGGAGGAGAGATAGGGCGAGGGAAGGGGGGAGGAAAAAAGATGGGCACACTCAGGCAAAGAAATTTGTTTGTGAAAAATGCACCACTTATTCAAGAGGAAGTCTTAAAATCAGCAGAGACTGTCAAAATGGTGGTGAGCAGAGGCGGAGAGGAAGGAGGGGAGAGCTGCAACACACACACACACACACACACACACACACACACACACACACACACACACACACACACACACACACACACAGGCACACTTCCTAATACATCCCTCAACCTAAAAAAAAAAAAAACCCATTTTACAGGGAATACATTTAGCTTGTTCTTACAAGACCATCTATTCCGAGGGAGTACATACACTACTGAGATATGTTAAGATAGAGGCTTATTCAGATGCAACGCCTGCGCCGTCTGGGCTAAAAATGGCTTCCATTTACTTGTCCTGTCACAACATAAATCAGGAATAAATTATAAAAACAAATAAACACAGTGGTGGTAGCTTTATCAGCGGTAGGATTCATGTTTCGCTCGGTGTTTGCTCTTGTCGTATCGAGGCCACTGTATTCCATCCATAGCATCGAGTGTAATACGGGAGGACTTTCAAGGCTATCTGGCAGGAACGGGTACGACTTTTTTTTTTTTTTTTTTTGTCAGATGCTCCGAAGGGCAAAAAGGACAGGGTGACAGGTGGGAGAGTTTAAAAGGCTGAACCTCCGTCCAAGTGTGAACACAGGGGCCATCAGCAACCGAACGTGGACATCGGATTGACGGAACTCTTGATACGAAAGCTTGACCCAAAAAAAAGTTTGCAAGTGCCGATGGGTTTGAAATGGAGATTTAATTTACTGTCAGCGCTGCTTAGACACTACTTGTGATGCCATTGCAAGGCTTGCAGGTTCATCATAGTAAAAAAAAAATGTAATCATCTCACCCACCTTTAGTGGTATATACGCACAAAGTTTTGTGCTTAAAAAGAGATTTCTGCCTTCACCCGAAATACAATAGAGGTCAATGCTTTTTCCACTGGGCTGCTCACAGCATTCAACCACAGCAACATCCCTCTCTAGATACAATGTCCTGGTTACTCTCCACCACCCACATACTTCACTGTGATCAGTTCTCATTAAAACTACATGCTTAAGCCCAATGAAAACTGTCGAGAGGGTACTCTGGGAATACAATGGTGATGTTAAATGGCTGTATTCATATTTTCACATTTTCTTCAGGTCCCCTGACACCAAAAGTACTGTAGTGCAAAATTATTTCTTTTGCTTTTGGGTAACATATTCAGAACTGTGAATGATACTATACAGAGAACAACGGTAACGCTTAAATGGTCATTCAAGGATGTTTTTTTATGCTGAGTATTAAATCTCAAAAAACAAGCATCTACTCATGAACATGTGGCCTTCATTCAATTGAGCAACTGATGGCAAGGCTTTTGTCAGTAAACCTTACGCGAGAAAATGTTCCTGCACTAGGCTCACTGTTACTGAAAAGAATTGGTCCTCTTGTTACTTTTCAATGCTGTGAGCAGTACTGTACAAACAAAAAGTGCATTCACCTCCGTTGTAAATGGGTATCTGCAGAAACTCTCTAAACTTGGACTAAAATGAACCCGAGCTATCTGCATGGTTGGATACCACTGAGTGAGACAATATGACTTTTTAAATTGGGTGAACTGAACCTTTAAACACAGCTAGTCAGAACAATGTCACTAATTGAAATTTGAGGAGTTGTGTTACAGTGTCCCGTCTTCCCCCTCAGGCTGAATAAGGTTGCAGAGGGGCTGAGCAGCGCACTCAGGGCTCAGCTGCAGTGTTCACACAGGGCCGAAAACTATAAAGGGTTTTAACAACAGCTCTCTACCCATCTCATAGTCATAACACTCTCTGACTCACAAGCGCCGAGGCTCATGGGCCGACAGAGAGCGAGAGAGAGGGAGAGGGGAAGGAGAAGGAGGGGAGAGAAACACATGGCATGAAAGCATGTGTCAGGACTGCTCGGAGATTTCTGGAGCTTTTTTTACACGACTGTGGTGCGGGGAGATGCAGTGGCCATAAATTAAATGCCTGTGGAGCACACTTATTGGAAAATCCTGAGGGGTAAAATGGAATTAGCGGAGATGATCTGTCTCCCTGCTCTGTGCACCAGCCCTTTAAAGGGTAGGGTAATAGGTTTTTTGGGCGGGGGCGAGAGGCGGACGTGCGTGTACATTTTTGGAGCGGCATTACATCCTTCAGGTATCGTGGGGTGAGGTGGCAGGGTCGAGTGAACACATACTGTAGGGGAGGCACGAACGCTTGAGGTGAGGGGTGGGTACGTGTTAGGACTTTGTGAAAACTGAGAGCTTGAACAATTTTTGCGACTGAAGTGTATCTCTGAAAACATAAAATTTCACCTATTTTCAAACTGATTTTAATAAATCACTCCGCCATCCCGTCCCATGCTGCTAAAGTTCGGCTTTTTGCCAATTAAGCCTTCATATTCTTCAGCGAGTGATTGGGTCGGTGTGTGTGTGAGCATGAGCGTGTGTGTGTGTGTGTGAGCATGAGCGTGTGTGTGTGTGTGTGTGTGTGTGTAGGCCAGGAAAAATAAGTGATGTGCACTCGCTCACCCTCCAGTGTTACATCTCTACTTTCTCTCAGACTAATGGCAGCCTGCCTGGATAACACACATGAATTATGTCCTTGCGTCCTACGCGCACGCATACACACACATGCACGCACGCACGCACTTAAGCATGCTTGCGGTAAAACACACTCTTCATGTCAAGTACATTTACGCACACACACATTTTTCCCCAATTTCAAGCACATAATGCACGCACACACGCACGGGGGTGGTTTATTGCGAGCTGACAGGGGGTCTGAACGGCAGTGAGTGCCTCCTGAATGAGATGGGCGAGGGAGGGCGGGCGGGCACGGAGCATATAAGGAGATGAAGTCGCTCTCTCTTATTTGACCTCATAAAGATGTGGACAGTAGCGAGCCACGTGTAGCCTCAGCATAATTCCGGCTGCGCTGGAGGAGTGACCTGAGCCGCGTATGGGAGGCCGTAACTCAATGACAGACGGGCCTTTGGCTGCCGTTGCTCCTCCCCGATCACTGATAGAGCGTGCGACACTCTGCCTGGCTGCAAACACGGTCTCCTTCTATTCCTTTAAACTCACTGATCTCACTTTGCTTTGTTTCTTTTTGCTCTCTCTCTGTCCTTCTCCTGTCACTGCTCTTTTGTTCTCATTTCCATAAAGTCAAGGTGCCACATGCCCTATAAAATCAACAGTCACTGTTGACGGTGTCTTGTTAGCATAACGCTGATGATCGTGGCTTCATTACGTCGCACCAAAGACGTCTTACGAAATGAATGATGAGTATAACAAATTCATTAGATATCCTCCAGCATGGAGACAAATGAGAAGATTTCTATTTTACACGTATTTTCATGAAAAATGACAGTGTTATGACAATAAATCAAAGTAGTTTTACAATTAATTAACCAATTAATGAGAACTTGCTCTATTAAACTGTCAAATTAAACAAGAAAAATCAGACAATGTCGGCAGCAGCAGGCATGAGGACGAGCTTGATGAAATTCAGCCCTCTCCTCTGGGAGCCCCGGTGAATTTCAGGGGCCCCATCTTTACGCATAACTGATGCGGCTTTGTCCCGGATAAGAGGCGCAGACGCGACAATCTGATAGACAGGTTGACCAGCATGGGGGCTTCAGTTCACTCCAAAGTCACTTGAGTCTCTAAGGAAGCCTCTCTGCTGTCAAGGTCAAAGAAGACTCACTTTCTTTTTTTTGAGTGTAGCTGTCATGGAGATGAGCGAGTCTGGGTACAGTGGCTCCACTACCTCTGTTCTCTCTCTGGTCGCTCTGCTCTCATTCAGGAGGAACAAGTGTATCAGCGGTGAGCGAGGAGGCCGCGGCAGCTGATAAGCAGCTCTCCGCTCTCTGATGAGCTCGCAGCGGTGGCAGCATGGCTGCGGGGCAAAGTGGCAAACTCCCTGAAGGCATTCCAGCTACGGCTAGCGACTCTTTCTGTTTGTCTTTGTCTCTGCTTCATCCCTAGCCATGCAAGCGAGAACAAACATACGCTCACACACACACACACACACACAAACAACACCAAGGCGGCAAAACAACTTTGGGTCCAGGGGACTCTCAATCAAGCCGAAAACACCTGCAAGGATTTGAAGTAAGGATGAGGACATTAGGGAATTATGGTGTTCCCTCCCCGGAAAACAAGGCATATGAAAAAAAGACATACTTGCGCTATCAGACTGTACACAGTCATACTGCACACACATCTAGAGACACTTAAAAAGGTCTGTAGCTGACACACACACACACACACACACACACACGCACTTGTATGCAGACAGGCAAACCACGGGAAACAAAACAGCCCGTGAAGACAAAAAAATATGGAGTATGAAGGGCAGAGTACTAGGGGAATACTTAGATCCACATCAAATGAATACATTAGTGAAGGGTGGCGTTAACCTGTGAAAGTGGTGGTTCAGTAAGCTGTCTTAGATGTGCTTTTGTTATGTCCTTTTGTTTATGACTCTGAAATGTCTTTTTTATCACACTAACCAAGATTTATTAGCATATGAAAAGCCTGTTTTTGTAGCAAAAAAACTCAAGAATTAGCAACAGAAAAATATAGTAGCTTGGGAGACAAAAATCCCTCTTCCACAGAAGACAGCGTGTCTTTGGCGAATTACCACCCAAAGTGTAGAAATGTATGCTTCTTTTGTTTTGGGGCCCTTTGGTGAGTTTTAAAACATCCCCAGTCATGGAACATTTTCACTGCTCATTAAAATGGAAATGTGGTTAAATTGCCCTACATGGGGAGGAAAGGTAATGACGAGGGGTTGACCTTTCGTCTCCGGTTTCAGATACATTCATTTGAGCGAGAAGAGGAAGGAATGGCTGCTGGCCCTGTGCTAGGAACCAAAGTCTTCACACACCTGCAAGAGAGAGAGGGGAAGGGAAAGAAAGAAAGAAAGAAAAAAAAAAGCGACACAAATGCGCCCTACGAAAAGAACAGATTGGATCAACAGCTGGTGGGAGGGGAAGCGAAGGCAAACCTTTTCACCAGGTCCTTGAAATACAAGCTGCAGGAAGCTAGAACATTTTGGTGGACTTCAAACTCTTTGCCTTCAACAATAATTTTCAGGTCTGTAAACTCTTTCGCTCTGCGCTGCTGGTTCAGCTCCTTCAACATCTCTGTAGAAGAAGAAAAAGAAACAGACAACGCCACATTTGGGTTTAGTATTGCCTGTCAACCATACATACATGAGCAAACAATAGCATGACAACAAGAAAACAGAAAAAAAATGTTGAAAAAAAAAAAAAGTGCAGATTGTGGAACACAATATTGCTGGGGCAGACTTAAGGAACAATGTTCATTATATGATAGAGAAGAAGTGACATGTGCATATTGATCAAACAGTTCAGCAGAAGGCAATATGAGATAAATATGTAGCAGAAAAGGAAGCATGTAAAAACAAAAGGAATAATTAGCTCTCTTCTTCTATCTACTGAGGAATACATAAAGCATGCTAATAGATAACACAGAACTTGGAGTGAGATCAGAATCTATCATTATCATGAGGAAAGACACTTGTATAACTGTGTTTGACCTCTGTGAATTTACACTGCAGCGCTAGATCTTCAATGACGGGGGGGCCTGAATGAGATTAAAAAGCATCTAAAAGAGGCTGAAAACAGAGACACTGTCAATGCATTATTCATACTGAAATAAAATTCTTTGGCTTCTCACAAGTGCCCTGCTCGGTGAAGAGTTGACCTTCAAATGTCGCTCAATGAGAAAACAATTGCTTATCCCCAAATCCCAGCAACCCACCCGCCTCTCTCTCTTTCTCTGTCTCTCTCTCGCTCTCTCTCTCTCTCTCAGAAAAATCCCCTCCCCATCCTTATTTTTTCCTCTTCGGAAGGAAAAGAGTGAAAGGAACTAGAAAAACAGGGATGAAAAACGCAATCTGAGAAAACATGCTCGGAGCGAAAGCCAGTGTGCTGTCGAAGGCCACGGAACACAATGAGTTGTATAATGCGCTGTAGCAGCACCGTGTTAGGCCTGGCCCTTACTGTAGCGTTGGGTCGGAGGCACTTGTTTCTCCGCGTCTTAATGAGGCACCATGAGGGGATGCTGAGAGTGAAAATCAGCGGGAGACCAGCAACTTATTCCACAGCCTGGGGCGGGATAACCAACACTGCGGCTCGGTTAATCTCCCATCGAGAAATGCCACTAAAAAAGAGGAGCGCTGAGAGATTCAAATAGTGAGCTGCAGACACGATAATGTGGAGCGTTATGATTATAGAGGGAGCCGGCTTCCATACTGTCATCTTAGAATTAGCAGAGCATTTCAGGCTGCGACTGCATAGTAAACATCTATTTGGCACAAAAAGCGCAGTCGAAGGCACATATTCCATGATGGGGAAAGATTAAGTATAAGATACTTGATTATTTTAGAGAAGAGAAGGTGGCAAATCCTTCCTTGATGAGCAGAGGGGGTTACCTTTTTTCCATTGTGTTTGTCTCGACACAAATAGTGGCAAACATGGAGTCATTTGCGGACAGTAATGTCGTGTGCAACAAGCGAGGTGTCCATATGTGCTTCATGCTGCTATCTAGCCATTAAACGCTGGAAACTGATCAGACCTGTGATTGTATTGGCGACACCGAAGCCGAGTTTGTCGTTCTCAACCTGAAAGAGGGTCTGTGTTCACGCCAGACTCAAAGCAGGGATTTAATTAACCCGGGATGACACTCGCCCTTCTATTTGGCTGGAATACTTACTCATTTAGCTCCCCTCCATTCTCCTGACTGACACCGGGAGCTCAGCTCCAAAATTAATTCAGTAGACGAAATTATACAGTATAAAGACACATGACAAATAAGGAGCAATTCAGATGCACATTTAACACGGAAAAGCCTTTTTTCTGTGGGCGGCGCATCCTTCAGTGTTATCGCATCAAAGAATTAATGGCCAGAAAGAAAATGACCTGGTTATTAAACATGCTGAATACCAAATAGGGGGGAAAAAATAATAATTGATCCAATTTTTGACAATATGTCTGTTGCACGCTGACTGGAAGCACAGCTGCACGCTCAGAGTGAGCCATTCACATGCACACGCAAACACAAAGGCTGGCATTTGCCTTGTCTTTCATCCATCTCTCTGCACTCTTCACATTCCACTCCATTGCTGCTTGTCAGTTGGCCAGCTATCTGATTACTGTGTGGGCACCGACTGTGAATAGTGAATACACAGTGAGTCTGTTGTTTGCATTAGTGGATCTCCGGCGACCGATATGGCTCTCACCTCCAATCGGCCACACCGCATACCACCCATTTGCCCCTAAGAATAGAGGGGGAGACGGAGGATTCCACTTGTCAAGAAACAATGGCCGCCTCCCTTGGAGGCGTGGAGACACACCTGAATGCCTGATGGAAAAGCTAATTATGGCTTCTTGTGGGTGGACTAGTGAGCCCCTCCAACCCCCCAGAACATCTCATCAACACTGGGGAGCATGAAACTGCACATGGCAACCCCATTCTCAGGTTTGGCACGGAGTGTGGTGATGCACAGCCATGTTCAATGGGACCACGGCGGCTTTGAAACATCTCAATACTCTTAAAGGGAAAGTCTCTTGAGGAGAGTCCAGGCGGATAAAAAAGTGGTAAGGTTTGTTTGTGGGGAGCAACACAGAAATTCTCCTCGGGGTACATTGTGGTACAGTGCTGGAGTATATCATGGACTGCCAACAGTGATGAAACGACTAGCGTACTTTCCTGCCCCACAGCCGTTCACAATAATAACAAGGCCCCGAGCTGGCTCTTCATGATTGGTTGACACACTACAACACAGGGGGCATGAAAACTGTGCCAGCTCTGCTGCACAGCCTAGTAACTCTACTGTCAAACATCTCTGAGCGCTGCGGCCAATGGGGCGATTTCCAGTAACCTATCAGCACGAACCACGCCTCCCTACTATAAGGTGTAGTAAGTCGTGATAGGCTGCTGTAAAAAGGGCGAAGCAGCACGCCATTGGCTTCTGATCTTGGAGCCATTTTGGGGTTCTACATGTGTTTTATATGCACCTCTGTAGACCCACCATTTTGTGGTTACACCAAAACCTAGACTCTGAAAACCATCTTCAAAAAGCTCATAATGTTTTCCGCTTTTTATTTATTTATTTTTTATAAATCTTTTTTTGAGTAACTTTCCAACTCTCAAGAGCTGTTGTGTGCAAGTTGCTGAAAAGTCAAGGGCAAAACTGTGTAGAAATGTTTCTATTAGCGCCAAATGCATTGGTACAGAGCAGGGCAGTCATTATGTGAGTTTTTTACACCTCTGAAAAGATGAACTGAGAGAATAGTTTAAATTTTCCCTTGCTAACAAAATGTCTCAAGTGCTTTTCTAAATGTGAAATTTCACTCACGACAATACATTTTTGAATTTTCGAATATCTATCTTGAACTTATAACTTTGTATCATTGTTATGCTTCTTTAAAATGTTTCAATTTCTACTGCATTTTTTTTTATAATAAAGTAAGTCTTGATGAAGAGGAAAAGTATATATATATATATATATATATATATATATATATATATATATATATATATATATATATATATATATATATATATATAAATATATATATATATAAATAATATTTTTTTAAAAGTTCTTTCAGAGCAAGTGGAAGAAGAGCACATTACTCAATACAGGCACCATGTAGGAAATACAGCAAAGTCATTCTTGCCTTCCTTATCTTTTGTTTTCCTCCTTATCTTTTTTCCTGGTAAATCATGTTTTTCTGCAGCACAAGTGGACATATAATCGTCCACATATCTCTATCCGACTGGATGAGATTCTACGCTGTGCAGCAGAAAGGACACTGATGTGTTCCCGCTGACCTTCTGCCTTTTAAACTTTCAACAACTCATTCCCACCAACACTCACAGCTTAATTACCCAGAACAAACCAGGCCTGCTGATCAATAATTCAATGTCCAACTCTGCCATAATGGGTTTTCTTAAGCTAGAAGAAGATGATAGTATATATATTTTCTTTTATGGATCATTTTCCACATCATATACGAAAATAAAACGAAATAGCTTCTTATCTTAAAAGGGACTGGATGATGAAGCTATTGAGCTGTTCCCTAATGAATATTTTCTCAGTACTTATGTTCAATTAGCAGGGGAAAATCCTTAAAATTGATTTATTAATAAATCAGCAAAATCTAATCATATTAGATTAGGTATTTTGTGTTTGATTCTAGATTTATTTACCGATTATTTTTCTAGCAATTCTAAACTGTGTTTTTTTTTTAATAACCCAATCACATTAGACGTTAAAAAGAAATATGAATCTAAATTAAACCCATTTACATTTCCAATTATATTATTATTATAAGAAATTTGTCTGGATTTCATGGTAAGCAACGCCACCAATATCAAATCATAAAAATAAACAAATGGCTGACGATTATCATATAAAATCATGCCAACGATCAAATTATTTTTTAATGTTAACATTTTGAAAAAAATTCAACAATTTCTGCTATCATGTTTTTACCATTTATATGATGACCACTGTGCTCCATTTAATTAAATCCCAGTTTTTGCTTGTTTAAAAATGAAAAGAAGTCTGTTTACAGCGTACTTTAAGGCAGCTGAGGCAGCACTGTAGCAGGACTGAAGCAGATTGGAAGTCTGATCAAAAGTAGATTGGACTCAGGAAGTCTGATCAAAATAGTCTTCCTCCTACAAAAGCATTTTGATAAGTAGATGATTGAGAAAATTCCATTTCAAAGAGGAATAGAAGAGTGGGCCAAAAGCATGATTCATAGGAAATGCCCACAAAAGAACTCTTTCCAAGCAAAAACGCTTTCACACAAAATGTATTTCCCCTGCAGAGAACAGGGGGCCCTGAACGCTACAGTAAAAACACTATAAGATAATGTCAGGAGGATTTATGAAGGATATTCCCATGTGAAGTGGCACACTAATCATAAAAACAGAATATGGATGGATAAATTATCTGATATTAATTATGGCTTCACTTCTTTCTGTCACAGCTTCCAAAATGATTGTAGATCTGAGCAGCACACAGATGGACATTTGGAAAAATTCTGCTTTTTCCCCTGCTGACCTTGGTAAGGCACAACACTTTAAATGCTTTCCCTATTTCTGACTGCACACTTTAAATACACCCACGTACAGCATTCACAGGCAGAAAGATGGTCAGAAGTTCCCTTGCAGTCCACAATTGTTGGATCATGCAATCGCTCTATTCTGCAACCTTGGGTCAAAGTCCTAAAGGCCAAAAAGACTCAATTTTTTCTCTGATGGCAGGGAGCCATTTGCACTAAATTCTAAAATACTGCCTGGACAGGCTGATACAGTAAATGTTTTTATTTTCTTCCTCTGTGCAGCTACATTTTTGTTTTTTTTATATATACATATATATTCGGGTCAAGGTTAAAAAGAAATATCTGTGGAGTTCAGACAACAAAAGCTTTTGTGAGCGAGCTCACTAAAAGACCAACAAACTCCAATAAAATAAAGCTGTCGGAATAAAAAAAAACTTCTTGGCTTCTTGCACATTGTCTCACTTAAGGGAAATATTAAGTTTGGAATAAGAAGGCAAAAATATGTATGTCTGCTGTGTATAATTACATACTGTACAGGTGTAATTGTGAAAACATAAATCCTCATTGACATTTTACAAGTTTCTGTGGGATTCACTTATTTTAGAAGCCCATTAGTATGCATTTTGTTAAGCTCCAAAGTTGTTTGTGAGATCCAAGAGAAACAGAAGGAGGGCAAGTTTATGGAAAATAAAAAAGAAATCTGAATTCCATTAGATTTAATTTGCATGTTTTAATCCCTCTATCTAGCTAAAACTCTATGATATATAAAATGTATATGTTGGTCTTTTATATCTTATTGTATTATTGTTTTACATAAGGTAGTTTTAAGTAGTTGAAATATTTAGTTTCTTGCCAACACAGATAAATAGCTCAGGTTCATTTTACCTCCTCTTGTGCTCATTAGGCCCAAACTAAAGTCATTCATTCATATTGCATGTAATAAAAATAAACCAAAAACCAACCCAATTATCCAATAAGTTTTATGTTTATCTATTTATTTATCTATTTATTTATTAGTTGTTTTCTTCTTCGCTCTTTTGGAAATTGTATTAAAGGTGCATTACGTAGTTTTGGGGAAGAATTTTTTTATCAGAAGAAAAAGATCTTTATTTACTAATTATTTATGCCTAAACAAACTCAATAAACAAACTCTCTTTGTTTTCATGACTAAATAAACTGAATAAACAAACTGACCTTAAAGGACAACAAAATTTAATTCTGTTTTACTTTGTTTATATGTGGCGGACCCTGCCAACTTTCTAGCTTCAAACAGTGTTCTGGGGACCTTATTTTCCTCTGAGGACAGTTTGTTTATTCAGTTATACAATAAATAAATATTTCTATATTATTAGAGTTTTCTATTATTACCTCATTAATATTGTAAATATTAAAATTCTGAGTTTGAATTTCTTCTCCAAAACTACACAGTGCCCCTTTAAAAGGCGAATTTATGTACATTTTATATAATTTGGGCATTATCACTGTTGCCTGAATAACAAACTGTAAATTTATGCAATATTCAAAGTATAAAAAAATCAAATAAAATAAAAAAATATTTTTTTGATATATTTGCCCATATTTTCTGCAATAAATACTTAAACAGACTATATCCAAAAATAATTTGTTTTCTTTATGTTAAAATGTCTTTCTTTATTATGTAATATTCCAAAGTACCACTGTAAAATCACACCAACATGAATTGTGGCCTATTTGCAAGCACAAAAGGAAGTAAGGAGGCAACCACTTTTCAAAAGCAACGTTTTCATTTTTAACTCTGCCACCTTCAGCTCAGGTCAGCCCATTTCAAAAGCCATGGTGGCTAAATGTCAGGCTATAACTGGTGCAAAATGTCATGGACACTATCAGGCCACTCATCTAGATGCCATCTCCAGAACAAACGATGCTTTACGTAGATAATAGGCAACAGGTCTCGTGTGTGACACAATCTAGCATGGCTCTCTTCCAAGGTGCAATTACTCTCAAACATACCTCTAACAATCACCGCCACATTCATTTCTGGAGACGTCTCAACAGCTCGTGCCTACTCCCAGCAAATCAGCTCATGCAAGGCGCCAGAAAATCCTCGAGACCCCCTTGAGTCTCTAGCTGTCCTGATTTCAGTCTTTATGAGAGCAGTGGCACCATATAGCCTTACAGAATAGTCCATGATGAGGACGCTTTATTTCTCCGCAGCTCGAATCTGCTGAGCCGAGCTGCTTGAGCCTCCGCGCTAGCTGTCAAAGAGGCTGGACTGAGTCAGTGGGGAGACACTATGACAGAGAAAAGGAGAAGGGGAAAGAGGGAGTGAGGAACTTGTGCCCCTCAAAGACGCCGTCTGAGCCTTTGTTGCCTTCTCCAATAGGGGTAGACATGGAGTAGCAAAAAAGCCCTGCACACTTAAACCTCTGCATATACCCTCTGGACCATGGGTCAGATGTGTATGCACGCACACACACACATGGAAGCAAACAATCTGCACTAGCAGAACAAAGTCGAGGCAAATCCAAGCACAGGCTGAGAGGAGGTGGAGGAACATAAACAAATAGAGCCCTGGGAGCATCCGTGCGGCCTGCTGAAGCAGTGTGACAGGATGTCATGCAATGTTCTCTTGTTCTTTGTGTCTGAGGAGAATTTCTCTGGTCCCCGGCTGGTGCAGCGGCTCCCTCATTAGCCAGGCAGGAGGGGGACGGTAGGTGACAAGCGGTCATACTTGCTCAAACAGGTTTTAACAAGAGGATACTCCTGTGGCTAGCAAACAGGAGCACCGTCATGTCTGTTCCTTCCTTCAGGCGCAGCAACGTTTGATCAGAGGGTGGGGAAGAAAAAGTTTCCTCTGATAATCCTCTGAAGACAGAGTAGAAAATACATACTGTATGTGTACACTGTACGTTACAGGTCGGGCTCGGTTACAGTTCACAGGAGGTTAACATTTACATTCAGTGCTGCAGTTATGACATTACAGCTCAAAGAATCTCCTCCCTGGCTGATGCAGCTATTTTAAACTGCAGTTCATGTGAGAAAAAAAAGAAAAGATTTACTGTCGCAGAGTTTCTGCTCCTGAAACTAACAAAAGTTAAGCGAGGGGGAGGACGTTTTTGGGAAAATGGTTGCCTAAGCAACAGTGAGCCTTAAAGGGGCACTATGTAGCTGCAGGGAAGAAAACTCAGAATTTCATAATTAAAAAACAAAAAAAACAAAAAACATTTTTCTCTTTTCCATAACTGAATAAACAAGCAGATTTAATTGTGTTGTCCTTTAAGATCAGTTTGTTTGTTCAGTCATGAAAATGAAGAGAGTTAGTTTATTTAGTTTGTTTGGGTATATATACATCCTGGTTAAAGTCTCTTCCCCGAAACTAAGTAGTATACCTTTAACCTATCCATACTTAAATGAAAACAAAATTTCAACAAGCATGTTACAACTTTAAAGGTACTCTTTCAGAAAAATAAAGCCATTTGCTATATCTTTCTCTCTGCTGTGTAATGATGTTTTTACTACTGTGGTCTGTTAAAATATAGAACTGATACGGGAATAAAGCAGATCATTAAATCTGTTTTTTACAAGGATGGCAACAGTATAAAGAAAATTAAGATCCAGAAAATATCTGTATCACAGTTAATTAAAAAATAACTGGTGTTAAGGATTTATCTTACTGTGCCTTTGTAATATTACTGATGTCAAAATGTTCTTATTTTGGAGGAAAAGTACATTTTAAAAAAACACATTAACTAACAGAAAGCTAGTCATCAGAGTATCTAAGCTGAAGCAAAACTTTCAATTACGTGCGTTAAATCAATTTTCCAATTTGCAATTTCCAAGATAACTGTTACTTTTCTCCATTTCACGCTGGTAAACGACACAAATAAAAGTGTAAAGCACTGCACATCTACTGCAATCAAAGCAGAGTGAGTTTAACCTACAACAGATGCATCACAGGGAATGTGACTCCACCACGAGAATAACTGGGACATGACTTCTGTTCCAAAATAATTCAAAGGAGGAGTGTAGAGTTTGTTCCAGCTGAAAGCATTTTAAACTAAAAAAATAAATAAAAAATCAAGTCACGATGCCTGAATTCATTTCCAAAAAAAAAAGTTCAGAGAAAGTCGGAGGCATTCAAAAAAGTCTTCATTACAGCATGGACAGAAATGGGTTTTTTTACTCAAAGCAGGCCGTTAATTACGGTGTGCAGGAGTAATAATACTGGTTGTCACCTGATCCGGTAACATGACGGGAAAGCCTAGTAGACTTAAAAAATTTTTTTAAAAAAGCATTTAAAGAGAAATAGGAGTAATTGCATGGACTTCAATGCTAGAATATCCAATGACACATCATCAAAGATGCGTGTAGGTTTATATTCCTGGAAACCTAATTTTTTGTGTGTGTGTGTGTGTGTGTGTGTGTGTGTGTGTGTGTGTGTGTGTGTGGTCCCTTTATAGCTTTCTGACATGTCTTTGCCAGTGCAGCACTCCTCACTTGGCTGGTTTTAAACTCGCTTTTGGACCTGCAGGAATGTGAAAGTCAATATGGTGCCAAACTACTAATGTGACAATCCCGTCCAACTATATTAACGTGCCATGCTTGGATTTTTCTTTTTTTTTCCCATCGAACATCACTGAAATATAACTCCCATTCGAGCATTCGGAGAAATGGAAACACCGTTTTCATGTTTAACTCTTTTACAAGTGGAAAATAGCTTAGTGCTAACTTAATGCTCGCCACCTGTTTTGTCTGTGAGGTTGACTGGCATCTTTACGACAGTAGATCACGGGACGTATAATATTATTCACGTTTCTCCACATACAGTATCGGCTGAGCTGAGATGACAGCTTCACATAAAGAAGTTGCACGCCAACCTTACTTCAGAGCTCTGATGCGTCACATGTGGCCTACCAACACTTCACATTACAAAGATTTCAAATCATCAAGATATATATTGTGCGTTTCTGTATAGACTAAAGATATTGCGATATTATATTAAAGTCAATATCCTAATTTTGAACCCAAATATAGCCTATTTCTGAGATCAAAACATAAAGTTTCCATGCTCTGTGTCATAAATGTCATGTCTCAGTAACCTGGCCATCACATAAAAACCCCTTAATTTCCCTGACATATTTACCCACATGCTTATGTGATTCATGCCATCTGAACCAAGCATTCTGATGTTTTCCGACAGCACTTTGAAGGCAACTTGATGTTAATTTGTTAGGTTGATGTGGTCAGGAGCGTAATCACAATTCAGTCTGTCAGTCCGGCTTTGACAGCCTCTTCACACGCAGAATAAAAGGTAAAATGGGGTTTTTTAACTAAATATTTGTTCACAAAATAAAGTGAGCGGGGCAGAAAGATGGACTAATGAGATACGATGAGCGCTGAATTAACTAAAAATGATAAATTAATTAGTTGAACGAACTGCTCCGGTGATGAGTAGCTTTTCTGTCCTTTTTCTGCAACTGGAAGTAGACAGAGGTGTGCAGTTGGGATGAAGGCTCTGATTGGCTGACTGGCAGCCAATTGCCACTGCTGGTTTAGTGACAGCCAATCACAACAGACAACCACAGTATGTACCACCAAGCCGAGGCACATATGCCAAAATATAGAGGTGTGCCCATATCATTGTTTCTATGGCCAGTAGATGTATTTATATTGTCAAGAGGCATTAGCCAAAACGTTCCATAGCAACAGCCTCTGATTGGATGATTTATTTTTCCTCTATTACTCTGAGCATTCTGCAAATTGCTAGTTGAAATGAAGCAATATAGCTACTAAAAGGATAAGAAAATTCTTCCAAAGCTAATAATGGATTTAGATAAATGGGTTGATAACCACCACACTGTTTAATCATCTATTCATTAATCACAATTACTCTTAAATGCCTCAATATTGAGATTCCAGCGTCTTACTGTGCCATTTAAATTTCTTTTTTCAAAAGTTGTTCTGATGAACTTTATGAAAAGAACATCCAAGAACTCCGTACTTTTAATAAGAGCTGCTTTGGGGGTACTGAGATAAAATGCTTTAGGAACACAGGCCTGCATGCTTTAAAAAGCCCACTTTTTGCTACTCAGGCCAAGCTTAAGCCTTGAGTTTGTGGATTGGCTTGTTTGTCATCGTGCCAAAAAGGCAAGATGCCAACATGGATTTTAGTTTTCTTTTTTTTACAGAGTGCCACATGAAATTATAAAAGTGTACTGGACCCCATCACAGATAAGCAAACATCCTGCTTAAGCATTACGGAGGACGTCATTGTCTGGCTCAGCTCGGGGGGTTGAGCGATTCAGCCACCACACCACAACAGATGACAATGTCATTGTGCGGGAACACACGAGCGCTGATGCAAAGAGACACACACGTGCAGCCATGCATATGCAGAACTGAAACACACATGCAAATGTGCCCTCACACACACACACACACACACACACACACACACACACACACACACACACACACACACACACACACACACACACACACACACACACACACACACACACACACACACACACACACACACACGTACAACTTTGAACAAGACAATGTCATGAGAGAATAATCCTTGTAACAATGTCGTGTTCATGAGGAGTCACTGGCTGGTGTAGATAACATACTGTATGCTTAGAGGGGATTTGATTAGAAGTGAGTGGGTGTGCAACACTTCTCCATCTTCCTTTTTAATTAAATTGCTAAGTCACTATTTCATATAAATTACTGCAAGGGCCAGAGTTCTGTCTCACCCACATCCTAAACCCCAGTGGGAAAAAACGGGGGCTAATTGAGTGAAATGAATCATCTGGATGCAGGTCCTGTTCATCGGTATGAATGCAACCTTTCAGACAACATCTGCGCAAACTATGTTTCAGTTGTACTTCACCTTGAGAGGGGGATGACTGAGCATCCAAGTTCTTTCAGAGCATCCGGATGTGAGAGTGTGTCACACTTACTCACATGCAGAACCCGAGGCCCGCTCGGTACAAACAAACACAGGTTTCTGTTAGTCAGTTTTTTCTGGCTCACCTCTGTGCCAGGCGCTCACCGAGAATGAGAACTGACCTTAAAAACCACAACATCACGACTACAACAAATATCAGACCTGTCTCCGGGCCGTCCGTCAGGTAGTCAGCGAACTCTGGCATTTCATCATCTGAAGTGAGAGTTTTCTGACTGGAACTTTTAGAACTCGGGGCAGAAAACTCTTACAAACAAACATTAAAAATTAAAAACTAAACCTGTAATCTTATTTAAGCTGTCTGCTGGCATTCTTATACAATACGGTTATAATGACCGAGCAAGGGCGCGTCCATGACACGACACATAGTTGTTGTAAGGAGCTGGAGAAGTGATTAGAGAGTCGTTACCAACATGCCACAGTATTAGGAGGTGTGCTGGAGGGCAGCAGAGCATTTGACTGCCATTACAGCAGTAATCCAGGTGTTGGGAAGCTGAATGATTGCAACTCGGCTCCAAAAGTCCCAGAATGTGGCTATTCAATATTTTGATTTTCAGCACACCAGTCTGGCACACCAGTCTGCACCTTATAATTCCAAATATGAATATTCGTCTTCATTCACAGCACATGCAGCAGTAGCTCTGTAGCTCAAGGTCTCTTACATCTAACACTTCCACAAAAGTGCTGTCATATATAAAGTAGGGTACTTGACTTTAAAATTTGTTATATTCAAAGCTTTTCAACTCAGAAGTGTGAGGTGACACAAAGTGCTCCAGGTGATTTTGCGAGTGGGAGAAAAAAACCAAAGACCCCAGTCACTGCTGCCGCTGTGGAGGAGGAAACGAAGCCGGCTCTGCGGGTCGTATTTGCATTAGCGACCATAAATAAAAAACAAAATTCAAAATTTCAATGTTGAAAATACTTGAGTATGAATATGGAAATTATGCGCATGGCCTTTTAAGAGTGGCTGTAAGGTTGTTTTTACCTTTCTGAGTGCAAATAAACCCCAAATAAAACACAGTGCAAACTCCACTTAAGCACTAATTAAAAGTTTAAAGTTACGTTCTACTCTGCTGCCTCCAACTGCAGCCTGGAACCAGCAGTATCAGCTGTGCCAAGCCCTCCACTACCCTTCACATTTAGGAACCGGGCACGTACTAGTGGTCGAGCGCAGATGCCAGCGAATGTGTGAGAGAATGTAGATACGCTCCCCCCAGCTCGTCTCACACCTCGACCGTGTTTATGAGTTTTGGTTTGTGTACATTCCATACCAGCTTTGCACATGGGTTACGTTTCTTTCATCCGAGGTTGACCCGAAACAGCAGGACAACTACACACACCGAAGCACACGCTCAGAAAAACAACAACAACAACGAGAGAGAAAAAAAAAAATCCCATGTCACCAGTGCAGCTTGAGATAAATGTCACATCTCCCCCTGAAGACAATGTGTGTTTACTGGGTAAACTTTGTGAAAGTCAGAGCAGCTCGAGCAGAAAGGTTAGTGGTGGGGTTAGGTTGTATGTGGGAGTCTTCTCAGCAGACTGCACACCTGAGATGAGCTCCCGGAGCCTACAGTGGAGTCAGGCGAGTAATCTTTGCATTTCATCAGATTTCTTTTCTCTCTCTCTCTCTCTCTCATTCGTTCACCTCCTCCTCTCCTCCTTTCCATCTGCTTCTCTCTTTCTCCATGTCTCTCCAGGGATAGAAAACAATCTATTAGAAGACTGGACTGGCCCGCAAATTCTGATTGTGTCTAGCATGCTCCAATGCGTATGTGTATCGCCGGCGTGTCCTTGTAAAGTTGTAATATAAGTTTAACTCCCCAATACAATACTTTTTATCCTCACTCCGGCAAGCTGCATTACAAAAGAAAACAATTTCTGTATCTGAGGGAGAAGAGCGGGCACAATGACTCCTGTAGCACAATTATGATAATAATCAACAGTATAATTCAGAGCTGCAGCCTCTAGCTACAGAACGCATTCTGTAACCTAATAGAGCATATTGCTGTTTTCAGCATCTCATCGTCTTCTATCTTACTGCTAAGGAAGACTTTAAGTCCATCAAGCTTACATAGTGCACCGCTAGCCCACAAAGATCTCCTGATTGCAATTCAGGCCATTATCATTTGTCTTAGTCACAAAAGAATTATATATTTTCACATGCTAAGCCTGTTGCTCTGCTCTAAGAGTGTGGAATAATGAGTTGAAGATGGGGGCCATTCTGGCTAATGTCTGGTCCTGTCATTAATATTTATTAGATGCCCTGCGTGCATTTAAAAGTTTCTGGGTAAGGAAAAAAGTTTGACTATCCATTCAGATAAGCGTGCACACCGTGAACATCAACGAGCTAATGCTGCTCAACTTCTTCTGGATTTTTTTTGCTGAGATGTTTGCGGCACATCTGCTGCTGTTTTGGATAGCGAGCTCCCTCCCCGTTGCAATTACGCCTTCTCATTAGCGAGAAACATCCGCTATTGACTGGCTTCCTGGTAACATCTGCTGTGTTTACACTCGGCCTCATTGATAATGCATTACCGCCTTTTTTCATGGGCTGATGTGCCGAATAACACATCGACATTTGACTTGTGGCAATTAATCCTGTCATATCAGATAGTCTCTGACACGAGGTGCTTGAGATTCAGACCCATTTGAAGTGTAACCCTCCGTTCAGTTTGACACCGCTGTACACACAAATCAATTTGCTCCCACATAACTGAGGGCAGCGCACGTTTCCTGTGGGCAAATGGCACAGTTCCAGCGCCGGACCTCTCCCGAATACTCAATGCATGATACTACAGCTTCGAGCAACGCAGTCTCACATTTCATAGCAAATCCAGACAACACATTTACTCGCAGCGTGTGTGCTATAATCTGTTTTTTGAACCCAGAAATACATGAGAAGATTAAAACGAAGCTCTAAATTTGCCTTTAAAGTACTCAAAAGCAGTGGTGGAACGTTACTAAGTGCATTTGCTCAAGTAATGTGCAGATACAAATCGTTGACCATACAAAACCGTCACTTCCACAGTTTTTGTATGACTGCTACATGAACAAAGTTTCTAATTTACTGATATCTCAAAAGCAGAAGCTAGACGTTAACTATTTTGCGCTAACTAGGCTACTTAGCCCTTACTTTTAGCTAACTATTGCAACCATTTATCCCATTGCCTACTATAGCTAAGCATTTCAAGCATTTATCTATCATTTTAAACTATTTCAACCATTTAGCCGTTAGCCTACTTTAGCTAGCATTTCAACTATATCTATTATTTCAATTAAATCGCAAGTAAAAAACATTTGGAACACACTTGGAATAAGCATTAGCAGAGAGAAGGACCATTTCTGATGCATTTAAACTACACCATATTTTGTATGTGCTTATTATTTTGTTGCATAAGGCTAGACGAGCCAAGACTTCAAGGAATCTATTGAAAATATGACAGTAAACAGAAACTGACCTGAGGTTGCAACCCCTGGACTATAACCAACACGAAAAACTGAGTAGATTAAAGACCTGATGTTGACTAAACCAAGCAAACTTAAATCCTCCCATCTTTATTTAACGAACAAAATGTAATCAAAAGGAGCTGGGAAGGCAGAGAAAGAAAGTTTTCTTGTTTTTTTCATCACAGCTCTGACAGACGGGACCTTGACCATCTGTGCATGTTAACCTCAAACAGTAGCAGATGATTTAAATGATGAGTCGTTCAGATTTCCCATTAAAAATCAAGTGCTTGCATTTCTCAATCAGCTAGCTGAGGCACTGGACAGAAAGTGCAGACTTTAAGCGCAGGTAATAAGGCCAAAGGGAAGGTCTGATTGGGCGTTTTTGATTAAAACAGTCATCTGAAACTTGCTTCCAGCTGTCACAGGCAAATGAGCAATCTGGGGTGACTGGGCTGATGTTTTTTCTCTTTAATCCCCTTCTCCTTTTAAACTTTCCACTGCCACTTTCTAACCAAGGCATTACCATGCTAAAAAAAACAGGCTATTAGAGAAACGGGCTAACAACTCCAGCATCAATGGAGTAGAAAAACCAGGCAGGTGGAGAGAAAAGTTAGAGAGGCACAGCTTAAATACAGGTGGCAGGTACGCTGAGGCAGGAAGATATAGAGGATGAGAGAGGAGAGGGGAAGAGGGAAGAAAGCAGAGGCTATAAGTGGGTATGGGAAGCAGGTGGATGTTAGGGTGGTGGGAAGGTGGGCTGGAGGGGATGCTGAGAGACAACAGCATGGGAGGGATGATGCCGGGAGTGGGAGTGGAGCCGAGTGAAAGAAACAGACAGACAATTGCAGTGAGGAGGACAGGTGGGGAGGAAGAGAGGAGGAGAGTATAGGTTGAGGAAAGGATGGAGGAGGGGAGGGAGGCGTGGACGTGGTGCCCCCTCTAGCGTGGCGGGGAGCCGGGCGGCTGCTCCTCGGCTGCACGGCGTCTGTGATTATGCATGTAGGAGCCGGGGCTGTCAGGCTCCGGGTCCTGCGACTGTGCCGCCACTGAGCTTTATCTTGAAATCCCGGTGATTAATGAAGCCGACGCCGCGTTCTGCATGGAGGAGGTGGACGAGGAATGATCAATCTTAATGAGCTATCCGCCGTCCCTATATTAACTGTGGGGGGATATAATGTATGGGGCTCCTGGCGGGGCTCCTCTCCTTTAAAATACGATAACGAGGGAGAGAAAGAACGAGGGCGAGCAGCTTTCCTTTCCCCCGCTTATGACACGCCGCCGCTGCTCACCTCACGTTTCCTCGCCACCCCCACCCCAACCACCACCACCACCCTCATCCTTTTTGCTCTCTCCTGAGAGCTGGAGTGTACTACAAACATCTCAATGGACGTCATCCTCAGCAAAGTTAAAGAGACAACGTCAGCTTCATCTGAACACAAGCGTGGCCGTTTCTAAAAATGAGATGTTTGAGTCAATATCGTTCATACAGCATGTAGGCCCCCATTATGGACTCATGCGCCAAGGTTAGTCATAAGCATATCACCATGGTACTGCACGCACTCATTTAACACAAGTACCTGCACACACTCAAGTCCACAGTGATTGGAATAAATTTCAACCTCATTAATAATTTGCAACATTCCCGGCTCTTGTGAATCCCATTTCCACCAGAGCTACCTAGAATTAAGGAATGCTGCGAGAGAGAGAGAGAGGGAGAGAGGGAAAAACACACTTTATAAATCCATGCATTTCATATTCCAAGTTAAGCCTGTTTTGGAATCATAATAACCCCAGTTCTGCTTTAGCTAATCCTGATGTGGATAGCTTTAAGATAATCGCCCAGCACAACACCGCGCTGACTTTAATTAATTTACCACTGCTTATTCCGGCAGACGCTGATCCGAGTCAGCATATTGGAAATTGAAATTTTTAAAAGAAAAAGAAAAGTCGTACAACTCTTACAACCAGATCCAGTATCGTATTTGTCACATTGAAAGGGCGTACTTTTGTGTAATTTGCAGCGAGGATGTAGTGGAGATCCTCTGCACTCTATCAAGCACAAGAGAGACGGAGGGAGAGAAAGGGGGAAGCGGAGGGTTTAATGAATGTGCTTGCTGTGATTAATGGTCTCAGTGCGGCTATCACAAACTGGCTGTGTTTTTAATAACTGGTTTGAACGGCCTGTCGTGCGAGCAGTATATTCTTGTGGTCGAATCAAAGTGAATATTTATGCATCAATAATAATAACTGATAATACCGTATGCTTTATGTCTGTTTAATAACTGTAGCTACTTCAGTCCATCGACGTAAATATCTCTGAGGTGACAGATGAGTCCAGAGATGAAGTGTCATTATCAAATCCAGTGACATCATCGTAAACGACCCAATTAAAGGGGAAGTCGACTTCCAAAAAGGTTTCAGCTTCAAGAAAGAGGCAGTCCTCTCCCTTCAATAAACAGCCCTGTAAACAGTCACTATCTCGCCGATTTGCCGACGTATCATTTCCTCACTTAGTGCTAATATCGTGTGCAAAGAACCAACAGGCGAGTGGACAGTAATATCGCAGTGCCAATATGCTTGGTCCAAAGGTAAACAAAAATGAATACATAATTAAAATCTCATTGAGGTCAAGGTTTGACTGAGGCAGATAAGGCAGATGAAACGGTCACAGCGGAGGAAAGGTGAGGGCGGTGGTGGATGTGAGGCTGCGCCGGTCTCCCCCCCCGTAGCAAAGTACAACACTGATCTTAACTCAGCAAGGCATCTTAATTGCATTCACTCGCAGCTCCAGAGCTGCTCGGTCCCCAGATGATGGCTGATGTGAGCTGACTGGAAGATGAACTTCCTGGGCAGAGGGGAGGCTGGGTGCTGCTAGATATCGTGCGGGGCCGTGGAGGACTGCGTCTACTCTCTCCTCTCTTATTATTGTGCGTGTGTGTGTGTGTGTTTCGTGCTTGCGGTCGTCTGTGCGCATGTGTGAGTCTCTACTGACGTGTGAGAGAGAGAGAGCAGAGCGGGACCGGTGAAGGCCGGCGAGGCGGAAGGAAGCGCTAAAATGATGTTTGACATGAGAGGAGAGGCGAGGAGCCGCGGCACATGCTCAGTACGGCAGCAGGTGGCCCCACGGATCAGTCAGTCACCCAAAACTTCAATCTCAACCCTCGACTGCGCTTCACCTTCTCGTTATTTTTAGACCATTAAAGGTGCACTATGTAGTTTTCGGGAAGAAATTTCAACGAGAAACTAAACAATACATGTATATATATATATATATATATATATACATATACATATATATATGATCCATATAAAATTTTCCTAGTTTGTATTATTCTCTCATTAATATTGTAAATGTTACAATTCTGAGTTTGGATTTCTTCTCCAAAACTACACAGTGCACCTTTAACTACAAAAACAGCATTGTCTTGAGTGTCACAGTGCCGCTCGACCACAACGTAGCTGCCAAAGTTGCCCGAGTCCTCAGTTCTCAGTTCATCCTTAGCTGGGCAAACAATATCACAAACATATCTGGAGTGGCAACAGTGGTAACCTTTAAAACAGGCTTGGATATGTGGAAATAATAACTTCATTTTGATATTAATGCGTTTTCCAGTCGTGAGCTGCCTTTAAATGGTGCTCAATCCACTCTGCAAGCCGGCGAATGTGTCCCTGCTGAGCTCGGCACTAGCTTCCCCTGGCTGATATTCATCAAGACAGCCATCGATTTTAATGACTTGGTCAATAGACACACACCGACTCCGCTCTCAGCATCACCCTCTCTCTCATGTTCAGCCTCTCTGTGCATCTATCTCCTCTTTTCTCGCCTCCGCCTGTGTCCTGCTCTTTTGTTGTTTTTTTCCCCATTACTGTCCTTTTATAACAGCAAAATCCGTCATCCCGTATTCCCACTTTTTCACAAAATGTGCTGACAGCTTGGATCGCCACTGCAGACGTAGATGGATTATTTAAAGGAGACCTATTATGCTTTTTAATTGTTTCTTCTTTCCTTCAGTGTTTTATATGTTCTTGTACATGTAGAAGATCTTCAAAGTGAAAAAGACGAAAGTCTGCATCAACAGAAGCTCCTCTCTCCCGCAGAAAACACTGCGCCTGAAATGCATCGACAGTAGTCCCGCCTTTAATTCCATGACTTTATGACATCACGCCACGTCACAGAGTCACACATTTACATAATTAATGCCTCGCAGGACTCGGCACAACTTCTCTGTTGTTGTTAACGGTGCTGGCTCAGGCATGTTTGAGCTGACCAATGAGAGGAGACTGGGTATTCGGGAGGGGGAGATAGGAGCTAAAACGGAGCATTTCAGACAGAGGGGGAATACAGAGCTGCAGCACTGGACAGAAGGAGTAAACTGATGGGTTTTTTGAGCACTAACGCATGTAAACCTATTATAGCAGTAGCCCAAAATAAAATTATGAGCCTGAAAATTAGCATAATATGGCTCCTTGAAGCTTTCCAAAGTTTTTATCTGCAGTTAAGAGAAACAAATAGAAGTCATTAAAAAATGAGCGAGGAGTGGGTGGAGTGAAGGAAATTAACAACCTGCGAGAAGGTGTGGAGTGATGCTGTACACTTTGACAGGCAGGTATTATGAAATGCCCTGCTGTGGATGGAGAAACCAGGCAGGCAGATCACAGCCTGGTGACTGGCATATCTCAGTAGGTGATGAGGTTAAAGCTGCCTTCAAGCTGCTCTGTGTGAATCTACACACACACACACACACACACGCACACACACACACACACAGACAGACACACACACACACACACACACACACAAACACACACGCAGGCACACAAACATATGGCATTTACACAGACATATACAAACACCCTAACTATACTATACTGTAAACAGAAATACAGACAAATAGCAGACAGATACACAGACACACACAGACACATACACCCACGGAGAGAGGAGCACACAGTTGTTGATGTGCCCACTGATGCAGAGCGAAGACAAATTGCTCCCTTTGAAGGCAAAGCCAAATCAAACACGGAGTGTGATTTCTGTCACTGTGGTGTTTGGCTTTAAGGCTGTGAGGCTGACATCTGACAAAACATCCATGCAGTCACACCCAAGAAGTTGTGCACGCGTGCAACCGCACACGCATTCTGGACGTACACAAACACACCCACAGGCACACACACACACATACACACAGCAGCCTGTTGTGCGTCTGGATTAAGGAGGAAGAGCTCTGTCAGCTCCTCCAAGATCCAGGCCTTTGCCATCAAAAAGCCACAAAACCTCCTCTGCACATCAGCGCTTACTAGCATTGTGTCTAGAGGCTAAAGCCTGTTTTTAATGCAACAGCACAATCACTTAAGTAGTGGCTTTAGTATTTAAATTGTTTGTCCGGTAATGACATCGGAGAAACCCTCGGACGTGAGATGCATGGCTGGCTTTGAGTGCTGCAAGCAAACACTGCAGCACAGCCTTATAGTTTAAATGATTTTAAACGTGTACTAGTCGTCTTTCTCTCCTACTACATAGGAGAGAAAGACGACTACATTTTTTTCATGCCTAAACAAACTCTCTTGGCACACTGTCCTTAAAGGACGACACAGTTTCATACTGTTTCACTCTGTTTATATTTGGCCACCTTTCTAGCTTCAAACAGTGTTCTGAGGACCTTATTTTCCTCTGTGTTTATTCAGTTATAGAAAAAAATAAATATGTCCGAGTTTGTATTGTTACCTCATTAATATTGTAAATATTAGAATTATGAGTTTGAATTTCTTCTCCAGAACTACATTACTACATTAATGCCTAAATTTGCTTGTAAAGTCTTCCACATGTCAGTCAGTCATGTAGTCTCTTTGTTTGCTTTTAACCCAGAAGCACTGACTTGGCTCATCCTGTATGAGTGCGTCCAGATTGTGTGTGTGTGTGTGTGCGCCAGGTGTAAACACAGGTTTTTATTGCATTTTACCAATATATATTTCTTGAGGAGTACAGCCTGTGTGTGTGTTTGTGAGGAGCAAAAGAACAAGAGATACATCACGTCTGTCTGTTTGTGTGTGTGCTTGACTTTGTTTGCCATCTAGTTTTATGCCTCGCGCATGTAACCCACAATCTCTGCAGCACTGGGATCAGATTTGCCAACCGTCTTATCCTCAACTCAGCCATTAGAGGGCTGCAGCAACGCTGAACTCTAACCCCTGGCTGCTTTAATTTCTCTTCACAAACTACTTTTATTTTGTTTTTGTTGTCTGAGCGGGAAAAAAAAGCAAGCACGTCTGAGATAATTGTGACGGAATCGAGCCAGAACGGCCAGGTCGAGCGAGCTGACCCTTCCATATTTGCGGCTCCGGACAGGAGGCACCCTCGGCACATTTATATGCAGTGTTAATTGATTTGAAACAGAATGCGTGAGAGCTGCGGGGAGCTCGGGATTTGTGACCTCTCGGAAACGGGTGAGACGGCAGAAGGAAGGGAGGGATAAGGAAGAAGAGCGATAATCAGAAAGACAGAAAAGTGCAGACAGAGCGACGGCAGTGGGCAGGGACCGAGGGACAGGGCGCACGGGGTGGCGTTGTTGTGATTACAGCAGCAAAGTTAAGTGTTCCTGTCAGAGGAGAGGTCTGCTGCGCCACTCAGGAGGGCTGCTGAAGAGGCGTCACGGCCGCTAATTTACTCGTGCTCAACTTTTTTCTGCTGTCCTTGTGACATTACCCTATGACATGCCTGCTAATGTCTATTCAATGCCTGGCGAGGATGAATAAAAACAACTGAAACGGTGAAGGGGATGTGATATTCAAGTGCCTCTACTTGCTGTTTGACCTTCATAGAAGCTTATACAAGATTTCCACAGCGTATAATGTCTAGAAATTGACGGTGGCACATTTTTACCTTTGGCCCCTCACACACTGTAACAACACAGCCTGATATATTAACTTTTTCATTACATGAATCGCAGCAACAGTGTTTCTTATAGCGCTTTCCTTTGCTGTAAAATGGATCTGTACATATACTGTAATTCCAATTAAACTCCAGCTTCTTTGGCCCGTTAAAAGAAGGTCAATAAATTTTGACATGTACATGGTTAATGGTTCGCGACAGTCTATTCAACACAGAAGCTAAGAAGCTCTCGTTCTACAGAGGCCAGACTAAGCCGACGAGCCCGTCTAATTATCCATTTCCAATTCTACCTGCAGTCTCATTCCAATGTATCGCA